>NC_041385.1:20117331-20117922 GCF_002162155.2 Triticum dicoccoides
CTCCACCGCCGCCGCCGACCCCCCGCACCCTCCCCGGCCCGCTCCATCGTCGTCGAGCAAATAATAATAAAAAATTTGATAATATTTTCAAATAACAAATTTGATGATATTTTTTCATATTCATAAATATTTTCAAATAACAAATTTGATGATATTTAAAAAAAATTATAACTGTTTTTATAAAAAATTATTACTGTTTTTATAAAAAACTATTACTATTTCATAGTCATATTCATTTTCTAAAAAATTATTAGATGCAACAAAAAATAATAATAATAATTTACTTATGGCGCACCGCTGGGTGGTGCGCCATTGCTATGCAAAAAAAAGTTACTTATGGCGCACCGCTGGGTGGTGCGCCATTGCTATTTAAAAAAACTTACTTATGGCGCACCGCTAGGTGGTGCGCCATTGCTATACCTCCCCCGACTAAAATCTGATCCCCAATCCCCGATCCCATCTCACATCTCTCAGCCCCCCACTGCGCGCCGCTGCCCCAACCCACGACGCCGCCGCCCCTACGTGCGCCGCCGCCCATACGTGCGCTGCCGCCCCCACGCCCCAACCCCCCCCAACACTGCAGCTCCTCCG
>NC_041385.1:20118253-20120880 GCF_002162155.2 Triticum dicoccoides
CCGCTTGTCCTCCTCCGCCCGTAAGCCCCCTCCCACTGACTGACTCGACTCCCCTGGCCTCTGCGTGCAGTTCACCGTCCCGGATCTCCGACTGCATCGCCTCCCGCGGCGGCAATATCCACAGCGTTGACGTCTTCGTCCCCGACGACGCCCCCGTCTTCTACGCCCGCAGGTACCCCATCCAACTCACCCCCGCCTCCGTTTCCCACCTCTCCCTCTCTACTACTCCCTCCTTGCCCTCTCCCTCTCTGCTCGATTCCCTCTCTTCTCTGTCTCCACCTTCTGTTCTTGCCTGTGAGGTGTTTGATTAAATGTCAATTCAAACGATTGATGCAGCCGCGTCCACCGGAGCACCACGACCGTGTCTGCGACCTCGTCTCTGCTTCGCCGCCATCTACGACCTCATCTGCGATCGCGTCCATCGAGGTGAGTTGCAAATCTCACCGCGTCTGCCTCCGTCCGTGTTGTCCATCTGAAGACATCTATCTGCCCACCTTTTGTTTTTGGTCAGATGGTCTGGGCCAGATTATGCCAAACTGTGCCCAACCACAAAGACAAAGGCATCACCTCTCTGACCAAGTGCATCCTATACTCTACTAAACTACAAAGGCACTAGCACCACGCAGGAGAACTAGTTGCATTGACCAAGTACCTATTAAACAAGTGCTTCCCTGAACTGACTGCCAATTCAAACCTGGCTTACCAGCCAGCCAGTTGTTGCACACATGGGCATCCATCTCACTAGCATCACATCTACAGTAGTTAACACAAGAACAGGAGACACCAGCAAAAAAAATAGTGGTAGCACTAGTAGTACATATGAGAAGCTCCTTGGAATCTTCATGCCTTCATACAAAAGCTAACCCTACCTTACCTAGCAGACAACATCATGTTTGTTGGGGAGGATGCAAGATCGAACTGTCAGCCCTTAATGTTTAATTATCATGCAGCTCTGTTACTCATGCAATGCTGCTATACTATCTTAGGTGCACAGACAGTATGATGATTCTTCATCAAATGCCCCTGTTTTTTCTTCCTTGCAAATGTGAGTGAATCATTTCTATCATCAAGAAAAAAAACATGTGAACCAGTAGTACTTCTCTCTCTGTTCGCCGAAGAATCTGCATCCTTTTCAGCTTAGTGTAAATTTAGTCGGAAACAAGTAGAGCTCTTGGTGATTTGCAAATTCAGTTTAAATAAAAATTTGGTACATGACTACTGATCATGTATGAAAGATGTTGCTACTCCATGATCACAAGAACTACTCAATAGATTTTGATGTACTCCTGATCATGTATGCAAGATCTTGCCACTGGATGCATGGATGCATGATTGGACATGACTACTCAGTAGATTATGACACCTGATAATCACAGTAAACTGTTAACAAATTACAGTTTACTATCCATTTTAGCCTATCATTCAGTTATCTTTTCACCTTTTTTTCTGTCCATTCAGTTATATTTTCAGTAGGAATATATGTGTAACAAATTACAGTTTAGTGTCATTATCAGTTTACTGTCCATTTTTGTTTTGATTTTATTGTATGTATCTTAACTGAATCTTAACTGAAATTTGACCATGTCTTGTTCCTTTTTTGCAATTATAAAAAGGGAAAGAAAAACAACCATTGAACCAACAGATAATTGATTTGGTAGAACAAGTCTTGTTGCCAGTCTTGAACCAACAGATAATCTTAATT
The DNA here is from genome assembly GCF_002162155.2 of Triticum dicoccoides. NCBI lineage: Eukaryota > Viridiplantae > Streptophyta > Magnoliopsida > Poales > Poaceae > Triticum > Triticum dicoccoides. Next base: position 20,119,956 of record NC_041385.1, read on the forward strand.
GAAATTTGACCATGTCTTGTTGTCAGTCCTAATGAAAAAGCAACTGAATTTCCAACAACCTACTAGGTAGGACAATCCATTTATATCATGAATATATGAAGGGAAGGACATGATTGCTACATGATTGCCATTATACTCCTTGCTGCTAGTTGCTAGTACTGTAGCTTCTAGATTAACTTGTTTGCTACATCTCAGCATTATTTCTCAGTGCGACAAATGTGTTTAACTTGTAGCTTCTAGCTTAAGTGAGTAGCCAGTATTGTAGTGAGTAGCTTAACTTGTTTAAGTACTGCCATTTAGTAGTACTGCTAGTGAGTAGATGAACTCCATTTAACTAGCTTAATTGACTTTCAGTTGTGTAGTGAAGTTCTTCTATTTTGTATGATGCGGTTCACGCTTAACACTACAAAAAAAAGACACATCTGTGACATTTTGGTCCGAACGATTTTTTTTTCTGTCATACATATGACACTTCTATGACGATAATTGTGACAAAACCCGGTATCATTATAGATGTGGTGGGCTCCTACTTCTATGACAAAAAATCATGATAGAAAATGGGCTTTTCGTCCTGGGCGGGCCGGAGACGCAACTGCATGACATTCTTTGGGCCGTCCATGGCGGAGAAAACCGTGGTAGAAGTGAAGGGGAGGAAAATTTCGGGGAGTTGCCGGTTACGGTGGGAGGTCAGGGGCCGAGCGATGCGCGTTTCTCTCGTACACGTACGCGCATGTGTGCGAGGCGTTGGCTCTAACTGAACCCGAGCGAGGCGTTGGGCTCTAATTGAACCCGAGCGATTGCACTGCAGGCTACGCGTTACCGAACCCGAGCGATCGATCAATGGCTGTTAACTGAACCCGATGGAGTGATCCCTTCGCTACTACTGCTAACTGAAGCCGATCGATTGGATGAACAGTGAGCATTG
>NC_041385.1:20121792-20122478 GCF_002162155.2 Triticum dicoccoides
GTTTTGCGGTACGCCGCCCCCCTCCCGATCAACAGGACCCCTGTTTCGACTGTAGGAGGTCCGTTTCCTCCGTTTTGCGGTACGCCACACCCCTCCCGATCAACAGGACCCCCGTTTCGACCATAGGAGGTCCGTTTCCTCCGTTTTGCGATACACCACACCCCTCTCGATCAACAGGACCCCGTTCCGAACGTGCCTGGTCGAACACAAGCCATTTTGTCCGTTCTGCGGTACACCAGGCCTCGTTTCCATCGCCTGTTCCGTCCAAGCCGGTTGGCTCCCACGCGTTCCGTTGCCTCCCGATGAACACGACGCATTCCGTTGCCTCCCCATGAACACGACGCATTCCGTTGCCTCCCCATGAACACGACAACGACTCTGTTTCTCCGTTCCGATCCAGCCATGTACGTATGTGTGAGTAGGCGTTCGAGACCCTACCCGTATGTACGTACGTGGCCGTATTTTCTATCTTGCACCCTCGCCGCTGTACGTACGTGTACATGCTACGTGCGCGCCTCTACTACGACACGTGCGCGCCTCTACATCGACCAGTATGTACATACACGTCTGCGACTAGAATGACAACGCTACATACGCTTCGACCAGGTGGGTCCCGACTGTCAGGCATTTCCTTGCATGCGATGATGTAGCTGGTGGGTCCCAGCAGTCAGGGGGGCGAATCGTTT
>NC_041385.1:20122648-20133789 GCF_002162155.2 Triticum dicoccoides
AATCGTTTTTTTTTTTTGCCCGGACGCACTTCTTTGCATGCGAAGATGTAGCTGGTGGGTCCCAGCAGTCAGGGGGGCGAATCATTTTTTTTGCCCAGACGCACTTCCTTGCATGCGAAGATGTAGCTGGTGGGTCCCAGCAGTCAGGTGGAAACTTTTTTTTGCGAAATACGGTGGTCCATCCGGTGGGTCCCCACTGTCAGGTGGAGGAATCATTATTTTCCGCGTAATAAGGAGGCACTTCCTTGCTGTGGTCGTGGACCCAGCTGTCAGCCTCTCCACGTACAGTCCAAGTCCGATGGAAGTCATTCCTTGACCATGTTGACCATGCCGCGTCGAGAGCACCATGGCGGTGGACGACAGCGAGGCCTAGGAAGGGGACGACTCGGATCCGAGGAAGATGCGGTAGTGGATGCCCACGCGAAGAGGAGTACGAGGGTTCACTAGTTTGGCTGCAGTGTGAGGCTGCTGTCATCGCAGAATAACAGGGGGTGTGGGTGAGTAGAGGGATGGCCTGGCTAGCGGTGGGAGTAGTAGGGGGCGGTGAGGCCTCCGCGGCATCACAGCCGGCCACGGGAGGCAGGAGCACGTGGCACGACTGGCGCTGGTTTGGGCGACTGGAGCAAGAAGACCAGAGGTTGAAGAAGCACTACAACTGTTGGATGAACATCATACGGTAACAGGAGCTAGAATCGTTCATATTGACTAAGTTGACAAAGCCCTCCATCCCTGTCAACTTGGTAGGCCCACAAGTCAGCCTCCCAGTATGCTGGGTTCCAGCTGGCAGTGGAAGTATTCATTTTTTTGTGCGTAATAAGGAGGCACTTCCTTGCGCGTGAAGATAGCTGATGGTCCGACAAGTCAGCGGGGGGCATGTTTTTTTCGTGAAATACAGAGGCCCTTCCGGTGGGTCCCAGATGTCAGGTGGAAGAGGCATTTCCTTGTTTGCGGCCGTGGACCCACCTGTCAGCCTCTCCACGCACAGTCTAGTTCCGATGATGTCGTTCATTGACCACGTTGACCATGCCGCGCCGAGCGCATCCAAGGTGGTGGATGACGGCGAGGCCTCGGACAACAACGAGGTAGAGATGGGAAGACGCGGGAGTAGATTCGCAGACGGAGAGGTGTACGAGGGTTAACTGGTTCTAGTGCGGTGTGGTTCGGCAGTCGGTGGAGAAGAATAGGAGGTGTGGAGGGGTGGAGGGATGGCCTGGCCAACGGTGGAGTAGCGCTTCATAGCGAGCGTGCTAAGCAGAGCTCCTAGCAGCAGGAGGCGGGAGGTGGTCCCGGCGGCGCTGGAGGAAGAAGACGAGAGATTGAAGATGATTGTCAGCCGTTGGATGTAAATCCAACGGCTAACATGTCAGAATCATTTGTTGACTAAATTGACAACGACTTGCGTTGGCTTCGACCTATTGGCCCACATTTCAGCCTCCAAAAATGTGGCACGTATTCAACCCATCTTTTCAGAATTTACAGTCTTTTTTTGCGCGGTAGAATTTATAGTCAATTTGATCTTTTTTTTGAATTAAAGCCATTAGCTGGGCTGGGTGAACAATTAATGTAGCATCCATGCGGCCCATTTATTTTATTTCCTAAAAAATTATAGGCCATTTGCACTTTATCTAGATACACGATTTTGCTGGGCTGATTCTAATTATAATGTTGGGTTGGGCCAGCAATGTTATCAAAAAATAAAAAAGGGCTGAGCATTTTGTTATAAATATGTTTAAATAATAAGTGATATTATTACATTCGTCCTTAAATCTTACCAAGATTTTGTACACAATCACTAGGATTTTCGTGCCAAAATAATCCAGGATTTTATTTGTTAAGAAATTATTTTTATAAGTTAATAAGATGTGGGATATTGTTTTCTTACATATATAAGTATCTATTAAATATATAATGACAATAAAAATAATATATAATAACATATAAAATAATTTAAATATATATAATATAGTTAGAAGGGAAACATAAGTTGTACCTGGCGTTCCTATTCTCATATAGAAAAATAGAACAGACCTTTGCGTTTTCTTCAAAAAAAATAGATAAATTGGCCTACCAAAAAAAAACTCAGATGTGAGGTCCATAGGCCGGTCGATACATGACGGCCCTAAGAAAATACAAACAGGCCCTCCCATCCGAGGTAGTGGGCTGCGCATGTTAAAAATGAAAGCCTAGACGGGGCATCCCAAAACCACGTCCAACACTTGCCAAAACTTCGTCCCTCGTTTTCTCTGTGTTTCGCACACTCGACATTGTGTGGGCATTTTGACTGTGCATCATATGAAGATGTGCTATGCATGAATGTTGATCAGCATGATGTTAACTGGCTGGCAGTTCCATTTTCGACCATGAATAAAACTTCCAACATGATGTTAACCCTGTTTGAAAAGGCCATGTTAATATAAATGCTCTGCCTCTGAAAGTTGCAGTTTCTTATCTGAAACTGAACTTGCAGCTTCTTATCTGAAACTGAAACTTGCAGTTTCTTCTCGTCTGCACTTTTATACTCCTATGGAACTACATTTTTTTAAGTGCTAAAAATAGATCTCTAGAATTCAGAAAATTCTTCATATGCTCAATACTGCAAATCTGAAATTCAAAAGACATTCATATCTGAAAGTATTCTCAAAATACACAACACAAAACACAATTCATAACCTGTAAATACTGACAACCCTAAGCTCCTCCTGACAATTCACAACATGCCCGACTATTGAGCTGGCGGGTGGGGGGAAGCCCCCTCCTATTCCTCGGCGGCAGACAGCCGCCCTGTGAGACAATGTGAACGGCGAGGGAGACGATGGCGGGGAAGCGTCGTCGGGCCAACTTCTTTTCTCCTCTTGCAGTTGGGTTTGGTCGATGAAGACTCCACCGGCTCGCTCTGGCAGGACACCCTCACAAACGACACCCTGTAGATGCTCGATCCTTCCATCTCTGGTGGATCCTCCATCTGGGATCGATACTCCCACCACCGCTCCCTCACGATCGGATTCGGTGAATCTATTTGCTCCATGGCCCAGAGAAGCAGCTCTATGTACTCCGGCGCGACTCTGTCCGGGAGTATCACCGCCTTTTCACTCTGTTGCAGATATTTGGCCATGGATGTCGCCGTCGCCGCTAGTTGGTCCTTGTTGTCAAACCAAGACTGTATCTCCAACATCCTAGCTAGCTTCACAGGGTCGCCGTCTGCGATCCTCACATATCGGTTGTACTCCTCCATCGATCTACTTCTCCACAGCACCTTCACTCGCTGGCGGTGGTTTTTGAATGGAAGAGGAGAGGAGGAGCGCTGGTTTTGGATTAGAACGGGAGAGGAGCGACACTGGTTTTGGACTGGAACAGGAGAGGAGGGGCGGTGGTTTTGAAATGGAAGAGGAGAGGAGCGGCGCTGGATTTAGATTGGAACAGGAGAGGAGCGGCGGTGGTTTAAGAGGAGAAGAGCGGAAGAGCGGCACTGGTCTATGAAGTATTTTTTTGTTGTTTTGCGTATTTTGGGTCAAAGTTTGACCACGTACTGTATGTGACAAGCAAAATGTGAATGCATGTCACCAAAAATTGTATCGTTTGGTTCGTATCTAAATGTACATTCAAATAATATTATTTTTGCAACATATAACATATATTTTATGTGTGAAAGTCATGGTCAATTATGACCCAGAATAAAAGGGAGACTAGTTAATGTGGGGTCTCTTTCTTAATTGAAGGGTAAATTGATTTTGATTTTGATCCAGTCATAGCGCACCGGCCCTCTCTCCCAATCCTAAATCGCTGCCGCACGCTCCTCTCCCTCTTGCCCATTGCAAAACCACCTCCTTTCCTCTCCATCATCTCCATTCCAAAACCACCGTCTCGCCTCTCCCTCTTCTGATCTTCTCCATTGCAAAACCACCTCCTCTCCTCTCCATCATCTCCATTCCAAAACCACCTCCTCTCCTCTCCATCACTCCATTCCAAAACCACCGTCTCGCCTCTCCCTCTTCTGATCTTCTCTCCATTGAAAAACCACATCCTCTCCTCTCCATCATCTCCATTCCAAAACCACCTCCTCTCCTCTCCCTCTTCTCTATTGCAAGACCACCGTCTCTCCTCCCATCTTCCAAAGCTAGCACCGGACCAGTCAGAACGACATCTATGGAGAGGATGCAGCACCGAATCAGGCAGATCACCTGCGGCGACCAGGCAAAGTTAGCCAGGTTGAAGGAGATCCTTAGTTGGTTGACAATGAGTGGGAGATTTCGAGGACGGTGCGGGCCATGTGGCAATGTAAGCGAAAGAGCGAGACGGCGTCGATGAGGGCGGTGATGTAAATGTACTCCTCGGCGGCAGTCACGCCGCAGTCCTCTAATTTCATCGAGTATCTCCTATTGGCGATGGAGCAGACACATTCGCCCGAGGTGACAGTCAGGCGGATGTGGTGGGCGTACAGGTCGAAGGTCGAGCACCCAGAGGATAACGAATCGACCGAGTATGGTGTGCCGTTCGTGAGGGTGCAGAGCCAGCCAGAGCGACAGGAGTATTCGTTCTCCCACCGCAAGAGGAGGCCGGATGGCGCGACGTCGCTTCCCCGCCATTCTCCACGGTTCCCTCGACGCTTGCCTCGTTTCAACGACGGCGGTAGAGTTTAAGGTAAGCTTCGCACTAACCTAATCTTCCACCTGCTCATGCTTACAATCAGTGTGACAGCTAATGAAAATCATGCTTACAATCAGTCTCCGAGTACTACGCCAATCACCCTAAAATAGCTCTGGACCTTTGGGTCAAAGTTGTGACACAATGTACAAATAAAGAAAAATAGATTGGTGCTTCTTTCAGAAAAGAATACTCCCTAGAAAAATGCCAATATAAGCTACTAGTATTTGGTTAGAGGATTTGCTGTCGAGAAAGATCCATCCACAGAGAGCGCCACACATCCCACTGGTGGTGGTGGATGCCAATGCGTGCATGCAGCATGGTTGGTGTCAGTAATTTTTACTTGGCACACCTCGCACTCTGCATATATGCCGGTTCCATACGTACATTTGTGCAGTTCCACCAAAATGCAGCTGAATAACCCTGTTTGCACAGATAATGAAAAAGCGTGATTACATTATAGTGGCACTAATTGATGAAACACACAAAATAAATAGAAGAAAATATTGTGATAATATCATAGTATGCCATGCTGCGAGGGCGAGATGGGCCCTGCGACGCCTCATACGGTACGCCTCATACTGGACATCGTCCCTAGTCTCCCAGATACACCTTCTGCCAGTGATGAACATCAGTGTACAGCAATAGTACAAGGAGGCGCCTTGAGACATTCAAATCTCCATTTTTGTACATATCAACTAAAATTAAGCACCCCAGTTTGCAGAAACGCTTAAACATTAACAATGGGACTAGTTGATGAAACATACTTTAACAAAGAGAAACACTTTCTTTATCTACATTGGAAATTAAATGATAGAGATGACACTCGCTCTACTTTAACTATATCATTACTTCATTTTATCAGTGACACTAGGGTCGAGCAGGTGGCAAACGAGGTGTACCGTGCGTCGCAAGGATGGAGGTCGGGGGTGCTTAGACTGGGATGCTGAAGCTGGCTCTATCAGTCACCAACATGGATGATTCAATTCATGGGACCTTTTGGTGCAGTTCACCTAAAATGAACCAATGTCCCATGATCTAGCCACTTCTTCTTCATTTTTTTAAGAAAAGGGCTCCAGCCCCGGTTCCATTTCCATCAGAAAAGGAAACACACAAAGCTTCTTCTTCATTAGTTGCAATAAAATTGAGCAACATCAAGGTTGGTTGTGAAGCTCCTAGAATGCTCAACTCTAATTTGGATATCATTTGTGCAGTTCAACTAAGATCTAGCGTGAAATGTATATCTCTGTCTGCACAAAAAAGGTGGAAAGGAGGGTGACTAACAAGTGATGAAACATGCATCAAATGAAAAGAAGCATGTTCCTTATCTGAATGGCAATCCTACAAGGACAGTAGCAATTTGTAAAGCAGTGGCATTGCTAGATATTAGTGTGGGCATTAGGATTAACCATGACAACCGTTAAATACGACATTACTTTGGGCACGGGAGAGTAGGCGGACCAGGACAGTTGCATTTCTAACGAAAAGAACCAACTTATCTTAATGGGAAATTTTAGCAGGACATGTAAAGAAGTGCCATTGATTCATATTATTGGAGGCATTACATTGAAAACAACATTGGTTTAACGTGTCCTTACTTTTAACAGTGCGACTGCTACATTTTACCAGTGGCATTACATAAGAGTGGCTCGGGGCAACAAACATCAGAACAGGATATCTGGGTTGGTCCCATTTTTGTTCGGTATAGCCATCTTATACTGTGTGAGGCTAGCAAATCTAGTGCTAGACTTACTCAGTTGACTTGTCCCCCAGTCCCCACTTTCTTTCCTTTTTCAACCAATAGATCGGGTTTATATTGAGTTTGTACCGTGTTTCCCTTTATTTCCCTATTAGACCTAGAGACCAGTTGGATAGCCAGTCTCTGCTACTTTTCGCCCCCATTATTTCCTCTTTCGACCAAGTCCTAGATTTAGGTAACAAATCCTCCCGCACCCCCACCCCCTTTCTTCCTTGTTTGAACCAAGTAGTACTAGATTCGAGTGCATGAACTAGTTTTACCTCTTAAACGTAAAAAAATTAGGTGGTTTTCGAATAGACGATCGATCCTATCTACGAGGGGGCCTGAGAAATAGTAAAAGTTACAAATGCAGCGATGTCAGGAGCTCGGGAAGTAGAGCAAGGCCGATTTCGAAGGAAGTTATACTTGATGGTCGCCGGGATGTCGCTAGGTGGGCGGCGGGAGGCCGGATCTGCCCACACTACGACAGTGAGGAAGAAGGGGTCGGAGGCCCTCCCTCGCCAGTGGTGCTTGGGAGAGAACGGCAAGGCAGGCTGATCGGGATGCGCCCAGCAGTGGGTAAGAGCCATCGCCGAGGACGACCGCGTGAACGTTGCACCTTCTCAGCTTCCCCGGCGGAGAGGATCTGACTGGATCTGTGACCAGCGGTGAGCAGAGAGAGAGAGAGTGTGTGGCCACCGTTGTCGTGTTTAGATCTGGAGAGGCCGAGACAGTGTGAAGAGAGCAACACTAGCAAGCAAGCGCGGAGGCTCCTGCCTATATAGTGGAGTAGTACTTAGTTTTCTTTTGTCTACCGGAGCTAGCTTGACCTCATCAATGACTGTCGAGAAGTCTTCATGCACGTGGCCCGGAGGTGCAGTTGTTGTCATTTTGATCTGAACTGCCGGATTATAACATATAACACGAAAAAATGCCACATGACAAGAAATCATAACCTCACTGCCCAAAGGAGACAACATGAATCCCGACGGACAAACTAGATGAGGAACAAAGCTCAAATTAAACATAAACTCGTAGAAAAGGGGTCCGTCGATAGATGTCCTGATTAACATAGCCGGCTTGACCTAGATGGCAGCCGAGTAGTCACTGTTCGTGCATGTGCCCCCAATGACTAGCCCAACTCAGTTGTCGTTGTTTAACCTTCGCAGTGATCCGAAGCACATGACACATAATTTTGCGAGATGAAAAGAAACCTTTTTTTAGATTTCTCACCACAACAACAGCCATGTACAACACAGCCTGCACGATATGTAGACGATAGCCAATCCAGGCATGTCTGCTGGAGTCTGGTCACATGCATGGGCGAACTGATCTTCCGTGTCTTGCAGGGATCGTCCAGGCACCAACGTAGTACAACACTTCTCTAGTACTATTGCTCGTCTCCCACTTCTATTAAGTCACGCGACTTGCGGGGCCGGGGAGTGTGCCTATGGTCGGTTCTCAATTGCCGTCCCACATGTGTGTGCGAACGCAATATGACGCGCGTTCCATTCGGAGAGCAGTGTGCCAGACCGACCGACCGTTTGGGGTGCGACGCGAACGCGACGGGCGTGCTGTATACTCCGTACATGTGCACCGCCGTTTTCTAGACGATTTGCTCCATGGCGCGGGCGCAATCCATGGATACAAAATTAGTATTTGTATACTATTTAAAAGTCGTGGGCGGGGCTTTTCCTGCCCGGTAGGCGGCGGGACAGTTCGCCTAGTCGGTTCGACAGAGATGCGATAAGACGAGGGAGTAGGCTGCTGCAAACGTAGGGTTGTGTGATTTGACAGCGAGTTACTGCTGGACAGGTGGGGCCCCGTGATTTGACTTGCCATTATCATTTTAACTGCGGTGCTGCGACCGGTGTGAGTCTCTCGATTCCTGTCCACCTCCATACAGGTGCCTCTCCCAATGATCCACCATGTAGTAGTAGAGGCTGGCTCTTGCATGAGAGCCCACTTCTCCACTTTTTCCTTGCCTCTCTTTCCTCCACATATGCAAAAATGCCATGTAAAGTGCACTATTGTACTTACTTGCTCCTACAGGTGCTTAAGCTTGCCACATAGCATAAAGTCTAATGTGGCAAGTTAATCAAGAAGAGAGAGACTAGTTTGGTGACCCAAGGAAGAAACGGTGCTAAGCGCGTATACCTAGGTGAAAAGACAATTTTGAGTCTATAGCTAACTAAATTGAGCAAACTTAGCAACACCATTTCATTGGAAGAGGTCACTCCTTGGCAAATGCAATAAATGTTAGTACTCCCTCTGTCCCATTATATAAGAATGTTTTTGACACTACACTAGCTAGTGTCAAAAACGTTCTTATATTATGGGACGGAGGGAGTACGAAGAAATAGATAGAGAGGAGTAAAAAAATACACTTATAGCCAACCTTTTTGTAGTATGAGTGACTAAGCTAGTGATGACTATGTATGACATGCCAACATCAGATAGCCTAACGCACCATGTTAAATCTCCAAGGGCGCGACCACGCGAGCGAATCGACGGTCATGGTAGGCGCGACCATGATACGGGCTGCTGGTAGCCCTTGGATCTGAGATCAAACGGTCGCATGCTAAGTTGCTGAAAATTTGCAGAATAACCCTCCAGGATAGGATATTCGCCCACTAGTAGAAAAACACCTAATAGTCCCGGTTCGTAAGGGCCTTTAGTCCCGGTTCATGAACCGGGACTAATGGGTCGTTACTAATACCTCCACCCATTAGTCCCGGTTCAAACACGAACCGGGACCAATATGCCTTTACGTGGCCCTGTGCGCCGAGCCCAGTCAGGGGGCCTTTGGTCCCGGTTGGTGGCACCAACCGGGACCAAAAGTCCATGTTTTTTTGGAAGTGGCTGCTTTAGGGGTTTTGGGGGTTATTTTTAGGTTGTTATATTAGCTAGCTAATAGAGAGAAGTGTCCTCTCTTATATCTTCGTCCTTGGTTTACCAACGCTTCTGCTATATATGTTCATTTTACCCGCTGATATAATAACTCATGCATGCTCGCATACATCAGCATATATAATAACAAGTACTCGTCCTACTAAACATGCATCATCATAAAACTTCTACTCGTTATTAATAATAAGTCATACGATCATCATCCTCATAGTCATCGAACCCAACCCTACATAATTGTTCTTAGCACATGATCATCAGTATCAGGTAGGACCTAAACACCCTTAAGGTAAAATAGCATAAAACAATATAGACCCTGACTCTCCATTATGAAGAATGGCGATCATCCTGTCTCCAATTTTTGCCCTTCGCTGAATGTTGCTTCCAAGAACCTCCTTACGACTGTCCATACATTTTTTCCATTCTTTGATTGTCATGTCTCCACTTCTTTTAGAAACCCGGTATGGACAGTTCAGATTCGTAGGAAGACCTGGTTGTATGTTCAAAACATGAAGGCTACCGTGTGTATACATCAGATGAGGCACACAATCATTCGGGATTATCTGTTGAAAAACATAGTAATAACTTCGTAGTTAGCAATGATGTACTAGTTTTAGAAGTGTGCAAAAAGATGCACGGATGTCGTAATAGTAAAAAATATTACCAGGGTATCTCCATGGTAGTTAGCGTAGTTCAACACGTGCACTAGTGGCACGTATTGACCATAATGTTGAGGAGTTTGATTGTAGATATTGTAATTCTCAAGATCAGTACAAAATGCGACCAAATGATTTTTCTCCTCATAAGTTAGTTTGGAGCCTTCGGTGTAGTAGGTTCTATCTACCATCTTCCGCACATTCTTTGAAGAATGAAAATAAGTTGTTAATGGAAATAAGTTGTCAACTATTTTGAAATAAACAATATAAATTACTTAATAACTACGTTAAGCTCACATGGGGGAAGAATTGGAGGTGTATCCACAAGGACGAAAATCGAAGGTCTCTCTTGCGCGATTGTAGGATGACCAAGATCCATGGTGACAAGCATACCCTCATCAAAAACATACATCTTGCAAAGTGCTTCTGAGTTTTTGGAACCAAAATGGGTTACACTCTGAGCATTGTACAACTTTACTTGAAAATCCACACCATGATGGGTACTTAGGATAATTTTTTTGGTTTCCATACTTTCATGGTCTTCAAAACCCATCCTCTGCAAGACATAGCGCCTTGCAAAGAATGGGATAAGCTAGTCGAATTGGAAAAGATGAAAAATACACGTTAAAATAGTTGAAGTCGTGCTTAATTATGAAAAAAACTATTGTCGTCGTTGCGTACCGTATGAACACCGAAGGTCTCCTCGAGCTTAATGCTGAAGCGCCGATCTTCGTCAAGCTCAATGAACCTATCGCACATACCTCGGTCGTCGTGGCACCAGTCGCACTCCCCCGAGCGGCCTGGCTACAAACTACAAACTACTATAAATAAATAAAGTAGCACTTACTACAAACTACTTCTATATATAGTTAAATAAAGTAGTTTTATTAATTAAATCAGCTATCTAGTTCAACTAATAAGCACTTAATTACTATAAATAAATAAAGTAGTACTTACTAAAAACAAAGTAACACTTACTATATAGTACTTACTAAAAATAAACTACTATTTTTCTAACTAACTAATATTTTTCTAACTAATTATATTACCAAAAAAATCTAAATAAAATAGTAATTATATTTTTCTAACTAGCTAGTTCAATTATAGTACTTACTAACACAATCTAAATATCACCAAAAAAATCTATTAACAATAATATCACCAAACATACTATGAACAAATTAATAGAAAAAAATCTA
>NC_041385.1:20133799-20134294 GCF_002162155.2 Triticum dicoccoides
AAATCTAAATAAAATAGTAATTATATTTTTCTAACTAGCTAGTTCAATTATAGTACTTACTAACACAATCTAAATATCACCGAAAAAATCTATTAACAATAATATCACCAAACATACTATGAACAAATTAATAGAAAAAAAATCTATTAATAGAAAAAAAATCTAACACAATATGAACAAATTAATTACACCAAAAAAATCTATTAACAGAAAAAAAATCTAACACAATATGAACAAATTAATTACACCAAAAAAATCTATTAACAGAAAAAAATCTAACACAATATGAACAAATTAATTACACAATCTAAATTAACATACTATGAACTAAATATCTAAATTACTACACATCTAATCTAACAAAATCTATAAACTACAAAAAAATCTAGAAAAATCATAAAACGTTGCTCATGGCGAGGTCGACGGCGACGGCGACGGTGAGGGGTGGCGACGGCGGGGCGGCAGGGCGGGGCGGGGCGGCGACGGCGTCGGGGT
>NC_041385.1:20134304-20143790 GCF_002162155.2 Triticum dicoccoides
CATCAAAAGTTGCTCACGTCTAGGTCGACGGCGACGGCGATGGCGACAGCGAGGTGCGGCGCGAGGCGGTGACGGCGACGTCGGGGCGGTAGGGCGGGGCGGGGCGGCGACGGCGTCGGGGCAGGGCAGGGCGGCGACGATGTCGGCGTCGGGGCGGGACGGCGACGGCGTCGGCGTCGGGGCGGGGCGGCGACGACGTTGAGGCGACGGCGAGGTGGCGGCAGGTGACGGCGCGCTGCGTCGGGAGATCGATGAGGAGGAGAGATCGAAGTGGGATTGCGGTTCTGAAATTTTCCTTATATAGCAAAGTCTTTGGTCTCAGTTGGTGGCTCCAACCGGGACAAATGCACCCTTTAGTCCCGGTTGGTAGCACCAACCGGGACCAAAGGCCTCTTTTCAGCATCCCAAAGGGCGGGAAGCAGAGGGCTTTGGTCCCGGTTGGTGCCACCAACCGGGACTAAAGGCTAGGCATTGGTCCCGGTTGGAGCGACGAACCGGGACCAATGGTCGTGTGCTGGCAGGGTGCGGCACGAAAGTTTAGTCCCACCTCGCTAGTTGAGAGGGGCGCGCAGTGGTTTATAAGCCCCATTGCCGCACCCCTCTCGAGCTCCTCTCCACTTCAGGCTTACGGGCCTACTTACTACTTATTTGCCTGATGGGCCTAATGGGCCTCCTGCGGGCCTGAATCCTTGCCCATGGTGGGTTTCTAGTCGTATTCACGCCGTGGGGGCCGAGTAGGAGGCACTTTTTTTCTTTACTTATTGTTGCTATTTTTATTTTTTCCCAGATTTTTGTTTTGTTTTCTGCATTATTTATTTTCTTTTGTTTTTTTGCTTTATTTTTTAATTCTTTTTGCTTTTAGTTTTAGAACAATTTTAAACTTTCTGTTAGTGCCATTAGTTCTCAAATTTGAAAACACTTTTATTGTCTTTTTTGTTTTGTTTCGTGCTTTATTTATTTTATTTTGTTTCTACTCACAACAAAATACTTATTGTTGCTATTTTTATTTTTTTCCCAGATTTTTTGTTTTGTTTTCTGCATTATTTATTTTCTTTTGTTTTTTTGCTTTATTTTTTAATTCTTTTTTGCTTTTAGTTTTAGAACAATTTTAAACTTTTTGATAGTGCCATTAGTTCTCAAATTTGAAAACACTTTTATTGTTTTTTTTACTTTGTTTCCTGCTTTATTTATTTTATTTTGTTTCTACTTACAACAAAATACTTATTGTTGCTATTTTTATTTTTTTCCCAGATTTTTTGTTTTGTTTTATGCATTATTTATTTTCTTTTGTTTTTTGCTTTATTTTTTTAATTCTTTTTGCTTTTAGTTTTAGAAAAATTATAAAGTTTCTGCATTATTTATTTTCTTTTGTTTTCTGCATTAAAGCATTTCAAATGAACTCTGAAAAAGTTGAAAGTTGAAAGTTGGCATGGTATCACGAGGGGCGAACCATAAGACATTAAAGCATTATGTGGGGGGACTAAAGAGGGGCATTGGTCCCGTTGGAGCCACCAACCGGTACCAATGGTCCCGTCTAAAGAGGGGCATTAAAGTTTAGTCCCACCTCACCAAGCGAGAGGCACTCGCAGCTGTTTATAAGCCCTGAGTGCAAAGACAATGAAGAAGAGGCTCAATGCTCACCTGCACGTTGGTTCGCTTCAAGCCTTGAGGAATAGGGTAGACTGCACGGAGCTATGTGCAGTGCAGTTTACACTATTCCGAAAGGCTTGAAGCGAATTAACTAGCGTTGCATCTCTTTTTTATTTTTAATGACTTATTACCACACAGAAATAAATAGAAAAAACAAATATAGCAGAAAAGAAAAAAACTATATAAAAAACTACTCAGAAATAAATAGAAGAAAAAATAGTTGTGATTAACTTTACTAAAATCTTTTTTATTTTTAATGACTTATTACAACTCAGAAATAAATAGAAAACAATAAATATAGAAGAAAAGAAAAAAAAACTATATAAAAAACTACTCAGAAATAAATAGAAGAAAAAATAGTTATGATTAACTTTACTAAAATCTTTTTTATTTTTAATGACTTATTACAACTCAGAAATAAATAGAAAACAATAAATATAGCAGAAATGAAAAGAACTATATAAAAAACTACTCAGAAATGAGCATAGATGCGCTTATAGAGAAAATTTAACCTAAATTCATAATAAATTTCTACTAACTTCAGAGAAATTCAATATGAATTTAGGTCAAATTTCCTGTATAAGGGCATCTATTTTCATTTTGGGAGGAGCACAACAAGGCAGAGAGGGAGGGGCTTATAAACCGGTGTGAGCCCCCTTAGGTTGGCGAGGTGGGACTAAACTCTGGCCGCAACGAGGACCAACACTTTAGTCCCGGTTGGTGGTATGAATCGGGACTAATGGGCGTCCTTTGGTCCCGGTTCAGGCCCCCAACCGGGACCAATGGTGGTGGGCCAGTAGCCAGGCCCATTGGTCCCGGTTCGTCCCACAAACCGGGACCAAAAGGTCCAGACGAACCGGGACCAATGGCCCACGTGGCCGGGCCGGCCCCCGGGGCTCACGAACCGGGTCCAATGCACCCATTGGTCCCGGTTCTGGATTGAACTGGGACTAATGGGCTGACCCGGCGTGGACCATTGCCCCCTTTTCTACTAGTGACCCATAGGTCTAGAATCACGCCATGCAACCGTTCGATCTCCGATCCAAGGGCTCTTGGAAGCTCGTATCATGGGAGAATGGAAAGCCACTACCCTGCCGTTTGCACGCTGGCAGTTCTCTCCTACTCGTCCCTGCACGTCCTTTAATACTACGGCGGTTCTCTCCTAGTCGCCCCGTCCATTCACATTAGTACATTACGGCAGTTCCACTAATCCTAACCCTCCTCCCAAATCCATGGCGTCCCAAATATCCCCGATTGGCGGTGAGTACATGGTTAGAACCATCACTGGCGATGAGTTCGACGTCATCTACACCCGTTCTTCCGCGACGGTGAAAGGATGCCTTTCTCGCTTCAGACGCATGTTTGAAGAGTCAGATGATGAGTGGGTCGCTGGGCTAGATGTTGAGTACACCACAATCGTGGGATGATAGAAGGATCTAAAGGACGAAGAGAGGAAGAAGCCCGCCGTGATCCAGGTTTGCGTGCATGACTTATGCTTGGTCTACCACATATGCCATGCCGATGTTGAGTGCCAAGATTTTAAGGACTTCCTCGAGAGCAACCTAGTCAAATTCGTTACTGTAGACTTTGGTAACGACAAAGAAGTCCTGTGTCGGTAGGCCTTGTTGTAGGCAACACCTTCGACCTCCAAAAGAATCGGCTGGTGTCCTCTCGTCAGCCTTCAATGCTGACCCTGGCAGGAGCCATGGTTCATCCTTCGTACGATAAACTGGAGAAACCTCCATACAAGTTTCATCGTCATGCATGGCAGCGGAATGTACTAGATACAGACCACATCCAGTACGCTGCAATGGATGGCTACCTTTGTTTCAATATCTAGAAGGGTTGGAGGAAGAGCAACAGCCAAGTTGGCGGTTCAAGCAAAGAAGTATCGGCCAAGAGGAAGAGGGACAAGGACGAACTCGAGGACGTGGACGAGGACTCCGAGTAAGGTGGCAGTGTCATTGCTCATGGTGGTTCTAATGCAGTGTCTGCCAAAATAGTTGCAAAGTTTAATTTCAGGTGTGCTTGATTTAATTTGACGGGTGTGTTGTGCTAAGCCCCCAGCAGAACTATGTTATGTTTATTCTTGTTACTTTAACTCTTCAGTAAGTACATACTAGTATTTCTTACATTTCATCTTTTAGTTGGTATAGTACTACCACTCATTTCTTCACATTATATACGTACAATATATATGGACAACACCATATAGCCAGCAGTTTAGTTGTCAAAGAATTTCAGGGTGCTTAGTTTTGTCAAAGAATTCCAGGGTGCTTAGTTTTATTTGAGGGGTGGGTTGTGCTGGACACCATTATTGTGACTAGCCTTTTAATAGTACTATGTGCATAATTTGGCGACGAACGCTCTCTATATGTACCACCTTTTTTTTATTTCAAGTTTTTCTCCATGGCGCAATCCATCGATACTACTGTTGTACAAAAGTATACATTTTTTAAAAGGCTAGAGGGCGGGGCAGTCTAGCTTGGTCGGTTTCACGAGAGGCGAGGGCCTTTGTGATTTGACGGCTCATTATTGCTGGAAGGCGGGGCCTTGTGATTTGACTTCTCATATAAATGCGCCGATGACCAGATCGAGGAGGAGCAAAGAACCGTGCGGTATACTCAAGTTTTCCACTGCAGTAGTACTGCGACGGAGGAGCACGAAACACGGCAGCCCAGTGCCATATGGCGATACAAAATGATCTAATTTGCTAGTCATCTCATTGTTAGCATTGTTTTATTCATTCCCTCAAAAAACAAAAACCATTGTTCTATTCATGCCTCGCAGAGAACGTCACACGTGCGATGATACACTCAAAGCAAAAGATGAAATACAGCAGCAAAAGAAGAAGGAATATTATGACCCCAAATGATCTAATTCGCCGCGGAGTCGTAACTGCTTCTTCATCGCCTCCACAACCTCCATCTCCTTGCGCGTCTCCTCCGCCATCTTCTTCATTCTTTCCAGGACGCGGGATTTCTCGACGTGAGCCTTCATCATCTGTTCCACGGCCGCATTACGTACCTTGACAGCAGCCGGGTGCTCGATGCGGAGCTTCGCCAACTCCTCCTTCTGTTCCATGACGAGGGCCTGCAGCATCTTCATCGAGGAACTACTATTCTCATGCAGCTTCTTCCAGCCGGCGTTCTTATCCTTTAACAGGTTGATCTCGTGGCAGAGCTTCGCCTTGTCCTCCTGAAGTCGCAAGATTTCACCGTTCGCCTTCTTCTCCGAGGCAATGCTCTTCTTCAGCAGCATCACCAAGCCGGCGGTCAACTCCCCCTGCTGATTGAGCTCAGCGGGCATGTCGTCGAGGCTCTCCTTCAGCAACTCCGTCAAGCCTTGGATGCACTCCTTCTGCTTATTGTGGTGCTTCTTGAGCTGATCGGGCATGCCGTCGAGGGATAATCACTCCAGCTCCGCCGGCTCGGCATGTTCGCCTCTGCGGCTAGGGCGCTCCTGGGAGCCATCGCCTGCCCGTGAGAGATCTTTCGAGGTCTCTTCTTGGCGGCGAGCCCTCTTTTTTTTCTGCAGCCTTGGTTGCCGCTCCCTTGTTACGAGTATTTCTCGACCTAGAGCTCTGCTCACTGGCCATGGAAACAATGGACGAAGAAGAAGCACTTATGAGGAGGAAAGGTAGAGTAATTTTTAGTTAGGTAGTTACCCTTTTTATAACCTAAGTACTAGCACTAGTAGTACTAATACCTGCATAGTGGGAACACGTTCAGGTTTGGTATGTACTAGTAGGTGTGAGTAGGCTTTCGGATGTGAGGGAACAAGGTAAAGATTAATTGATGGTTTTGGTTTCGAGGCCCGAAACGGCTCCCGATGAGTTTAGCGGAACATAAATTTCAAGTACTACACCGGTCAAATGCGTAAATATTATGTTACTGTCAAAAATTGGCACAAAATACGAAGGAGACCAATGGAAGTACTACTAGCAACCCACGATTTAACTACTCGCATGCGCGCAGTGGAGTAATAATGTCTTTCTTCCGCCCTCACGTCCACTCAATTTGCATGCGCTGTATTAATTGACCATCAATGAAGTGAACGACTTTACATGCGTCAAATTATCACAGGGGGTGGATCTTGGTACAAAATTGCGTCCGCCCGTGTACCCGCATGTGCGTGCGAGGGAATGAGTGCGTGTGTGGCGTGCATGCACATCTTCGCTTCGTGCAAATACCACCAGTATGGCTCAGGGAGGACGAGTACATTCTTCTGGAACCAGCAAAACGTCACTGTGATCAATCCACGCAAGGAGGTCGCGACAACGCCTCCACATGTGCCAGGTGGCTTCATGAACTGTAAGACAAACACTATGTAGCGTGCCATTGGTATTCTAATTTACGTGTTTTGCACATACTCGAAGTACTAGTAAGGTACACGTGCATTGCACGCATCAGATTTTGCAACCAAATTATGAATAAATACCACACTAAAGCATGTAAGCTCTGAGTCATATATGCGTGATGTAGCCCTTTGTTTAATTCTTATAGTTCAACTCATTCAAAATCAATTAGTTTTTATAAAAAAGCTAAGAACACGTGAATAGGAAAAACATGGGATTATAGTGGAATGTCATCTTGAATCCTACAGGATTGTACGAGTGTTTGATTGTGCATAGAAAAAACACATAATTCTTTCAAAGAGGTTTGAGTGGATGTGATGTTTCCTATGAAATCTAGTGCAAATGAATCATATGGAAAAATTTCTATGGTTTACAATCCTACGAATCAAACAACCAAGATAGGAAAAATTCCTAATGATTAGAATCCTCCAAAATTCCTTTGAGAATCCTTTGAATCAAAGAAGCCCTTAATCTATTTTATGATTCATGGAATTGTGCGTTGTAAAGCATAAAGTAAAAACAAATAATGGCAGTTCAACTAGAAAAAAAGTTTGGGCAGTTATGATACGGAAGATCCTAGAACAAAAGAGAACCACTGTTGTTTTGAGGTTTGTGCATTATGCTTAAGCTCAACCATGGAGTCTGCTAGATTGTACATGTGGCAAAATCCGGTGGGGGGCTAGAAGATGGTGCGAGGGGCCGAGTGGAGGGAGACTATGAAGGAATGCACAAGTGCGAGATCGATATTTAGAGAGAGGGGCGAACACGTGCACTGTTGCATGCAGTGGCGGAGCCATGAAAAATAAATGAGATAGGGGGCCAAGCATTGCTAATCCTTAACGAGGAGGGTCAATTCATGAAATTAAACCTTTTTTTAGCAGCAATTGTCTAGTGATCACATTCATATTAGCCTCGATATATAGTGATGTTAGGGGGGGGGGCAGGGCCCTTACTGCCCCTATCTTCGCCATTGTGCACGCGTCTGAGAGATGAAGCGGAAGGCATGGATGATGAGAGGGGGACGTTGGATATATAATTAATGTGGGTGTATTAGCTATTTATGTTAATCCTACATAGAGAGGTATAGATTGATCGATGTGGACGTGGGAAAGAGGGTGAGACCTCACTGCATATATCGATTGATCGGTTTGTGTGGAAAACTATGAAAGACCTAGCTATATACACACATACATAGAGGAACATCGATCGTTGTGCATGCATGCGTGAGAGATAAAGAATGCCCGGTATGATGGAGAGGTGGATGTGTGTGGGTGTGTGCCTTCATGGGAGACCGACCTGAAGAAAAAGATTCCATGCGTGCGATAGATAATGCCGACTGGTAGTGTGTGTGCATGCATGCACGAGAGAAAGTTAGTGGTACAATTATAAAGAGAAGACTACTGTTTGGGTGTAACAGAATAGGTGAGGTCATAATCAATGTAAAGTTGAATTCAAATATTTGAATAAGAGATCCTGATGTTTGAAACCCATGCATGCATGAATATAACGGAGCTCTGCACGGTCTGGTTTGGAAATGAGCATGTTGTAATGTATACACATTGAACAAGGTCAGACTATTTTGAATTTGAGATACCGATGGCAGACATCATTTCCCCATGTCGCATCCGTGCATGGACAAACTATTCTAATTGGAGATGATGGGCTGCTTTCGCATCACATATCTATATCTATACCCCTATATATATTATTATATTTATTTTTATATTGTGTGCGGGTAACTTTAACTTTGAAATATGGTCGTTGGATGAGGCAAATCCGATGGTCCGAAGAAGGCAAATTTGAGCACTATTGGCCGTTGGATATCATCTCGATTCCACCAGATTTCGCCACATGTATAATCTAAATGAATCCATGGTTGATCTTAAGAATAATGCACAAACATCAAAACACAAGCACTTCTTATTTGTTCTAGAATCTTCAGTATCAGAATTGCCCAAATGTTTTCTACATGATTTGCCATTATTTGTTTTTACTTTATGTCTTACAATGCACAATTCCTTGAATATTAAAATAGATTAGCTTTCTTATAAAAACTAGATGATTTTGAATGAAATGAACTATAAGAATTAAATGAACATGTACATCATGCATATATGACTCAAAGCTTGCATGCTATAATGTGGTATTTATTCATAATTTGGTTGCCAAATCTCATGCGTGCAATGCACGTGTACCTTACTCTAGTCTAAATGGTGTTTGTGTGTGTGTTGTGCGTGTTGAGGTGCAAATTGTCTTTTTTTGGGTACACGTTAAGCTTGTTCTTCCGAAATTTCAAGTCGCGCCTTGTTATGCCAAAAATTGAAGCTAGCGTCTCTGTCTATCGTGCTGCGAAACTCCTGCCTCTTCAACCCGCGCCTTGTTAGCCCGAAATATTTAAGATATATCTTTGTCTCGT
Source organism: Triticum dicoccoides (assembly GCF_002162155.2). NCBI lineage: Eukaryota > Viridiplantae > Streptophyta > Magnoliopsida > Poales > Poaceae > Triticum > Triticum dicoccoides. The sequence goes on from NC_041385.1 coordinate 20,142,728, forward strand.
TGTGCTCCGACAACTCCCTCCATCTCAACCCGCGCCTTGCTATTCCGAAATTACAACGCGCGCGAAAACTCCCACCTCCTGTGAAATCTCGACACGCGAAATGCCCGTGGTACCCCTGAACCGAAAGAACCGCCTCAAATCGGTGGGGGGTACTTTCATAACATACCCCACATTTCAGACAAGCGCGTCTCTAAGCCATGGTTCCCCACTGCCATCCCATCCGCCCACCCATTCTTACACCGAGGCCGCGAAAACCCGCAACGAAACCCCACACCCTGCTCCGTCCGCCACCCAGCCAGAGCCTCTTCCCCGACACGTCGTCCACAGCAACACCTTGACGTCCCTCATCCACCGTACCGGATGAGGATCCGTCGTCGATCCCATCGTCCCGCTTGTTCAGCCACCCCGTCCTCCACCTCCAAGGAGCTGCCCCGATGTTCCCCTTGTCTTTCGTGCCACCTCCATTCCCACACCGCCATCTTCACCTGCACCACCGGAAGAGCATCATCATCACCGTTTCCTCGGATGAAGCTATGGCCTAATCGGCGCCACCAAAGAGGTTGTACACTAATCGCCACATTTTCTTCTTGATTCAATCTCACGGTGCTGCCGGCGCTCGGTCCTGAGCCGACACGGCGCGGCTCCATCCACGGCGGCATCACCGGCCACTTCCTCCACGGCGTCGCTCCGTCGGCGGCGACGTCCACATCAGTAGGAGCTGCTGCTTCTTTAGCTCTCACTCGCGCTGCTGCTCTGCTCTTGATCTCGGTCCCCTGCCTGGTCTGCTCTTGCTATTGCTCTTGCTTGTGCTGCTGCTCTCGCTCTTGCTCTTACTTGCGATGCTGCTCCGATTTGGCTACACTTCAGTTGACTGAATCGACTTTTGGGTCAGTCGATTTTCAAGGGGTGGGCTCGCCGGGGTGAAGGAAGAACCAGCCGCGGCGGGGAGGGGGGCTCACCGGAGAGGTACCCCACTATCTATCTTAGGGTTCAGGATGGGGGCGGTGGTCGCCGGCGGTGGCGGGGCGGTGGCGTAGGGATCGCTGGAGAAAAATCTCAGCAC
>NC_041385.1:20144234-20152001 GCF_002162155.2 Triticum dicoccoides
ATGGCCGGGGCGGCAGCGGACCGGCAGTGGGGAGTGTTTTCGTGGTGCGCGGGGCGGCGCACCGCCGGTCGCGGGCGGCCCGGGGCTGCTGTTTGGCGGTGGTGGCTGGCGGCTCAGGGGGTGGAGGTTTAAGATGAACTGCCGGCCCTTGATTTCGTATCCAACGGCTGCAAAATCGACTGACCAGAGGTGAAAAAGTCAGTCGACCGACGTGTAGCCTCACCTTGCTAGTGCGTTCAGTTTCGACAGCAAAATTCAGTTTTGACAGCAAAATTTAGTTTCGACAGTTAGGTTTAGTTTCGACAGTTAAGTTCAGTTTCGATAGTTAAGTTCAGAGATGAGCGGCTGATGTATTTTACATCTAGCACTTAGTGGTTATGTATTTTACATCATGTATTGGAGATGCTATTAGAATTCCACTCAGGTTAACGTTGTTCATTGTCTCTCTTGTCCTGCTTCAGCCTGGGTGTCGTACAACTCACCAGAGCTGCTCCAATGACGACACCCTCCATCACAGCGGAGCAGTACCTCGGGCTCCACCTCCAGACGCCTACGATCTTCTTCCCCTCCTCCGACAGCAAAGTCACCTGGAGCATCCTCACCGGCCAACCCAATCACGCTGAGATCGGCATGGCTTCGCCAAAGAGGTTGTACACTTGTTGCATCTCTTTTTTACTCCACATGTTATATATATTGTCCACTGAGTACGCATAGGAAAGGGAAATACGATTATTTTATCCTACTATATGACAAGAAGTGAGGTACCAGGCAACTTAGCTATCCGTGATGGACTCTCTTGAACACCATCATTATTTATCTCTGCACGTTTGAGCTGTGCATTTGTCGATGGCCTCGGAGTTGAGCTAGTATGGCAGTGGCCTGGGTCCAAAGTAATAGAAGTAGCACAAAAACATTTTTTAGTGTAGGATTTTCCTTGCTCAAGCCTGCCTACCAGAATCGCCAGTGCTTGAAAGGAATTGGAAAGTTTCCTATGGTACTACTTTTCATGAATTCGGTGCAAAAGAATGGAGCAAAGGAAAACTATAGGATTTGTTCCTTTAGTGTCTCCTTGAAAGAAAAACCATAGGAATTCTAATTTCCAGTTCTCCTCCTTTTCATATTCCTATTCATCAAGCACAAGACTAAGAGATAGTAGCATAATAGACCATACATTTTCTTGTGGTTTGACTTAATCTCACCATGCTTTTTTGCATCATGTGATCTTCCAATTGTTGTGAATCAAACACCCAGATTGGTAGAAATCCTGTGTTTTTAAATTCTCTGTTTTGCACGTGCATTCCTATCCTATTCCTGTCTATTTCCTATCCCTACATTGTTAGAATCTTCAAATTCAAACAAGCCCTTACTCAATTACTTCTATTACAGATATGTGTCAAAGAAAACCTTGTGTGGTTTGTCCTGCTCCTGCGGCGCTGTGTTACACCACAGCTCAGCTGCTCCAATGATGGAAGGGTGCACCACAACAGGGATCCGCTCTCCAGACTGTCTTTCACCGCCTTAGATCTTCTTCCCCGCCGTCGGCAGCCACGACAACTGCATTACCATCATCAACTGAGCAGATGACCTTGAGGACTACACGGGTCCGCAAGAGAGGTCGCACTCTTCCGTGTCTGCTTATGTTATGTGTCGCTTAATATGATGACATGCTACATTATCATCGTGTTCACCTATTAGACTCCGAGTCATGTCCAAACTAATGCCAAAACTTGAGTATTTAAATGGCTGTGGGGTACATATTGGGGCAGCAATTAGTACTATCTGTCTACTATCTGGTTAATCTCCGGTGTCTACTATGAGTTTCATGTTGGGTGCACACAAACATTAAAGGAGCCATTATCTGTATTTTTTAACTAAAGCTATTATCTGCCTGCTATCATTGGTTTTGGGTCTATCCAAAGTTTGCTACCATCACTCTGGATTTGTGCATGCACTCCTTACATAATCTCACTATGTTTTATTCCTATGCACACCAGTTATTGTACACAATGGAACTGATCATGTAGAGCAAAAGAGACGAGCCTTGCGTGGCAATAAAATTTCATGCAGACGTCATTCCATGATGGGCGCAAAGACAGCCCCCCCTCCACCCATTTCGGATCATAATCAAGAGGAAGATAACTGTTCTGAGGGGGATTCAGAAGGAGAAGACCACTCCTATTTACCCCATGAGGTCTTCGCTCTAACTTGGCATGCTAATGTTGGTAATATCATGCATATGGTGCCTTGCATTGCTTACTGTATACATTAAAGATGTCATCTGCTTAGTTTAGACATGCTTTGTGTCAATGCCATCTGTTTAGTTTCTTTATCGTATATGTGAATCATGCAGTGCCATCTTGTCTAGCCAGGCATCATATATGTGAATTTTGCAATGCCACCCTGGTTAGCCAGTCATCTTATATGTGAATTATATCATGCCATCATTTTTTTATTATGTGTTAAATTTGTCAACAATTTTAGTACATTCATTTACTCTTCCTATGCATCAGCCATTTGGCACGGTCATGGAAAACTCTGGAGTGGAAACAAGGTCTTCAGAGTAGACAATGCTATCTGACGAAGCGCATGTCTTGCTGGTTACCGATAGCTCCTCAGAGGAGGATTCGGAGACAGATGACCAGTCATATTTCCCCCCTGAGGTGCATGCCCTAACTGGGCAGGGTTATGTTACTCATATCGTGCATATGGTATCTTGCATTGCTATGTCATTTGCTTAGTTTAGACATGCTTTGTGTGAATGCCACCTGTTTAGTGTCTAATTACCATATATGTGAATTATGCAATGCCATCTTGTTGCAAGACATTATATATCTTAATGATGCAATGTTATCTTGTTGCAAGGCATTATATATGTGAATTATGCAATGCCATGTTGCTTTGGCAAGCGTCATATATGTGAATTATATCATGCCGTCCATTTTTTGTATTTCTCATTGCTTTTGTCGACAATGTTTGTATATTCAACTGCTCTTCCTGTGCATCAGCCATTTGAATTGGTGATGGAGAAATCTGGAGTGGAAACAAGGTCTTCAGAGCAGACAATGCTACCTGCTGAAGCAGATATCTTGCTGGTTACAGATAGCTCTTTAGAGGAGGATTCAGAGGCAGATGACCAGTCCTATTATCCCCCTGAGGTGTATGCTCAGACTTGGCAGGGTTATAATACTCATATAATGCATATGTTGTATTGCAATGCTTAGTTTTTACATCATATACACAATATTGAATGCCATCTCCTTAGTTGACACATCATATATGCAATTGCCCTCTACTCACTTCCTTAGTATATAAATCATATATTTGAATTATGTCATGCCATGATGCTTACATAGACAGCATGTATCTAAATTATGGCATGCCAACCCATTTTCTAAAGACATAATATAGTTATATCATCTCATCCTGTTTACATAGTCATCATATTTTGAAGTATGTCATTCTATCCTGTTGAGTTAGCCATCATACATGTGAAATTGTGTCATGCTATCCATGAATTATATCATGCCATCATGTTTCCATCGACGACATGTTTGTGATTTATGGCATGCCAACCACTTTAATAGACACATCGTATAGTTATATCATGTCATCCTGTTTACATAGTCATCATATTTTGAAGTATGTCATTCTATCCTATTGAGTTAGCCATCATACATGTGAAATTGTGTCATGCTATCCTGTTTAATTAGCCATCATATATGTGAAATTATGTCCTGCTATTCTGTTTGCTTAGACAACATAAATGTTAATTATTTCATGCCCTGTTTTCTTCCATGCTATCCATTGCACCTGTCTATCTTACAATGTCTGTACATTCAATTACTTTTCTTGTTTATCAGCCATTTCAATTGGAGGGAGTTATGGCAGTATCTGTGGGAGTAAAAGCACGGTCTTCAGAAAAGATCGTGCTACATGTCGATGCAGATAGAACCACGGTTGTACTTGCCCAAGAATCAGCCCCACCACACATAACCCACACTCATGCAGATTGTACCCCTACCCAGTTGGACAGAGAACCAGCTACACCCCTTCTAACCCCAACCCTAGTAGATAGACACCCAGTTCCCGTTGACACAACACCGTCTCCACCACAGAGCACCCAAACACGAGCAGTTAGTAAGGCAACTGCAGTGCCCAAATCACGAGGACCACCACTCCGAACCCGAAGTCAACGCCTAAAGAAGAAGAAGAATTGTTCTCAGGTCTGGTTCCGTGGCTATGGTTCATACTACTTTGCTCTTGCATCAATGTATTTACTGATACTGTCAGGACCCCGACTCGATGTCACATCGATCTAGCTGGTAACACCTCATATCACTTTGCGGCCTCACGCACGGTATCCCCACGGGTGTCGTCTTACCTTTTCCCGGGACCGTTTGCGCCTTTCGGCTCACGTATATGATAGTGTCGCTAGCATCCATATGATAAAGAGCCCGGGCTGACATGACTAGTCATAAACCCAAAGTGGCACAGACTTACAGGGACAGGCATCCATGACCCAGCTTCGAACGTGTCGGTCATCAGCAAGTGGGTCCGGGCTGTAGCACTGGGCTAGCAGGACTCCGGTAAACCGGGCTGTAGCGGGCTAACAGGACTCCGGTACTCAAAGCGTGACATTTCCCCGAAGGGACAGACACAGGAACGAAGAAGGACACATGCCGGCCAGCCTAAGTGTTCCAGAGCAGTAGCAAGCTACCATGGCTCAGCGGCAACACTAGGAGACATTTCCCGGTAAGAGAGGCTACTAAAGATAAACAACTAGATAGTCAGATCCCACACATACCAAGCATTTCAATCATACACACAATATGCTCGATATGTGCAAATACAACGAAGCATCACAACATGACTCTATGACACAAGTACTTTATTTAAGGCTCAGTGAGCCATACATAACATACACAAAGGTACGGGTCTCACGACCCCACATACAAGTCATACAGTCATACAAACCAGCAGCGGAAGTAACTTGTCTGAGTACAGACAACTTAGTAAAATAAAAGAGGCTTGGAAAGCCTAGCTATACTACGTGGTCCTTCACAAGCTCAGGGTCACCACCTGGGTCTTTAGCCTACTCGTTGATGTCAACGTCTACATAGAACCCATCAGAAGGGGTTGCAGCGTCTTCTGTAAAAATGTAGATTATAGCAACATGAGTACAAAGGTACTCAGCAAGACTTACATCAGATCCTACATACATGCATAGTATCAAGAAGGGTTGGTGGAGTTATTGCAGCAAGCCAGCTTTGACTCTTGGCTAGGCTATCCTACGATACTCCAACTTGAAATGGTTTTGCGCACACGAGTCCACTACTCACCACTTCAATACACTACCGAGGATCCACCTCCGTCTTCCTACGGAAGAGCCATCCTCGGCACTCACACTTGTCTTGAGGCTTTTAACAGTTTCCATTTACTTGTCTATGAACTGTATAGGCAACCAAGTAGTCCTTTACCGCGGACGCGGCTATTCGAATAGATCATGTTAACCCTGCAGGGGGTACTTCTTCATACACGCTCTCACCACTTACCGTCGTTTACACGACATGTACTCGGCAACCTTCAAGTGGAAGCCCAACGTGGGTGTCGGCCACGACCTACCTAATCACCTAAGCCTCCAGTCCAGGTTTATCGCCTATCCAGGTTCCATCCGCAGGGAGTCCGGCCGAGGTTTCCCATACGGCCCCGAACGATGTGAACAGGGTTCCCGAGATACCTAACGGGTATTCGGTACACCCGGCCACGTACCTACCGCATCACAGCCCACCCCTACGGTCAGCGCTGTCCACGGCCTCCAGTAGGCTACAAACACCAGAAACTACTTGCAACTCCTGGACGGAGAACTAGGGTGAATAAGAAGCCGAGAGGGTCCATTGGTTTCGGGCCCAATGCATGGTAGTAGCTGATTCTTAAATCACACATACAGATCTCAGTGCTTAAGGTCGGCTTCAATGAAACAACCCACCATGTACTCCTACATGGCCTCTCATCGATACCTTTACAAAATCGTGTTCACCACACCACTCTCATTACCGACATAAACATTTCACTCTAGCCCATCACCCAGATGAACCAGACCTGACACGACTCTAAGCATAGCAGGCATAGCAAGGTAGGAACAACACATACATATGGCTCAATCAACTCCTACACATGCTAGTGGGTTTCATCTAGTTACTGTGGCAATGACAGGTCATGCAGAGGAAATGGGTTCAACTACCGTAGCACACAGCAGTTTGAATCGTGTTGTCTTAATGCAGTAAAAGAGAGCAGGAGCGAGAACATGGGATTGTATCGATATGATCAAATGGTTGGTTGCTTGCCTGATGGTTCGATGCACTGATACGGTTCTTCGTTAGGGTAATCACGGTATTCCTCGGAGACAGAACCTGCCGCAGAGAGCACCGATACACAAACATTACCAAACAGTATGCAACAATATGATGCATGCATGAGACATGGCAAAATGAGTGTATTGGGCTAATGCAACTAAAACCAGAAGGGTTTGAACAAATTTGAATCAAGGATTCAAATTTCAAATTCAAATATGGCCTTTTAAAGTGCTTTTCCTTGTTCTGCTTAAAACATCAATTTAACTTGTTTGATCATGCATGAAAATAGTACAGATGGGTAGATTGGATTTTTCTGATCATTTTTCATATATAATTTGTCCAATTTGGAGTTACAGAATAAAAGTTATGAATTTTTGAAGTTTAAATAATATTCTGGAATTTCCTGATTTAAATTAAATCCAGAAATTATAGTTATTGCGCCAGCATGACGTCATCATGACGTCAGTGGTCAACTGCGGCTGGCTGAGGTCAAACCTGACGTGTGGGACCCACACTTCAGTGACAGGGGGTTAAACAGGGTTAAATTAATTCTAATTACTAATTAGTGGCGCTGGGGCCCACTGGTCAGTGTCAGGGGTTAACTAACAGTGGTTAGCGCTAATCCTAATTAGCTACAGGGCTGGGCCCACCTGTCAGGGACTCAGGGGGTCCTGCCGTGGTCAAGGTGGGTCAAACCCACCGGCGACGTGACGCCGGCGAGGTCCGAGACGGCGGCGCGTCGCAGGATCGCGCTACAAGGCACGGGCGAGGCCGTGCTTGGGCTCGTTGGAAAGCCCTTGCTCCCGCGCGTCGAACGGTGGCCGTGGCTGGGCCTGGGGTGGCCGGAGTCGACGGCGGCGAGCTCGGCTGCGGCCGCCGGAGTTCGGGTGCGGTCGGGATCGATGTTGCAGGGGGTTTGGGGAGGCGTTAGTGTGTGCTGCGTGATCCTAGTGAGGTGTGGAGCACGATAGTGTGCTCGGTTGGGTGCTACGGTGACCGTGGCCACGACGGCGACATCACCGGCGGCGTGGAGCTCTCGGCCAAAGTGGGGCTAGGGCCTAGAGGTCAGGAGAGACCAGGGGAGAAGGGGGAAACGATCCGGGGCTCACCGCGGAGCTGCAGAGGTGGTTAGCGGGCTCGGGGACGCGCTGGAGACGACGAATTCGACGGCGACGATGATCGGAGCCCGAAGAGGGGAACGGCGACGTGGCGGCGATGCAGGGCTTCCGGAGGCCCGTGGAGCAGTGGGGAGGAAGAGGAGGTTGTGGCGGAGCTCCTGAGCTAGTCGGGGGAGCGAGGGGTGGCCGGAGATGGCTGCTATGGCGAACGGCGGCGACGGTGGTGTTCGGCCGTGTGAGAGAGAGAGCGAGGGAGAGGAGGGGGGAGCCGGGGGAGAGTGAGAGAGAGCAGGGGG
>NC_041385.1:20152011-20181745 GCF_002162155.2 Triticum dicoccoides
GGGGAGGAAGAGGAGGTTGTGGCGGAGCTCCTGAGCTAGTCGGGGGAGCGAGGGGTGGCCGGAGATGGCTGCTATGGCGAACGGCGGCGACGGTGGTGTTCGGCCGTGTGAGAGAGAGAGCGAGGGAGAGGAGGGGGAGCCGGGGGAGAGTGAGAGAGAGCAGGGGGGAGAGGCGTGGCGTCGTCCGGGGCATCGAGCGAGGAGGGGAGGGCAGGCAAGCAGGGAGAGAGGTGGCGTGGCGCGGTGGCGCGCGCGCGCGCCGGCCACACTCCCCTCCCTCTGTCGGGACGAAGACGACAGAGGAGGGAGGCGGGCTGGGCTGCACAGGGAGGAGCCCAGGTAAGCTTCTCCCTTTTATTTTTTTCTGTTTTCTAATTTCTGACATTTGTTTTGATTTAAATAATATATTAAATCATTTATTTAATTTATGCCAATTTTTGCAGGGGCTAGATATATTATTCCAGAGCTCCTTTATAATTGGCATAATATTTGGACATATATTAATATATATAGAAATATATTTCCAAAGCAAATATTTATACATTAATTCCAAATGCCCAAAATAAATGTCCATGAGCCACTAAAAATATTGGTTTGATTTTTATCTCTGTCCAATATTTTCAGAGAGCAACATGAGCATTTTCTTGGACCCTTTTGGAGAAATTTTTATTTGGATCATTTTCAAAATGATTCTGAGGGTTTCACAGATCCCCATTTCAAGTTTCTGATGAAAGAGTAAACATGATGCAACACTCTAATGCATGACTAGCTAGGGTGTGACAACTCACCCCCACTCAAAAGAATCTCGTCCCGAGATTTGGGTTCCTCCGGAAAGAAGGCGGGGTACTCGAGTCGAAGACGATCCTCCCTTTCCCAAGTTGCTTCATCCTCAGAATGGTGCGACCATTGTACTTTGAGGAACTTGATGTTCTGGCGTCGAGTGGTACGCTCGACTTGATCGAGGATACGAATGGGGTACTCTCGATATGTAAGATTATCCTGGAGATCAAGCGTTTCGTGGTCCACTTCACGGATAGGATCCGAGAAGCAACGCCTGAGTTGGGAAACGTGGAAGACATCGTGGACTCTGGAGAGATGCGGAGGTAGTTCCAACTGGTAGGCAACTTCTCCTCGTTTGGCGAGAATGCGAAAAGGTCCAATGTAACGAGGAGCCAATTTGCCTTTGATACCGAAACGATGGGTTCCCTTCAGAGGGGTGACCCGAAGATAAGCCTTCTCGTCAACCTCGAAAGTCATAGCCTTATGTTTTCGGTCATATTGACTCTTTTGACGGGATTGGGCTGTTTTCAACTTTTCACGAACGATACGAACTTGTTCTTCTTCTTCCTGAATCATGTCCGGGCCAAAGAATTTTCTTTCCCCGGTCTCTGACCAGTTAAGGGGTGTTCGACATCGTCGTCCATAGAGAACTTCAAAAGGGGCTTTACCCAAGCTAGATTGATAGCTGTTGTTGTAAGCGAATTCGGCAAATGGAAGGCACTTCTCCCAGTCCATTCCGAATGAGATAACAGAGGCTCGAAGCATGTCTTCTAGAATTTGGTTGACGCGTTCCACTTGACCACTCGACTGAGGGTGGAAAGCGGTGCTAAAGGAAAGACGGGTTCCCATAGCATTTTGGAAACTTTCCCAAAATCGAGAGGTGAAAAGACTTCCTCGATCCGAGTTAATTTCCAAAGGAACACCATGGAGAGACACTATTCGGGAGATGTACAAATCTGCCAGCTGACTAGCGGTTATACTCTCACGAACAGGTAAGAAGTGGGCTACTTTGGAAAGACGATCGACCACGACGAAAATAGCATTATTCCCTCTCTTGGTCCTGGGAAACCCGGTAACGAAATCCATACCAATTTTATCCCATTTCCATTCAGGAATAGCTAAGGGTTGAAGGGTGCCAGCAGGCCGTTGATGCTCTGCTTTTACACGACGACAGACGTCGCAATTTGCAATATACTGAGCAATTTCTCTCTTCATCCTAGTCCACCAGAACCTCTGGCGTAGGTCCTGATACATCTTAGTACTACCGGGATGAATAGTGAGAGGAGATTCATGAGCTTCCTTAAGGATTAATCGCCTTAGGTTGCGCACTTTGGGAACTACTAGTCGATTCCCGAAGTATACGACTCCTTGATCATTAATGGAGAAACAATCCGCAATTCCTTTCTGAATGTTCCTCTTGATGCGGGAGATTCCCGGATCTACCTCCTGTGCTTTGATAATTTGATCCGTAAGGGTAGGTTTTGCCACCAAGGTGGAGAGAAAACCTTGAGGAACAATGTGAAGGTTAAGCTTCCGAAATTCCTCATGGAGAAGCGGTTGACCTTGTTGTAACATCAGGTTGTTACAATAAGATTTACGACTTAGCGCATCAGCCATGACGTTGGCTTTCCCTGGGGTGTAGGTTATTCCTAAGTCGAAGTCGGTGATCAATTCAACCCAACGTCTCTGCCTGAGATTCAAATCCGGTTGGGTGAAAATATACTTCAGACTTTGGTGATCAGTGAATATTTCGCAACGATTACCAAGGAGGTAATGTCGCCAGGTCTTAAGTGCATAGACTACGGCTGCAAGCTCTAGATCATGAGTAGGATAATTCTCCTCATGTGGGTGCAATTGCCGTGAAGCGTAGGCAATTACGTGTCGATCTTGCATGAGAATGCAACCTAGTCCTTGTCGCGAGGCGTCGCAGTAGATAACAAAGTCCTTGGAGAAGTCTGGCGGTACCAGCACGGGAGCAGAAGTCAGGCGTCTTTTCAGTTCCTGAAAGCTGTGCTCACATTGTGGAGTCGATTCGAACTTCTTATCTTTCTTGAGGAGTTCGGTTAGAGGTTTGGCAACCTTGGAGAAGTTCTCGACAAAGCGACGACAATAGCTCGCTAAGCCTAGAAAACTCCGAACTTGCTTGACCGATTCAGGTGGAGTCCAATTAAGGACGGCTTGAACTCGCTCAGGGTTAACAGCAATACCTTTACCAGATATTACATGACCCAGATAGGTCACTTCTGGCAACCAGAATTCACATTTAGAAAATTTGGCATAAAGGCGATGCTCTCGAAGTTTCTGCAACACTAGCCTTAGATGTTCGGCATGTTCTTCCTCGTTCTTGGAGTAGATGAGTATATCATCGAGGTAAACCACGACGAATTTATCCAAATACTCCATGAAGATTGAGTTCATTAACCGAGAAAAGGTGGCTGGAGCGTTGGTTAATCCGAAGGACATGACGGTGTACTCGTATTGGCCATAACGAGTAACAAAGGCCGTTTTAGGAATGTCCCCGTTTCTGATTTTGATTTGATGGTAGCCCAACCTCAGATCCATCTTGGAGAAGACTGAGGATCCAGCGAGCTGATCATACAGGTCGTTGATCCTGGGAAGCGGATATTTGTTCTTGATTGTGACCAAATTGACAGGTCGGTAATCTACAACCATCCGGTCCGTACCATCCTTCTTCTTGACGAATAGGACGGGGCAAGCCCACGGAGAGGAGCTAGGTCGGATAAAACCCTTTTTCAAGGACTCATCGAGTTGTTTCTTAAGCTCGGCTAGTTCTAGGGGTGCCATCTTATAAGGTCTTCTAGCAATCGGAACGGTTCCTGGAATGAGGTCTATTACAAACTCAACATCCCTGTCAGGTGGAACACCTGGCAATTCCTCTGGAAAGACAGCCGGGAAGTCACGGACTACCGGAACGTCCTCAAGGTCTGGCAAAGGGCTGGCGTTAAGAGAATATAATTGTCGCTTGGCTATTCGGGTCAAGACATTGACTATCTTCCCCGAAGGATGGGTGAGTTGAACAGTCCTAGAGAAGCAATCAATTTGGGCATGATGAGCTGACATCCAGTCCATACCCAGAATGATATTAATATCTGAAGATTTAAGGGCTATCAAAGACGCGAGGAAAACAAGTCTGTCGACTTGGATTTCATTTCCATAACTTACCCTAGAGGTCTGCCATCTAGAACCAGGGGTAGAGATTTCCATAGTGGATGGCATGTCACAGAATGCAACGTTATGCAAACGAGCATAATTTTCAGATATAAAGGAATGAGAGGCTCCTGTATCGAAAAGGACAGATGCCGGGTGGCAATTAACAAGAAGCGTACCGAGAACGACGTTGGGATCCTCTTGAGCTTCTTCGGCAGAGACACAGTTGACATGGCCACATGAAGCGGTGACCGGCTTGGCGTGGAATACTTTTCCTGTCGGCTTGCCACGGCCAACAGCTTTAGCAGATTGATTGGGGTTGGTCTGGGGGCATTCACGCATATAGTGACCAGATTCCCCACACTTGAAACAAGTCACAGAACTGGTACGTGGAGGAACATTATTGGTTGGACCCCCATAGGGCTTGGCTGGAGCAGACTGTTGTACAGGGCGAGGCGCCTGGAAAGATGGCCTCGGTGTGAACCTGGGTGGCAGGGCGGTGTTGGGCACCCACACGCGGCGCTTCTGAGGACCAGCACCGGATGAGGAACCCGTGTCACGTCCATGCTTGCATGTTGCGTCATAGTCAGTCTGACCAGTTTCAGCACTGATGGCTTTGTTGACAAGTTTCGAAAAAGATGTGCACTCATGCAGATGGAGGTCGCGGCGAAGCTCAGGACTAAGGCCCTTACGGAACCTTGCTTGCTTCTTGGCGTCAGTAGAAACTTCCTCAGTTGCATATCGGGCGAGATTACCAAACTCCCTGCTGTAAGCATCCACAGAAAGTCGGCCTTGGGTGAAACTGCAAAATTCTTCACGTTTACGGTCCATGAGACCCTCCGAAATGTGATGTTCACGGAAAGCCTCGCTGAATTCAGCCTAAGTAGTGACATGGCCTGCTGGGCGCATAGCTCCATAATTCTCCCACCATAGACTGGCGGGGCCTTCAAGATGATATGCAGCAAAGGTGACCTTGTCAGCCTCCGCTACCAGCGCGGAACGCAGTTTGTGAGAGATACTGCGAAGCCAGTCATCAGCGTCGAGAGGCTCGACGGAGTGGTGGAACGTGGGTGGATGCAATTTGATAAAATCACTGAGTGACACCACGTTAGCCCTCTGATGGTGTGCTGTATTCTGTTCAATACGCTCCAACAAACGGTTTGTCTCCCGCTTGTTTCTCTCAGCTTCCATCATCACCTCGGCTAGTGAAGGAGGATGAGGCAGATTTTCATTCCTGGCTTCACTGCCTTCGGCCTGCTCTTGAGAAGCAGGGTTAGCGCGCGTGTTGACCATCCTAGGTAAACAAGACAATGATTTAGTCAGGATGATAAAATTCCGACATAGGGTAAAATGTAAGGAATAACTCGAAATGCAAGATGATCATCCGTATGACATGGTAGATACAGAAACTGCTTCTTTATTCCATCGTCATACACACCATACAGGGTTTAGTACAAGACCAAACAAAGTACTATTACGGTGAAAGAGGATTACATCTCATCGGAGGCATTCCAAGCTCTTATACATTATTTTTCTACATCTCTGGAAGAGTACAAACTAGGTCATATCCCACGAGTCACGCGGGACGATAGACGACACAGCTAGTGCGAACTAGTGATACTACCACTAACTCAGACCGATCCGTAGTAGTCCTCGTAGAAGTCACCTCCATAGCCTGGAAGCTCAACATGATCATCTGGAAACAGACGGTCTCGCGGAGCTTGTGGCCCATAGGGGCTAGGATGAGGCCTTGGACCAACAGACGGTGGCCTGCGGGGACCGCGAGGTGGGGTGATGCCTCCTACATCACGCCAAACCATCACGTCTGGCAGAGCAGATCTCACAGGATAGAGATCGCGCATATCTGAATATCCAGCTTGCACCGCCGGTGCGAACCGAGTCAAAGTGGCCCAGTGGTCAGCACGGGTATTGAAGAGCTCTAACCTCAAGGCCCGATTTTCACGGTCCTTATCCTCGAGCATCTCAGCAGTGGTGCGAGTCCGTGAATCCTCCTAAGTGGGATCAGCATAGATAGCCTGGAGATACCCTTGTGCTCCCGGAAGTGATCCTGGCATATACCGGAAATCAGAGTCCCGAAATATACCTGATCTGACTCGCATAATGGTCATCATAGAGTAGGCGGCGTCCTGCACAGCCATCTCAATAGTAACCCCGAGTCCATAAGAGCAGTGAAGAGGCTCGGTGGATCCAGGATAAGATGGAAATATCCTGACAGTGCAGAGATACTGGCTTTGATTAAAATCTCGGAATTGCTCTTCGACCGTGTACTCGGGATACCAGCGGTATCCAGCCTCAGTCATTACCCTGACCAACTTGGCGGTATGGCCGGGTACATCTAGGCATCGAGTCAGGCGAACCACTTGATTGAGGTCGCGAGTGGCCATCTGAAAGCACAATCATAATGCAAGGGCATTAGAATTTCTAGCAAAATTTCGGCAGCATAACAGCTGTAAATGCTCAAGTAGGATTTTGAGACATTTGACAAAGGATTACATACACACTCATCATCATCATATCAAAGTTCTGAATCCATTCTAACAACATAATGTGGTAGTAGAACTGAACTAGGCTTGTATCCATCAAACTTATAAGGTACTACTGATTAGTAACACGTGATCCTGATAGAGAGAACAGATCCTAATTCCTTATCCCCCGGTAGAAGAATGGACTGACTCAGATCAGAATGTCATAAGATAAAGGAGTAAAAAGAGCCTTACGTTCCATCCCACAAACAATTCCCCTACATATAACTAAAGAATTTCTAGACTCAACATCGACCAGTTTGGCTTGGAGAACCTACAGGCAGTCCGGCTCTGATGCCAACGCTGTCAGGACCCCGACTCGATGTCACATCGATCTAGCTGGTAACACCTCATATCACTTTGCGGCCTCACGCACGGTATCCCCACGGGTGTCGTCTTACCTTTTCCCAGGACCGTTTGCGCCTTTCGGCTCACGTATATGATAGTGTCGCTAGCATCCATATGATAAAGAGCCCGGGCTGACATGATTAGTCGTAAACCCAAAGTGGCACAGACTTACAGGGACAGGCATCCATGACCCAGCTTCGAACGTGTCGGTCATCAGCAAGTGGGTCCGGGCTGTAGCACTGGGCTAGCAGGACTCCGGTAAACCGGGCTGTAGCGGGCTAACAGGACTCCGGTACTCAAAGCGTGACATTTCCCCGAAGGGACAGACACAGGAACGAAGAAGGACACATGCCGGCCAGCCTAAGTGTTCCAGAGCAGTAGCAAGCTACCATGGCTCAGCGGCAACACTAGGAGACATTTCCCGGTAAGAGAGGCTACTAAAGATAAACAACTAGATAGTCAGATCCCACACATACCAGGCATTTCAATCATACACACAATATGCTCGATATGTGCAAATACAACGAAGCATCACAACATGACTCTATGACACAAGTACTTTATTTAAGGCTCAGTGAGCCATACATAACATACACAAAGGTACGGGTCTCACGACCCCACATACAAGTCATACAGTCATACAAACCAGCAGGGGAAGTAACTTGTCTGAGTACAGACAACTAGTAAAATAAAAGAGGCTTGGAAAGCCTAGCTATACTACGTGGTCCTTCACAAGCTCAGGGTCACCACCTGGGTCTTTAGCCTACTCGTTGATGTCAACGTCTACATAGAACCCATCAGAAGGGGTTGCAGCGTCTTCTGTAAAAATGTAGATTATAGCAACATGAGTACAAAGGTACTCAGCAAGACTTACATCAGATCCTACATACATGCATAGTATCAAGAAGGGTTGGTGGAGTTATTGCAGCAAGCCAGCTTTGACTCTTGGCTAGGCTATCCTACGATACTCCAACTGAAATGGTTTTGCGCACACGAGTCCACTACTCACCACTTCAATACACTACCGAGGATCCACCTCCGTCTTCCAACGGAAGAGCCATCCTCGGCACTCACACTTATCTTGAGGCTTTTAGTAGTTTCCATTTACTTGTCTATGAACTGTATAAGCAACCAAGTAGTCCTTTACCGCGGACGCGGCTATTCGAATAGATCATGTTAACCCTGCAGGGGTGTACTTCTTCATACACGCTCTCACCACTTACCGTCGTTTACACGACATGTACTCGACAACCTTCAAGCGGAAGCCCAACGTGGGTGTCGGCCACGACCTACCTAATCACCTAAGCCTCCAGTCCAGGTTTATCGCCTATCCAGGTTCCATCCGCAGGGAGTCCGGCCGAGGTTTCCCATACGGCCCCGAACGATGTGAACAGGGTTCCCGAGATACCTAACGGGTATTCGGTACACCCGGCCACGTACCTACCGCATCACAGCCCACCCCTACGGTCAGCGCTGTCCACGGCCTCCAGTAGGCTACAAACACCAGAAACTACTTGCAACTCCTGGACGGAGAACTAGGGTGAATAAGAAGCCGAGAGGGTCCATTGGTTTCGGGCCCAATGCATGGTAGTAGTTGATTCTTAAATCACACATACAGATCTCAGTGCTTAAGGTCGGCTTCAATGAAACAACCCACCATGTACTCCTACATGGCCTCTCATCGATACCTTTACCAAATCGTGTTCACCACACCACTCTCATTACCGACATAAACATTTCACTCTAGCCCATCACCCAGATGAACCAGACCTGACACGACTCTAAGCATAGCAGGCATAGCAAGGTAGGAACAACACATACATAGGGCTCAAACAACTCCTACACATGCTAGTGGGTTTCATCTAGTTACTGTGGCAATGACAGGTCATGCAGAGGAAATGGGTTCAACTACCGTAGCACACAGCAGTTTGAAACGCGTTGTCTTAATGCAGTAAAAGAGAGCAGGAGCGAGAACATGGGATTGTATCGATATGATCAAATGGTTGGTTGCTTGCCTGATGGTTCGATGCACTGATATGGTTCTTCGTTAGGGTAATCACGGTACTCCTCGGGGGCAGAACCTGTCGCAAAGGACATCGATACACAACCATCACCAAACAATGTGCAACAATATGATGCATGCATGAAACATGGCAATATGAGTGTGTTGGGCTAATGCAACTAAGAACAGAGGGGTTTGAACAAATTTGAATCAAGGATTCAAATTTTAAGTTCAAATATGGTCTTTTAAAGTGCTTTTCCTTGTTCTGCTTAAAATATCAATTTAACTTGTTTGATCATGCATGAAAATAGTACAGATGGATAGATTGGATTTTTCTGATCATTTTTCATATATAATTTGTCCAATTTGGAGTTACAGAATAAAAGTTATGAATTTTTGAAGTTTAAATAATATTCTGGAATTTCCTGATTTAATTTAAATTCAGAAAATCAATTACTGCGTCAGCCTGACGTCAGTGTGACGTCAGCAGGTCAACGGAACAGGTCTGGGTCAAACCTGACAGTGGGTCCCGCATGTCAGGGTGATTATTTTAATTAAAATTTAATTAAAACTAATCCTGTTTAATTAACAGGGCTGGGCCCCACCTGTCATTGACTCAGGGGGAGTCAACCAGGGCCCACCCGTGGTCAAAGTCAAAGTCGGCTGCCGGTGTTTAGCCGCCGGCGAGCCCGACGCGGCGGCGGGAGTGGTTTTGGCCATTTCGGCCACCAGAGGGGCCGCGGAGACCACCGGAGTGGAGCTGAGGACAAACCGCAGCTCTTGGCGGAGTCCGTTGGGGTCGGGGTGGCCGGAGTCGACGGCGGCGAGCTCGGCTGCGGCCGCCGGGGTTCGGTCGTGCACGGGAACGGGGTTGGAGCTCGAAGTCGAGCGAAGCGAGGCGCTAGGGATGCTCTACGGGGTCTTGCGAACTTGTTGGACTCGCCGGGGTGACCAAATGGTCACCAGAGCTGCGTCGACGGCGAGCTCGGCGACGGCGGAGGTTCGGCCGTGGTGGGGAGGAGGCTACGGTGGGGAAACGAGGGGGAGGAGAGGGGGAAACGGTGGCGTAGCTCACCGCGGTTGCAGTGGGCGTCGAAGTGGGCTCGGGGACGCGCTGGAGACGGCGAATCGACGGCGACGGTGGTCGGAGCCCGAAGAGGGGAACGGCGACGTGGCGGCGATGCAGGGCTTCCGGGGAGCTGTGGAGCGGTGGGGAGGAAGAGGGAGTCGAGGCGGAGCTCCTGAGCTAGTCGGGAGAGCGAGGGGTGGTCGGAGACGGCGGCTATGGCGAACGGCGGCGACGGTGGTGTTCGGCCGTGAGAGAGAGAGAGAGAGAGCAGCACGAGAGAGAGAGGGGGATAAGGCCAGGGGATCGGGGCGGCACCGAGAAGAAGCGCCGCGGCGTCGCGCTGGCGGGGGGAGGCAGGCAGACGGGCTGGTGGCGTGGCGCTCCGGCCGTGCGCGCGCGCCGGCCACACGCCTGGCCGACTGGCGCCAGGAGGACGACGGTGGTGGTGGGCTGGGCTGGCTTGCTGGGCCGGCCAGCTGGCTGGGCCGCACAGGGAGGAGCCCAGGTAAGCTTCTCCCTTTTATTTCTTTTCTGTTTTCTAATTTCTGACATTTGTTTTGATTTAAATAATATATTAAATAATTTATTTAACTTATGCCAATTTTTATAGGGGCTAGATATATTATTCCAGAGCTCCTGTATAATTGGCATAATATTTGGACATATATTAATATATATAGAAATATATTTCCAAAGCAAATATTTATACATTAATTCCAAATGCCCAAAATAAATGTCCATGAGCCACTAAAAATATTGGTTTGATTTTTATCTCTGTCCAATATTTTCAGAGAGCAACATGAGCATTTTCTTGGACCCTTTTGGAGAAATTTTTATTTGGATCATTTTCAAAATGATTCTGAGGGTTTCACAGATCCCCATTTCAAGTTTCTGATGAAAGAGTAAACATGATGCAACACTCTAATGCATGACTAGCTAGGGTGTGACAGATACCAACCAATTTCAAATTTGAAGGATGCAATTGAACCTCCAATGGTGCAACAGGTATGTTTTAAACCTGTTTCTTCAACGTGTTTGGCTGTTTGCTATTGTAACTTGCTCTACGTTGATTTCAGTTTCAATTGAATAAACAGTTATGTTCTCATGCCATGCACATTACAAGTGTTGTTATTGCTGTGTAGTTTCCCATGCTTATATTCTGTCTATGCTGCTTTGTCTTAAATAGATATGATTCGAACTATATCTATCTTGATTTGGCAACATAAACTAGAATGATATAGACCATACAGTGACCATACTACATAGATATATGTTTGTTTCATGTTGTTATCCTGTCCACCTTACTACTGAACTGGTTTACGAGAATGAGTTTCATATACTACATTGTAAACCTGAGATGTGTTTGTTTGTTTCTCTTTTAGAACGCGGATAAAATATTGGAGAAGAGTACCCTCTTATGCAATGGTAAAGGAAGTAATGCAGATAAGGTTCAAGATAGTGAGATATCCCTGTTGGTCTCGAAGAAAGCTGATAAAAACTATATTGAGGACACTAAGACAACCCCAAAGTCATGTCTTGATGTGGTGTTCGAGTTACTGGCTACCACTGCTAGCACCAGCTCTTCGAACTCGTTGCCTGAATTAGTTCGGCTTCTTGAGTCTCAACTTCAAGTTGAAAGACATCGATCGGATGTTATGCGACAGGAAGCCGGACGACTGAGGAAGTCCCTGCAGAATTCAGATGCATACTTTCTGGTGCAACAACAAGCGCTGGAGGACTTAAGCGCCAAACAAGAGAAAGCTAATAAGCTTGCTAAGCATCTTGCCAGCATTATGGGTACCCAGGATATTGCTTCTTGAGCTCTTCTGAAGTGGTTTCAGTTCTGGACTTGTTTTACTGCGGCATTTATATGCTGTTGTGTTCCCTATATTTGCACTGGTGGTGAACTTTGATGCCTAGTGGATGTAATATGTGTAATAGTCGTGATAGCCTAGTGTAAGTTGCTAGCTTATTTATTTCCTTGTTGTCTTGTTTATTTGTTTGCTTGTAGTCAGTGCGGTTATTTTTCTGCGGTTTGCTAGTGGCTGCAATAACCTATTTTTTAAAACTAGGCCACAATAACCATGGGCTAATATTTACTATAGTGACACTAGACCTACGGGCCATAGAAACAATGGGCCTTCTACGGGCCGTATAAACAGTGGGCCTTCTACGGGCCATATAAACAGTGGGCCTTCTACGGGCCGCAGAAACAATGGGCCTTCTATGGGCCATATCATCAATGGGCCTTATACGGGCAGTATGATCGATTGACCAAACATGGGCCAATAACAGGCCGCATAATGGCTGTAAACGGGCTAGAGTTGGAATCGTCCGTTCATGGGCCGACCATAACGGGCCATCGTTAATAGGTCGTATTTCATGACGCTATGAAAACGGCCCAACGTGTTAACGGACCACAAACGGGTCGACTATAACCACGTGCTGAATTTGGCCCATAAGCAGAAAATGACAGTAACGGACCGTCAGTAAATGAATGCTGGAAATGAGCCCAAGAATAGATGGGCTCTGAGAAGGCCAAAACGTAACATGGGCTGGAAACGGCCCAATGGAATAACGGGTCCTTAATGGGTATAAAGTGATACACTATTCATTACGGGCCAGTTTCACCATGGGCCGTTAATGGGTGTAAAGTAATACACTGTTCGTTACGGGCCAGTTTCACCACGGGCCGTTAATAGGCCAAGAGTTACATAGGGCCTCATATGGGCCCAAAGACGTCATGGGCCATACATGGGCCAGAAGTGAAAACGGGCTGGAATCATACTGGGTGGCCCAGATGACGCTATTGGGCCTAATTCAGATAGGGCATAACGGGCCTTGGGTTAGCGGGCTGTAAATTTGCTATATGCGAACAAGCCGTTAACAGGCTTTACATGGGCCGGCCCGCCACCTTTTGACCAAGTCAAACGGGCCGGCCTTTTCACAGGAATGGGCCTCTATTGGGCTATGCCACGTGTCGACGTATCATAGGCGCCTTCTGTCTAATGAGTGGATGACATCTGTCCCAATGGTGAGCCGACACGTGTTTCCTCCAGCCAATGATGATTTTACACGTGGAAAATCCCCATTGGTCGTGGCTATTAACGGGTTATCGGATCCAAAACCCGACCCGACAGCTTAACGGTGTTCCGTTACGATGGATGCCACGTGTCGGTCACCCTTGACGAAAGCATTTATGTGACGCGCGATTTATCGTCATGGAAGTGGACACTTCCATGATGGTAATTTTGGTAATGTCATGGAACACTTCTACGACAGCACAGGTATGACTATCTTGATTCTGTCATAAATTTGTCATGGATGTACATGCATGACAAAAAACACGACCTACTATGACAAACCCGTATCATCACGAAAGTGTATTTTTTGTAGTGTAAACTGTCCTGCTATGTTGTCTATTGGATCATCTATGTACTATGTATGTTGTGGCATGTGGTGTGGTCGATGCTGAGATGTCAACTCTATGTACTATGTATGATGTGGCATGTGGTGTAGTCCGAGTGATCAGTTTCAAATGATTTTGAATTTTTATGATTTTTATGCACATAGGTGAAGCCACTGACTACACTTCAGGTTTTACTCCTGGAACACTTCAGGAGTTTTACTTCATAACTAGAGTATTTTGATGATATTGGGTGTTTTTGTCTCCGACCATAATCGTGTCGTGATGATATTGTGGGGTGTTGTGGGGTTGCAGCTGGGTGGGGGTGGGGTAATGATTTTGCAGGTATCCCGAGAGACCCTTGAGTTTGCCGGAATGTCGATTAACTTCCGTTCCGGCAAATTCGGGTACTCCATATGTCCTATTTTCAGCAAAGGTCATGCTGAAATTTTCCGTGAATTTTAGCATGACTTTGCTCAAAATAGGACATATGGGGTACTTGCGACTAATGCATGAGCCGGGGTATCTTAGTGCTTAATTAAGCAGGATCAACTGCCCCTTTATTCTTGCTGCATTAAACCATAGGTGGCAATAGAGCCAAGTGATTAGGCCCGACTTAGAGTCGACAAATCCTAAATTATAAAACCTTGGCTTTTAGGGTGCCTCGGTGTCGATAAAAACCTAAATGATGAAAGCTTAGGCTTTTAGGGTGCCTCGGCGTCGACAAACCCTAAATGATAAAAGCTTAGCATTTAGGATGCCTCGGTGTTGACAAACCCAAAATGATGAGACCATGATCATGTTCCTTGACAATAACCAACTTTTTGACCAAACTTTTTTCCTATTTAGAGCGAAACATGGCTGACAACGATGAGGCCGGCGGTTCGGGCAAGCAATTTTGGGAGTTGTCCCAGGAGATGGAAGAAGAACCTCGCCGCTATGAGGACACCGCGGAAGACACCGATCCTGACTACACAACCCCTAGTGGCGTCGGGGACGACACCACTGATCGTGTCGCTGAGGATGCCACCACTGATGATGGCAGCGCACCCACAGATGGTAGCCAACCGAAGAGGCAACAGAAGGACCGGCGCCCGAACGTGCTCGGCACCGTAAAGGAGGAATTTACTGAAGTGTCCTCTGAGGGGCATCCAACAACGTCCAAAGAATTAGTCAAGGGGTACTCGGTTCAGCTCGGGTGCATTCTCCGGAGCACCGTCTCGATCAACACCGAGAACCTAAGGCATAAGGAATGAGGGAATTTACGCAGCCTCCTCTTCACGAAGCTGCATGAACGATACAAGTTCCCCGCTGACTTTGCAAACACAAGCCTCTCAGGGAATGAAGTGAACAGTGTCGTCCTCACGAGGATGAGCACGACCCTATCTACTTGGAGAAGCGCGGTGAAGAAAATGATTGACAAAGGTGATAGTTATGAGAAGATCAAGGCAAAAAATCCTTCGATCAGCGAAGATGACTATAAGGAGTTCAAGATCAAGTGCGAGAGCAATGCAATCGTGGAATCAAGTTAGTGGGGGAAAGAAATGCGGGAGTTGAACTTAGGGGTCCACAAACTCGGTCCCGGCGATTACAGAGTGGCGGGGCCTATATGGGACAAGGAGGACGCGGAGCGTGCCGAGCAAGGCCTACCACCCCGCTTCAAATACCGTGACAAGCAGACTAGGAACTATGTCAGGGCCCGGTACAAGGAGGACCCGGTAACATAGGAGCTTACCACGGATCCGAAGACCATGGCGCTTGAGCGTGTTTTGGTAAGGAATACACCCCCGCGTAATTAGCTCCATATGGTTGCATTCTAATTAATGAAGCCAAATTTCTAAATGGTTCACATTCCTTCCGTAGGAAACTGAAAGCAGTAGCGTGGTGTCGTCTAAGAGCTCCCCTGCTTGGGACAACACTCTAAATAGGGCGTTGAACGTAATAAAAAACAAGGATAAGCTCAGTAAGCCGTCGTCATCTGGTCGTGTGTCCGACAAAGGCTTGTCCACAAAATGGTCGTCATACTATACCGCTGGTGGGCGAAAGGAGAGTAAAACCATCTTGGAAAGCCAGTCGCGCGAGGTGCAAAAACTCAAGTCACAAGTGGCGCGGATTCCGGAGATTGTCCAAGAGCAAGTGCAACAACAATTGGGAACGATGCTCACCACCATTGTGCCTACCTTGATTCAGGGGCTGACGACGTGGATTGCGGGCGGCAAATAGGGGCCACCCCCGGTTCCCAGCTTCACGGGCAGCAACTCACACAACGCGCAGGCGACGCCATTGGTGTCTTCGGCGGAGGCGGTATTCGTGTCTCCAGCACCGGCACGGGCATTGGAGCTTAATGCACCCGGGTGTATGCCGGCCGGCACCTCGGCAGCAAGCGGCCCCTCCGTCAGTTGCATGCCCGCCATTTGGCGGTTCCTCGACATTAGCCGAGCTCGACGGCATCACGGTAACTAAGCCTCTTGGCTGATGACTTCATATCCTTGCCTTTGACTGGGTATCCCTGACGCCCTACATGTTTTCGCTGGGCGCCGCCGACATTCCATGCACTCTCCTGCACTTCGTGGGCGGCGAGTTGATCGATGTCGCCAAGGGCAGAATCGTTCAACCGGGCAACCCCGTGTTCCACGGTAATCCGATGACACCCACCGTGTATAGGGTTGAACTGGTTCGGGTGCTGCCAGGCTGCGACGAGTTGTTACCTCCGATTCGACCCGCTGGGGCCGACGAAGATGATGTGATGACCCTCAGTGCCTACGTAAGTTATCCCCTGCTTTGGCCAAAGAGCCAGATTCGTTTGGGGGCGGGGGACACCACCCCATAGACAACACCGCCAGTCGTACCGGCGCCAAGCCATGGCAAGACCGCCGCAACGCTACCGGACATGCCGGACATCCCTATGGCACAGGATATGCACATGCATATGGCACAGGATCTGGACGACAACAACAACGACGACGGTACATTTACCAATGTCGATAAGTACTTTGCCAAACATGGGTACGATGACGAATTCTGCGGGCCTCCTTCTCAAGAACCCAACCCTGAAAAAGACGACCGCGATCTAGTTGGTACCGCGGAGAAACCCAATTGCAACAGGCATCGTCTGGCGTTCCGTTCTCAGAAGACGCCTCCATCTGCCGCCTTCACCAAGCCTCAGATAGCCGAGGTGCGAAATATTATCAGCCCCAACACGCTCAAGAAGGCGGTCTCTGAGCAGAGCTCGATCCCATTACAGGACATGAAGAAGAAGGAACGGAAACGAAAGAATAACAAGAGCGGTGTGAGCCATCCGGCACCGAGTACGATCTGTGCTCAGGACGGGCCACATTCACCTAAGGATATCTCGAGGAGGGTGCATGTGGTGGGTAGGGTGATGCTGCCGACTAATCTGCTCAATGTTGCAACCGGTGCTATGCGGAGTCTGCATGACAGTGTTCTTTCTTTGGAGAAGCGGCGTCTCTCCCAGAATGATGTGGCATACCCGGTTTTCATGGCCAAGGTGCCAGAGGGAAAGGGCTTTGTGGATAGCGCTATCGGGGGTACGAGCGTCCTGCGGTTTGATGACATCTTCGCTATGTTTAACCTTCATCCGCTGCACTACACCTTCGTTTGGCTGTTTTCGCTGAGTATGGAGATGCGGATCATTAGAGACAAGACCCTAGACATCGTGATAGTCGACCCCTTCTACATGTGTGCCAAGATCTTGGGCAGCGCAGGGGACCGGCAAGTCACGAGTTCACACCTCGAAGGCGTCATTTTGGCAAACCCAGATAAGGATAACTTCCTCGTGCCTTACTTTCCCGAGTAAGTCATCCCCTCACCGCCCCGTAACATATGATTTCTTAGATGTCGATCATTCTTTTTTTTTCTAACATTCCATTTTGTGCAGTGACACACATTGCACACTCATGCTCTTATGCCCGAAATATTCCTTGGCCACGTATTTCGACCAGGACCGTGAGTAGAAGATAGACTACACAAATATGAAGAAAGTTCTCGATGATGCTCTTCCCGGCTACGCCAGATGTGGAGGCACCTTCAAGAGGCCAGTTTGTAGGTACGGCAAGCACGTGTTCACCCACAATACGACATTCCCCTGCGTCAAGCAGCCGCCTGGCGGTCAGAAGGATGCCTACTACGCCCTCCATCACATGTGGGCGACCGTACGAGACCATAATCACCTTCTGCTACCAGATAATCTCAAAGATTGGGCCACACGCTTGTCGGCAATCCAGGATGCGGACATCAGACAAGAATTCTTTCGCATCCAGTCGGAGTTTGTGGAAATCATCCATCAAGATGTCCTTCGTACATCGGGGCAGTTCTACCTTAGATCTCAACCGCCCAACAGTGAGATAGAAATAACGCTACAAATGCAGGCTGACAACGCCCGCGATTTCATGACCATCACGAAAGACGGCGGTCCTTTTGGTCCTTTTGTAGGACCATGAATCGTGCTAGTTGTGTTTTGCTTTTCTCTTCTAGTCCTTTTGTTGCATACTTATGTATTGCTTATGTATTGTCTGTGAATTATTACTAACGTTTTGTTTGGCTAGTGCATAGAGATGCCGTCGTATGTCGTGTACAATGGTAAGGTTCCCGGAGTCTACGACGATTGGGAGGAGTGTCGGAGACAGGTTCACCGTTTCAGCGGTAACAGTTACAAAGGGTACACCACTAAGGCGGAGGTGGAAGTTAGATACACACTCTATCTAGCGGGAGAGAGGAGGGAGCGTTGGTGGAACCAGATGAAGACCAGTTTCATCGCGATTATGCTCATCATGATGACCGCAGCTCTCTTCAATGTGATGGTAGTTTAGATGATCGATATCGACCTGTAATGTGAAGACAAACTCGCTACTCGCGGTTTCGAGACTTGTAATATTATAACTTTGTTCGATATTTGAAATTCAAAGACTAATATGATGAATTGTATTCGGACTAATCTTCTATTGTATTCGATAAATCTGCTATTTATATGTTGTGCTCTCTATATTATGTGCAGTAACATGTTTTGTAACCCGTGCAAATATCAGAAAAGAAAAAAATCCCTAATATTCATACTAATGGCGCACCACTCAGCACACTAGTGGCGCACTGCAGAAAGGACACTAATGGCGCATAACACCCTAGTGCGCCATTAGTATGCCAAAGCACATGGGTAAATATGCCCCCCTGGGAGGCATACTAATGGCGCATGGTGGGCTATACTAATGGCGCACCAGGGGTGCACCATTAGTACTTAATTCTAATGGCATGGTGCTAGTGGCGCACCTGTAGTGCGCCATTAGTAGGCAAAACAGGTGCGCCACTAGTAGGCCTTTTCCTAGTAGTGCGTAACCTTCTATATCCGTGAGATACCATCTTGGAGCCTTCGTCGGCGCTCCGCCGGAGGGGGAATCGTCCTCGCAGGGCTTCTACATCAACACCATAGACCTTCCGATGAGTTGTGAGTAGTTTACCACAGACCTTTGGGTCCATAGTTATTAGATAGATTGCTTCTTCTCTCTTTTTGGATCTCAATACCATGTTCTCCCCCTCTCTTGTGGAGATCTATTCGATGTAACTCTTTTTGCGGTGTGTTTGTTGAGATCCGATGAATTGTGTGTTTATGATCAAGTTTATCTATGAGAAGTATTTAAATCTCCTCTTAATTCTTTTATGTGTGATTGAGTTATCTTTGCAAGTCTCTTCGAATTATTGGTTTGATTTGGCCTACTATATTGATCTTTCTTGCCATGGGAGAAGTGCTTAGCTTTGGGTTCAATCATGCGGTGTCCTTTCCCAGTGACAGCTGGGGCAGCAATGCATGTATTGTATTGTTGCCATCGAGGATAAAAAGATGGGGTTTATATCATATTGCATGAGTTTATCCCTCTACATCATGTCATCTTTCTTAAAGCGTTACCCTATTCTTATGAACTTAATACTCTAGATGCATGATGGATAGCGGTCGATGTGTGGAGTAATAGTAGTAGATGCAGGCAGGAGTCGGTCTACTTGTCACGGACGTGATTCCTATATACATGATCATGCCTAGATAATCTCACAATTATTCACATCAATTGCTCGACAGTAAATTCTTCACCCATCTTAATACTTATGCTATCTTGAGAGAATCCTCTAGTGAAACCTATGGCCCCTGGGCCTATCTTTTATCATATAAGCTTTCAATATACTTTTATTTGCATCTTTACTTTTCCAATCTATATCATAAAATACCAAAAATATTTTTATCTTATCATATTATCTCTATCAGATCTCACTTTCGCAAGTGGCTGTGAAGGGATTGACAACCCCTTTATCGCGTTGGTTGCGAGTTCTTTGTTTGTTTGTGTAGGTTCGTGGTACTTGTGAGGAGCCTCCTACTTGATTGATACCTTGGTTCTCAAAAACGGAGAGAAACTAGCCGTCAACCCGTGCATTCGCACGGGCTAGTTCTTAAGATGTTGTAATACTTCTTCATATATAAATAATTGGCATAGCCCATCCTGTATGATTAGTGAATACATTAGTTAGATGCGTTTTGATATTTCCAAAAAAATAAAGAAAACAATTCAAATATCACGGGATTCTTATTTTTGAAATTCATTGAACAAAATCATTTATGTGCATAAACTAATGTATTGTACTTTACTTGCAACAACCATTTCATCAAATGGCATATTACTTATGCTGGCATGTACTTAGACATATATTCCCCATTTTTACGTCTTACTTTGGATAGCATATTTAATATTTCAAACAAATAATTCATTTCACCTTGTGAAAAATGACTAAATTTTGTTATTGATGCCTACATACACATAAGAATTGAAAGCGTGAAAAAAAGCTTCAACGGTTATTTTGGTTGCTGCTTTCTTAATCAAAACAAAATGTTTTCAAAAAATAAAACACTCTATTGTAAGGTTGCTACATAGAATTTAAAGATCAATCCAACATAGGCTTTGACCAGCATGCATCATGCATGTATAGGTGCAAAAACAATACGTTACAAAAACATTGAAAATGACATGCTGAACATCCAGCACTACTCCAATCTATATCTTGGCAATAGAGTCAAATAATCAATGCAGAATGCTAGAGTTTATGTTATTACAATGAAAATTGAAGCAAAAACTAAGCAAGAAACTTCTAATGGGTCATCCTTTTTTTTTGAATTTATCCAAAAATGACTATGTCATTAATTATTATTTTGCAAATAATATCATTAATTAGATTATCACATGAGTTATAGCTGGTGTTTTTATTTGTACGAAGAAAGATCGACAATTCTAGCATCAGAGGAGATACTTTAGATGCTTAGAACTGTGTAATGCGAAACTGCTAGTTATGTGTCTTTAATGTCATGGATTCATCGACACTCGTGAATTTGCCCAACGTCTGAATGTAGTTCATCGCCTGACATGTTGTTTGGCAAATCTTGCATACTGGAAAGAGAATGTGAATAAACTAAAATCAAAAGGACTTGTGAGATCTCATTATGGAAAAGCTAAAACTACATTAAAAAGAACAAAAGAGCTTGGAAGTAATGGATATCCACTGAACTGAGAAAAAGGATAAATATTATGAGTCCATTTTTTTGAAACAATATTCTGAGTCCAGTTATTAGTTAGAAAACTCTAGGAAGCAGCCAATAAATGCATTGTTGTTTGAACCATAAACTACACCTTTTTACGTCGGCAATTACTTGTGGGTCATATTATGGTTTGCCCCTGCCCGCTGTGCACAAATATGGGTGTATGATGTAGTCTTAATTAAGGTTTACAATGGTAGTTAAGAGCCATAAGAGATTTAAAACCATAATACGGCCAGCCCCTCCCCGTGTAATGCAAAACTGGTTATTACGTGTATTTAAGGTGATTGATTCATGGACGCTGGTGAATCTGTTGAACGTCCAAAGGTGAGTCATCAGTTGACATGTTGTCCAGCAAACCATAAATACAGGAAAGAGAACCGAATACCTTTAGATCAGAAGGTCATGTGAAATCACATTATGGAGACGGCAAACATACAGGAAAAAAAGGCAATAGAGGATCACAGCGGAACTGATAAAAGGGCTGCATACATGATGTACGGTGCACCATGACCACCATTGATGCGTTAAATCCAGTAACATCAGACAACTATATATACTGATTGAAGCATTCATCTTCGGCTATGACTTACAAACATACGTTGCGACTTGGGAGAGCAGCAGAGGAACCTGATATGGAGGATTGACAGCATGGCACCAGATGGCCGGTGGCAGCGTGCGAACGACACATGGAGAAAACATCAGCAGCTGGACAACGTGAAATATTTAATTAGCAATAGTATGGCTAGTCAACTACTCGTGTCTGCACAATTTGCTGTCAATAAATTGGAGAGGCACTCTGCATGCCTATTGTTTTGTAGCCGGACAACCATCAGCACATGATGCCTTGGTGGTATCGACGAAGATCCTGAAATTCAAAACCAGCAGAATCATGTCGATAATCAAATGCAAATCGGTGTTAATGCAATGGGAAAGTTTCCGCTTACCCGTGTCGTTGAACAGGATACACGATGTAGAGTTAATCATCTGTCCATCTATGTGTGTCCGTGTAGGATACCTATACCTAGTCGGTTTGTAAGAGGTCTAGGTTAGTTATATTTATATACATGTAACCCCCTGTAATCTATCTTCAGAAAAAGGAATAACGTGAAACAGGAGCCTCACGCCCTTACTGCTTTCAATCGATTTGAGCTGTGCGTGTATCCTGTTGTTGCCGAGAGGATCCGCCGAGCGAGTCGATTTGACCGGGGTGCAGCAGAAGCGGATCAGGCTGCGCGTGATGAACGTGCATGAGCTAGACAGAAAATCAATCAACCTGCTTGCTTACATGCGTTGTGCTCACTTGAATCGATCTAGCGTTCTAAAAATCTAGAGAATGATTCGTCAGAAAGGATGGAGGGATTGGTCCTTACCGATGGCAGGTATATCCAGAGAATGATTCATCCATCTCTTCCTCCCCATCACCTGAACTCCCACTATCCACCATCAAGAGAAGAGAAAAGAGAACGGGGGGAGGGGAGCCGCCGCCGGGGAGATCGGGAGATTTTTTTTAGAATCCTGAGATATTGGGAAGGAGAGTCGTGCAAGGTAGGGAGAGATGCTCCAATCTATAGATCTCCTTTTATTTCACAATTCCTAATTCATCTGACGGCTCTCACAAATTCTAGGTTTTTCTGTTAAAATAGTTTTAGCATTTTTTTCTGTTTGGTTTTTCAACAGAGAAAATTGATCGTGGAGTACATTAAAGTGGAAGTTCTTTTCTATGAAAGGATTTTGGGCTCGTGGAGTACATTAAAGTAGAAGTTTTTTTCAATGAAAGGATTTTGGACCTTTCGAGTGGGTTATTTTCCTGTTCAGATTTTATGGGTTAATCTACACCGTAATAATTCGGCCTCACGTAGATGAACGGCTCCTAATTACTAAATAACATGAGAATTTCAAGGGAGTGCCTAATTATTATAGATAGATAGATAGATAGATAGATAGATAGACAGACAGATAGATACTTACGCTACTATTGCTGCATCACCCTTTCCTCTTCAAGAAAAACCAATGCAAGCTCAAGACGTAGAACCCAACTAGTTATATTGTATTACATGGATAGTAAGAAACATCTTCCAGAAAGAATAGTTCCGTTAAGGGTTCCTTTCCCTGCGTACGCATGCATTAATGTGCATGTCCTAACTGCGAACAGAGACGCAGGATACAAAACATCTGGGATTTATATTGTAATAGGTAAAAACCATCTTTTGTTCACCGACCGAATATTCTCTTAAGAACGCTAGCTTTCGGCTTCACCCAGTCTGAGGTACACATCCGGCTGACCCGACAGTAACAATAGCAGAGGTACTCCCCTTATGCCCTAGCCGAATTAACGGGAACGTAGGGCATAAACACAAGAGCCAGGCAACCCAGCTTGGCCAAAACTTAAGTCATATATATCGATGCATATAATGGCGAAAAAAGGCACATATGAAGAAGTGACGCATATGTGGTGGGCATAAAGGCCGGAAGATAATTATATTAAGCTTCTGTATAAGAAGCCCCCAGGTATATTGAGCACGCATAGTGCAGCCGGAGTGATTGAAGCACACGTAAAGCTTTTAAGGCTGTATGTATAAAAAGGAATGAAGAAAAGAAAGAAAAAGGAGGACATAATTTAAAAAAAAAGGGCGGAGGTAGGGAGACGAACACAAAGTTCGGCACTAGGCGTAGAATCTTTGGAGTCTAGCCGCGTTCCATGCGTTCGGCTCGAGTCGGTTATCTAATGTATCACGCAGACGGTACGCTCCTCCGGTGAGAACTTTATCAATGATGAAGGGACCCTCCCACTTTTGCTTGAGCTTGTCATTTTTCTTCTCCGGTAGGCATAGAACGCGTTCACCAACGTTATAAGTTTTGGCCCGTACTTCTCTACTTTGATACCTTCGAGCCTGTTGCTGATAGAATGCGGAACGGGTTTTTGCGACGTCACGCTCCTCCTCCAGGGCATCTAAGTTGTCCTGTCGATCTAGCTCGGATTCTCTCTCTTCGTACATGCGCACTCGAGGTGAGTCATGAATTATATCGCAGGGTAGTACTGCCTCTGCGCCGTACACCATAAAAAATGGTGTGTATCCTGTGGTGCGATTTGGCATGGTTTGCAGCCCCCATAGTACGGAGTCGAGCTCGTCTACACAGTGCGTATCTGATCCCTTCAAGGATCGCACTAGTCTGGGTTTGATGCCGCTCATAATAAGACCGTTGGCTCATTCGACTTGACCGTTTGTTTGGGGTTGATAGACAGAGGCGTAATCTAGCTTAATGCCCATGTTGCCGCACCAAGTTTTCACCTCATCGGCTATGAAGTTTGAGCCATTTTCGGTGACGATGCTATGGGGAACACCGTAATAGTGCACGACCCTCGATATGAAGTCTATCACTGGTCCGGATTCAGCCGATTTAACTGGTTTTGCCTCTATCCATTTGGTGAACTTTTCCACCATGACCAATAAGTATTTTTTCTTATGGCTTCCTCCTTTAAGGGGACCGACCATATCAAGCCCCCATACCGCGAAGGGCCAAGTTATGGGGATTGTTTGGAAAGCGATAGGGGGCATATGGCTCTGATTGGCGAAAAGTTGGCAACCGACATAATGTTGGACAAGGTCCTGTGCGTCTACTCGGGCTGTCGGCCAGTAAAAACCTGTACGGAAGGCCTTGCTTACAAGTGCCCGAGCTGCGGCGTGATGGCCGCCGAGTCCGGCATGGATTTCGGCCAATAGCTGCCGCTCTTCCTCTTCGGAGATGCATCTTTGGAACACTCCAGTGGCACTTTTCTTATAAAGCTCTCCCTCGTGGACTTTGTAGGCTTTGGAGTGCCGCACAATGCAATGTGCCTCATTGTGGTCCTCAGAGAGCTCTTGCCTATTTAGGTAGGCTAAGAAGGGCTCGGTCCACAGGGCGATGACAGCCATGATTACGTGGGCTGAAGGTGTTATTTCGGTGCGGAGCCTCTGATTATGTCAGTGTGCTCGGTATCTGGGGTTGTGGTCGGATCCGGACTAGTATTGTTGGTTTCCCCTTGCCACACCACAGATGGCTTGAACAGCCTTTCCAAGAAGATATTAGGTGGGACGGGGTCGCGCTTGGCGCCGATGCGGGCGAGGATTTCTGCCGCTTGATTGTTTTCTCGGACCACATGATGGAATCCGAGCCCCTCGAACTGAGCTGACATCTTGAGGACGGCATTGCGGTAGGCCGCCATTTTTTGATCCTTGGCATCAAAGTCTCCATTTATCTGAGATATTGTGAGGTTCGAATCGCCGCGCACTTGTAGGCATTGGATGCCCATGGAGACTGCCATCCGAAGACCATGTAACAGAGCCTCATATTCGGCTGCATTGTTGGAGTCTGTGTATAGTATTTGGAGTACATACTGGACCGTGTCTCCGGTGGGGGATGTCAGGACAACACCCGCTCCCAATCCGGCCAGCATTTTGGAGTCGTCGAAGTGCATGATCCAATTGGAGTATGCGCCATACTCTTTAGGGAGTTCAGATTCTGTCCATTCAACGATGAAGTCAGCCAGTACATACGATTTAATAGCTCATCGCGGTTTATATGTTATGTCGAACGGGAGGATCTCGATAGCCCATTTAGCAATTCGGCCCATGGCATCGCGGTTATTTATTATATCGTTGAGTGGTACTTCGGAGGCCGCCGTGATTGAGCACTCTTGAAAGTAGTGTCGTTGTTTCCGGGATGCCATGAAGACCGCGTATGCTATCTTTTGATAATGTGGGTACCGGGACTTGCATGGAGTGAGGATAGTGGATACGTAGTATACCGGCTTTTGAAGCGGGAACTTATGTTCGTCCGTTTCTCGTTCCACGACGAGCATTGCGCTTACAACCTGGTGTGTTGCGGCTATATATAATACTTTGGTTCACCAGTATTTGGCGCGGCCAAGATTGGATTGCTAGCCAAGAGGGCCCTTATTTCTTCCAGTCCTCCCGTGGCCGCATCCGTCCACTCGAAGTGTTCGGTGCGTCGAAGAAGGCGATAAAGAGGTAGTGCCTTTTCTCCCAATCCGGATGTAAAGCAGCTTAGGGCAGCCACGCATCCTATTAATTTCTGGATTTGCTTGAGGTCTGTTGGGGTAGCCAACTGTGACAGGGCTTAAATTTTTGCCGGATTTGCTTCAATTCCTCTATTGGAAACGATGAAGCCTAGCAGCTTTCCGGCAGGTACGCCGAAAACACATTTTTCCGGGTTGAGCTTGATGTCGTATATTCGGAGATTATCGAACGTAAGCCTCAAGTAATCTATTAAAGATTCGACGTGTCTGGTTTTGATGACCACGTCGTCTACGTATGCCTCCACTGTTTTGCCGATCTGCTTCTCCAGGCATGTATGAATCATGCGTTGATAGGTTGCGCCGCATTTTTGAGCCCGAAAGGCATGGTATTGAAACAGAAGGGACCGTATGGTGTGATGAATGTCGTTGTGTCTTGGTCGGACTCCATCATCATGATTTGATGGTATCCGGAGTATGCGTCGAGGAAACACAATGAGTTGTGTCCTGCGGTAGCGTCGATGATTTGATCAATGCGGGGGAGGGGGAAAGGATCCTTGGTGCCAGCCTTATTGAGGTCCTTGAAATCGACATAGGCGCTAGGATTTGTCCTTCTTTGGTACCATCACTAGGTTTGCTAGCCAATATGGATGTTTTATTTCTTTGATGAATCCGGCTTCGAGTATCTTGGCTATCTCTTCTCCCATGGCTTGTCGCTTAGGTTCTGAGAAGCGCCGGAGAGTCTGCTTGACCGGCTTGTATCCCTTCAGTATGTTTAGGATATGGTCGGCCAGCCCGGGTGGGATGCCTGGCATGTCAGAAGGATGCCAGGCGAAGATGTCCCAATTCTCATGCAAGAACTCTCGCAGTGCGGCGTCTATTGCGTGGTTCATCAGCTGTGTCCCATTGGATGCTGTTCTTGCAGGGTCCGTTGGGTGGACCTCGAATTTGACTATCTCGTCCGCTGGTTTGAAAGAGGTGGACTTGGGTCATTTGTCGAGTATCACGTTGTCCCTGCCCACTGTGGAGCACATCATGGTTTGTTCTTCAGCCGCTAGGGCTTCGGATAATGCCTCAAGGGCCAGTGCGGCGGTTTATTTTTGGCACATAGTGCTACATCCGGATCACTAGCTAGAGTGATGATTCCATTGGGCCCAGGCATTTTCAGCTTCATGTACCCGTAATGGGGTATAGCCTGAAAGTTCGTGAATGTGTCCCGGCCTAAAAGGGTGTGGTATCCGCTACTGAACGGGGCCACTTGGAATGTGATTTCTTCGGACCTATAATTCTCCGGCGTGCCGAGTACCACATCTAGTGTGATTTTTCCCACATATCGTGCCTCCCGACTAGGGATGATTCCCCTGAATGTCATGTTGCTCCGCTCAATGCGGCTCTTGTCTATTTCCATCTTGTTGTGGGTCTCCTCGTAGATGAGGTTTAATCCGTTGCCGCCGTCCATGAGCACTTTAGTAAGCCGGAAGCCGTTAACGATTGGACTAAGGACCAAAGCGGCTGGTGCCTGAACTGTTCAGAATTGAGGTTCGTCACTGGCATTGAAAGTTATAGCCGTGTCATTCCATGGATTTATTGCTGCAACGTGGCAGACTTCGGCAAGGCTGCGGAGTGCTCTCTTGCGCCTATTATTTGAGGCGAAAGTCTCGAAGACTGTCAGTATTGTATTGTTATTTTTGGAGGGATGTTGCTCTGCGGTAAGGTTGATGAGGAGATCCTCGCCGCTCTTGGCTACCTGTCGGACTATCCAACATGCTCTAATGTTGTGTGTTGGTATGGTATCTGGTGTGTTGTGAAATTTGCATGGCCCATTGAGCCATTCCTTCAATACGGTTCCGCAACCTGCAGCGGGCCTTGGTTTGTTGGTAATTGAATCGGGTGACTTGTGAGAGTTTAACCTTTTAGTTCGGATGAATGGTTTAGTGGGAGCCGGAGGATCCCATAATTTTGTTTGGGTTTTCTAGGTGCTTTCCATCGCACAATACTTTTGTACTATGGCTGCCAAGTCAGCAAAGGGTACTATGTCACGGCGACTTATGGCATTGAGAATTCCCTTCTCCGTGCAATTTTTGCAAAAGAATGAGATTGCGTCTTCCTCACGATAGTCCTTAACCTTGTTCTTTACAAGGAGGAATATGGCCCAGAAGTGATGTACTGTTTCTTGGGGCTCTTATCTAATGTGGGAAAGATTGCTTGTATCTGGGTGGGTGGGTAGATTTAAGTCCAAACCCTGACCCGATCTGAGACCCAGGGGTGGAGAAGCTTCCGATCTTGGCAGCTCGGGCTCCGGGATGTTGCCCAATTTTCCTGGCCCGCTGTCCGATTCTAAGTTCGGAGCCTGGGACATGTCCTCCCGTAGATGGGTATCCGGCTTGGAGAGGTCGGGAAAGGACATATTTTGTCCTCAAAATAGAGGAAGAATCAATGCATTGCTCTTCCACTACCGCTATCTGATGGGTGGCCGGCGAAGAATTAATCTCCCTTTTGTCGGGTTTAAGCCCAATCCAATCATGGTCCGTAGCGACTCCTAGAGCGGCGATGCGATCCAAGAGCTCGTTCAGGGAGGAGTGCTCCATTGGATCCATCTGTTTGGCAAGTTCCGAGTTGACGTGGAGGCTGTTTTTGATGACCTGAGAAGTCATCGTCGACGCGACGGCAGATCGGGCGGTCATGACAAAGCCGCCTAGTTGGAGATTTTGGCCTAGAGCCAGAGCTCCCCCAGAGGTGATGTTGTCCTTGACAACAAGGCGAGCCATCAAGCCTTACCGTGACGACACAGTGGAACTCTCAATGAAAGCACCAATGTCGGTGTCAAAACCGGCGGATCTCAGGTAGGGGTCCGAAACTGTGCGTCTAATGCTAATGGTAACAGGAGGCGGGGGACACAATGTTTACCCCGGTTCGGGCCCTCTCGATGGAGGTAATACCCTACTTCCTACTTGATTGATCTTGATGATATGAGTATTACAAGAGTTGATCTACCACGAGATCGAAGAGGCTAAACCCTAGAAGCTAGCCTATGATTATGATTGTTGTTGTCCTATAGACTAAACCCTCCAGTTTATATAGACACCGGAGGGGGCTAGCACTACTAGGGAAAAGCCTATACACGGAACTTTAGCAGTAGCGCGTGTTAAAAACGACACTACTGCTAGATAGCAGTAGCGCGCGAGAGAAAACCGCGCTGCAGCACATATAGCAGTAGCGTGTCCAGCCGTAAAAGCGCTACTACAAAAATCCCCACCGCTAAGCTGATCGGATACACATAGTAGTAGCGCTCTTTTATAAACAGCGATACCGCTAACTTTGTTGTAGCAGCGCGTTTATTTGTAAGGCGCTACTGCTAACGAAAATAAAATAAAATGAAAAACAAGTAGAAAAGTAAATGAAAATGAAAGAAATAGTAAAAGAAGAAAGGAAAAAAATAAAATGCAAAGAAAAATAAATGAAAAAAGGGGAAAAGGAGAAAGGAATCACTAGTAGAAAAAGGGTCAAACATGAAGCACATTAGTGCCGGTTTGATTTTGGCCCGGTACTAATGGTACCATTAGTGCCGGTTCGAACGGATTTGCATTAATGCCGGTTCGTGTTGAACCTTTAGTACCGGTTCGTGGCACGAACCGGTACTAAAGGGGTGGTGGCAGGCTGGCATCAGGCCGGGGCCCCACGATCACCTTTAGTACCAGTTCGTGGAACGAACCGGTACTAAAGGTCTAACCTTTAGTACCGGTTCGTGCCATGAACCGGTACTAAAGGGGTCTGACCTATAGTACCGGTTTGTGACACAAACCGACACTATAGGGC
>NC_041385.1:20182205-20206753 GCF_002162155.2 Triticum dicoccoides
CCCCCGTGTGTCGCCATTTCAGTTCTGAAAAAATCAAAAGAAAATGATAAAAACTTCAAAAAATAAAATCCTTCGAGAGGTAGTTATACTACTACATCTACTAGTTAGGAAAATTTGAAAACTACAATTTGGACATGTTTTGCAAAAAGTGTAGGGAAAATGTAAAACGGTTATAACTTTTGCATACGATGTCGGAAAAAAACGTATAATATATCAAAAAATTCAGCACGAAAATCCGCATCCGATGGAGATGGCCTATGGCCTGTTTGGAATTTTTTAGAATCCTCAAATTCCAAAAGGAAAAAAAGATATAGTCAAATTTCAGTTTTTTTAAAAAATTGGTTAAATCTGGTCAAACTACTTATTCAAGAAGTATTAATGTTACTACATAATTATTCAAGAATATTAGTGTTACTAAATAATTATTTCAATTTTTTGAATTTTTGTCAAATCTGGTCAAACTATGGTCAAACTGTGGTCAAACTATGGTCAAACTGTGGTCAAATTATGGTCAAACTTATTCAAGAAATATTAGCGTTACTAAATAATTACTGTTTTTTAGAATAATAGTTTCAAACTGAAACGTTGAAATGTGTGACTTCATGCTCAAGCTAAACTCCTGAGGGTTAATAGGATTAACATCCTACTATTGTCAGGAAAACAACAAGTGCAGACTCGGAAATGAAGGAGAATAGAACCCGTAAGTTAAGCGTGCTCGGGCTAGAGTAGTGAGAGGGATGGGTGACTGGTCGAGAAGTTAGATGATTTGGAATGAGTGATCCACACTTGAGCAGTTAAGAGAGGTGATTAGAGAATAAATCATCAAATAGTTCAGAAAAATTGAAAATCGAAAAAAAAATCAAATTTTTTTCCAAAATTTTCAAAAAAAAAAATTCAAAAAAAACCTTTAGTACCGGTTGGTAACACCAACCGGTACTAAAGGTCCCCCATACCAGTGCGCGAGCTCACGCCACGTGGTGGCACTTTAGCGCCGGTCCGTGCCGAACCGGTACTAAAGGGGGGGGGGGCTTTAGTGCCCACACTTTAGTGCCGGTTATGGAACCGGCACTAAAGGCCCTTACGAACCAGCGCTAAAGCTCCGTTTTCTACTAGTGAATAGTAGTAGCGAGTTTCAGGAAATGCGTTGTAGCTAACTTAGCTATAGCACGTTTTTGGAAAGGCGCTACCGTTAAGATTTCACTTAAACAGCAGTCCCCCCCGGCAAAAACTTCTTCCCCAAATCCCTCGCCCTCGCTGCCGTCTCCCCACTTCGCCGTCGCCCCACTTCGCCACCGTCTCTTGCCGGCATGGACGCCCGCAACCTCACCGTCTCCCCCAAGGCCGCCGTCATCCTCACCGCCGCCGACCGAGCCCGCTCAGGACCGCCATTGCCTGTGCCCGAGCCCGCCCTCTCCACCCCTGCCTCCGTCGCCGAGCACCTCACTGCCATCGTCGATGCCCTCTCTGTAAGTCCCCCACCCCTTGTCGGTGTCAAAACCGGCGGATCTCGGGTAGAGGGTCCCGAACTGTGCATCTAGGGCTAATGGTATAGGAGGTTGGGGACACGATGTTTACCCAGGTTCGGGCCCTCTCGATGGAGGTAATACCCTACTTCCTGCTTGATTGATCTTGATGATATGAGTATTACAAGAGGTGATCAACCACGAGATCAGAGAGGCTAAACCCTAGAAGCTAGCCTATGGTATGATTGTTGTTGTGTCCTACGGACTAAACCCTCCAGTTTATATAGACACCAGAGGGGGCTAGGGTTACACAGAGTTGGTTTACAGAGTAGGAGATCCACATCTGAATCGCCAAGATAGCCTTCCACGCCAAGGAGAGTCCCATCCGGACACGGGACAAAGTCTTTAATCTTTTATCTTCATAGTCCAACAGTCCGGCCAAAGCATATAGTCCGGCTGTCCGGATACCCCCTTATCTAGGACTCCCTCAGTAGCCCCCAAACCAGGCTTCAATGATGATGAGTCCGGCATGTAGATTGTCTTCGGCATTGCAAGGCGGGTTCTTCTCCAAATCCGGCACACCCGCCGTAGTGAACGGTGTCCGACCTCCCAGTAAGGTTGTACTCCTCGGCTTCTGTGCTTCAATAATGTCCATCTCCACGTGTCGAGCAAAGACGAGGGGTCGGGGAATTTGTACATTCGCCACCCTAAGTTCGTAGGCAAGCCGTCTATTTGAAGAGACGGGTATCCTCAGATCCAGATCACACCACCTTCTACCAAGCAAGTATTCCGTAGAGCGCGTCCAAAAGAAGCCATCCCATCATGTCCGGTCACCGCAGCCCTGCCCATCGCTCCCCTAGCTCGAAACCAGGGGATTGGGAAAAGTGTTCCATTTCTCACAACCGCTTAATAGAGTTGCAGGCCAAAGGGTTCCTTCCGCCTGCATTCATGGTCCCCGTCCAATCCGGACTAGCCACCTATAATGGCGAGGAGCAAGCGGAAAGATTCCCTAATCCATCTAGGGGGGAGCGGGTATGCCTTGTCCCATATCTGCTAAGAGGCGCTGGGTTTCCAATCCACCCATTCCTCCGCGGGCTCCTGGAGTTCTACGACCTCCAGTTGCATAATCTTACTCCCGCCTCCATACTGCACATAGCGGGCTATGTCGCCCTCTGCGAGCTGTTCCTGGGCTGCGAAGCTCATTTCGAGCTATGGAAGAGGTTATTCTGCCTCGTCCCCGCAACCAGGAGGGATCTATATATCAAGTGGGCGGAGCCAAAATATGGCGCATCGCCCAGACCGGATACCTGTCCGGTACTCCAAAGAAGGCATCCGAAGACTGGCCTTGGGAGTGGTTTTATGTCGATGACGTTCCCCTTCCGGACCCAGTCCGGACGGGCCTTCCTGAGTTTACCAATACTCCAGTGAAGAAACGCCAAAGCTGGCGTCCTCGGAGCTCCCAGGAGGAAGACAATAGAGAAGTCCTCTACCTGACGAGCAGGATAAAAACCCTGGCCTAATCAGGATTGACAATAATTGAAGCTATGTCAATATGTATAATAAGGGGAGTGCAGCCACTTCAATATAGGGGGAAACCCATGTGGCACTTCAATGGAGAAGGCGATGCCTCCCGCTGCGGCCGCAAAGGTCTGGACTCCGCCACTTCTTTGGCGAGGATACTGTCCAATTTGTACAAAGGAGAAGAAGAGGAGTTCCTCCGCATTAAACCGCGGGATGGATTTTCCATGTACAACCCCCGAAGCTGGGTAGGCCATCATCCTTTACTCGACT
This sequence comes from Triticum dicoccoides, assembly GCF_002162155.2. NCBI lineage: Eukaryota > Viridiplantae > Streptophyta > Magnoliopsida > Poales > Poaceae > Triticum > Triticum dicoccoides. The sequence goes on from NC_041385.1 coordinate 20,185,460, forward strand.
CTGTCCATCCATACCTTCTTTGTCACAATTATTTACCTTGTCGTTTCAAAACAGGAACTAAGGAAGGTCGTGAAAGAGTTCAACAGCCCCTCTCCGCAGACAGAGAATCCCGGTCGGGCTCTCGACCCCGGACTTGAAGAAGATCCGGACATATCTGTGGAATTTGTCAACGGGACTTTCTACCAGGCAAGCAGCGGCGACTCTTTAGTGGCCATCATCGCGGATTATCCCGGACTGCTTCCCGTGTTGCTTGTAAGTAATGTCGGCGCTCCGACCTTCCGAAAGGAGTCCTTTGTTATGCCGTACCTTATGCTCACACGCCGTATTTTTATAGAAACAGCAGTTAGGATGCCGCGCGGAACCCGCGGGGGCCTCTCAGTAAGAGGCGCCTAGTCAAGGCAGGCTCAAAAGGAAGGCGGTCAGGACCGAGACGCAGGCGCAGAGGTATTCATTAAACTTGCCCCGTGGTTATTTGGTCTTTTGGCGAGACCTGACGGCTTAAATTATGTCTTGGCAGGAAACGCCAGACTATATCCGGAGACCCTACCGGCCACGCCTCTAGCAGCCGGATTCCTGAACCGGATTCACGGGCAGAGGTTGATGTGGGGATAGCGCCAAACTATCCTCCTGCGTAGGATACGGATAGGCTTTCCGCCAAAAATTCTGCAGTGGAGAGTGCCATGAATCACCGGTTCCGACGGGCTGTACTTCACGGTGGTATTTTTTCCGAAGAGGCGTTTAATGCCTTCAATTCTGGACACGCATATATCCGCACTGCTCAAGATGGACTTGCCAGAGCAACGGACCAGTATGTGAAGGATATACGGGTAAGAAAATTTAATAAGTATGTGTAGTAGTAGCCCCTGAGACTTGAAATAGTTGGCACAACTGATTTAAGGATCATTAAATGTGTAGGTTCTTGTAGAGAAGAATGCCCAGTGGTCTCAAGAGCTGGAGGAATGTAAGGCCCAAATGAAGGCCCATCCTGCTGAATAAGAGGAATCCAAAAAGGCCTCTTCTGGTAATAATTTCCTTCTACCAGTTTGATTGTTCGGCATGTTTTATAAATCTGACGAAAGATTCTGCAGACGTACCCCGAGGAAATCCGAAGACCATGGGGGATAATGAGCTGTACCTGCTAAGTCAACTGAATGCGGGCGAACGCGTGCTGACGTAGTCTATCTAGGAGAAAAATAAGCTCCAAGATGCTAATATCCAACTGAGCGTCGAGTTGAAAGATCTTCGGGCTCAGCTCACGGACTCCGTGAAGGAGAATAGGAGGCTTCGATGCGGCATTTATAGTAAGTGCTTGAAACGAGCTGCAAAACAGTTCGGCGAGGAAGCGAATTTAACAGAGTTGTGTCTGTAGGTATGGTGACAGGCCGTCCCGGAGAGGAGATGGCCGAATCCGCATGCGATATGCTGCAAGATCTTTCTCAGCTGCACGAACGAGCTCGGCGGGTGATGCAGGGTATTGCCCAGGCCTTGTGGCCATCCGCTTCCCTGCCAGGAGGCATGAGTGAACAAGTGGAGATGCTCAAAGGAGCACGGCGGCACTTCTGGTTATGGAAGATATCAGCTTGCCGGCAAGGTGCAAGAGAAGCTTGGGCCATGGTGAAGACGCGTTACGCCAAGGCTGACCCGAACCATATGGCCAAAGTCGGACCGGTGGGGTCAGATGGACAAGAGATACCCGTTAGTTGCAAGGTATTCCCAACAGGATTGTAAGCTAGACAGCTTGTTAGATGGTATAGAGGAAGAGTACAGCCAGTCTAAATGACTATGTAATTTGAATGGGCTTATGTACTCCCTAGCCGGATTGAAAATCATTTGTCATGGCGGACCTTTTCGCTTCAGCCCCCGGACCTGATAGTCCAGGGTGTATCCAAATACCCGCACGGTTATGAAAAATCGGGGTATGCGTAGAAACCAGGCGTAGGGGTCATAAGTGCTTGTACAGACAAGTACCCAACTAGTTATGTTATATTACATTAATAGTAAGAAACATCTTCCAGAGAGAATAGTTCCGTTAGGGGTTCCTTTCTCTGGGTGCGCATGCATCGATGTGCATGTCCGAACTGCGAAAAGAAGCGCAGGAAACAAAACATCTCGGTATTTACGTTGTAATGAATGAGAACATCTTTTCTTCACCGACTGAATATTCCCTTAAGAATGCTAGCTTTCGGCTTCACTCAGTCTGAGGTACACATCTAGCTCAACCGGCAGTAACAATCGCGGAGGTGCTTCCCCTATGCCCTAGCTGAATTAACGCGAACGTAGGGCATAAATACAAGAGCCAGGCAACCCAACATGGCCAAAACTTAAGTCATATCGATGCATATAATGGTGAAGTAAAGGCACATATGGAAAGAAAAATGCACATGTGGCTGGCAAGAAGCCATTAAAGTAGTTATATTTAGCTTCCGAATAGGAAGCCCCTAGGTATAGTGGGGATGCATAGTGCGGCCGGAGTGATCAGGGCATCCGTACAGTTTTAAGGATGTATGTTAAAAAGGAAAAAGAGGGCAAGAAAGGAAGAAAGAGAACATAATTGAAGAGGCAGAGTTAAGGAGACGAACACTGAGTTTGGCACTAGGTGTGGAATCTCCGGAGTCTAGCAGCGTTCCATGGGTTCGTCTCGAGTCTGCTATCAGATGCACTGCGCTCCTCCGGTGAGAACTTTATCAATGATGAAGGGACCCTCCCACTTGGGTTTGAGCTTGTCCTTCTTCTTCTCGAGGAGGCGTAGAACGAGTTCGCCAATGTTATAAGTTTTGGCCCATACTTCTTTGCTTTGATACCTTCGAGCCTGTTGCTGATAGAATACGGAATGGGCTTTAGCGACATCGCACTCCTCTTCCAAAGCATCCAAGTTGTCCTGCCGATCTAGCTCGGCTTCCTTCTCTTCATACATGCGCACGCGGGGTGAGTCATGGATTATGTCGCAGGGTAGTACTGCTTCTGCACCGTACACCATGAAAAATGGTGTGTATCTGGTGGTACGATTCGGCGTGGTCCGCAGCCCCCCGAGTACGGAGTCGAGTTCCTCGACCCAATGTGTGTCTGATTCCTTCAAAGATCGCACTAGTCTGTGTTTAATGCCACTCATGATGAGACCATTTGCACATTCTACTTGATCGTTTGTTTGGGGGTGATAGACAGAGGCGTAGTCGAGCTTAATGCCCATTTTGCTGCACGAGGTTTTCACCTCATCGGCTGTAAAATTCAAGCCATTGTCAGTGATGATGCTGTGGGGGTCACCGTAACGGTGTACAACCCCTGATATGAAGTCTATCACTGGTCCGGATTCGGCCGTTTTAACTGGTTTGGCTTCTATCCATTCGGTAAACTTTTCCACCATGACCAATAAGTATTTTTTCTTATGGCTTCCCACTTTAAGGCGTCCAACCATATCCAGCCCCCAGACCACAAAAGGCCAAGTTATGGGGATTGTTTGGAGAGCGGTAGGGGGCATATGGCTCTGATTGGCAAATAGTTGACAACCAACGCAATGTTGGACGAGGTCCTGTCCGTCTGCCCGGGCTGTCGGCCAGTAAAAACCTGTTCGAAAGGCCTTGCTTACGAGCGCTTGGGCTGCCGCATGGTGCCCGCCTAGTCTGGAGTGGATTTCGGCTAAGAGTTGCCGCCCTTCCTATTCGGAGATGCATTGTTGGAGCACTCCGGTGGTGCTCTTCTTGTAGAGCTCTCCTTCATGGACTTTGTAGGCCTTAGAGTGTCGCACAATACAACGCGCCTCATTTTGTTCATCGGGGAGTTCTTGCCTGTTTAGGTAGGCCAAGAAGGGCTCGGTCCACGAGGCGATGACAGCCAGTATTTCATGGGCCGAAGGTGTTATTTCGGTGGCAGAGCCTCCGATTACGTCAGATGGTTCAGAAACTGGGGTTGTTTTCGGAGCCAGACTAGTAGTGCCAGACTCCCCCTCCCATGCCACGGACGGCTTGAACAGCCTTTCCAAGAAGATATTGGGTGGGACGGGGTCGCGTTTAGCGCCGATGCAGGCGATGATATCGGCCGCTTGATTATTTTCTCTGACCACATGGTGGAATTCGAGCCCCTCAAACCGAGCTGACATTTTGAGGACGACATTTCGATAGGCCGCCTTTTTTGGTCTTTGGCGTCAAAGTCTCCATTTACTTGAGATATTGCGAGGTTCGAGTCCCCGCATACTTCGAGGCATTGGATGCCCATGGAGACGGCCATCCGAAGACCATGCAACCGAGCCTCATATTCGACTGCATTGTTGGAGTCTGTGTATAATATTTGGAGTGCGTATTGAACCGTGTCCCCGGTGGGGGATGTCAGGATGACACCCGCTCCCAATCCGGCCAGCATTTCAGAGCCGTCGAAATGCATGATCCAATTTGAGTACGCGTCGTACTCTTTAGGGAGTTCGGCTTCTGTCCATTCAGCAACGAAGTTAGCCAGTACTTGCGACTTAATGGCCTGTCGTGGTTTGTATGTTATGTCGAACGGAAGAAGCTCAATAGCCCATTTGGCAATCCGGCCTGTTGCATCGCGGTTATTTATTATGTCATTGAGTGGTACTTCGGAGGCCACCATGATCGAACACTCTTGAAAGTAGTGTCGTAGTTTCTGGGATGCCATGAAGACCGCATACACTATCTTTTGATAGTGGGGTACCGAGATTTGCATGGAGTGAGGACGGTGGACACGTAATATACCGTGTTTTGGAGCGGGAACTTGTGTCCGTCCGCCTCTCATTCGACGAAGAGCACTACGCTCACAACTTGCTTTGCTGCGGCTATGTATAATAGAATGGGTTTGCCAATATTTGGCGCACTCAGGACTGGGTTTGTGGCCAAGAGTGCCTTTATTTCTTCCAGTCCGGCCGTGGCCGCATCCGTCCACTTGAAGTGTTCGGTGCGTCGAAGAAGGCGATACAGAGGTAGTGCCTTTTCTCCTAAGCGGGAGATAAAGCGGCTTAAGGCAGCCACGCATCCAGTTAATTTCTAGATCTGCTTGAGGTCTGTTGGGATAGCCAACTATGACAGAGCTCGGATTTTTGCCGAATTTGCTTCAATTCCTCTATTGGAAACGATGAAATCGAGCAATTTCCCGGAGGGTACCCCGAAGACACATTTCTTCGGGTTGAGCTTGATGTCGTATGTTCGGAGGTTATCGAACTTAAGCCTCAATTCGTCTATTAAAGTTTCAATGTGTCTTGTTTTGATGACCACGTCGTCTACATAGGCCTCTACTGTCTTGCCGATTTGTTTTTTCCAGGCATGTCTGAATCATGCGTTGATAGGTTGCGCCGGCGTTTTTGAGCCCGAAAGGCATGGTGTTAAAACAGAAAGGGCCGTATGGTGTAATGAAGGTCGTTGCGGCCTGGTTGGACTCCGCCATCTTGATCTGATGGTATCCGGAGTATGCATCGAGGAAGCACAATGAGTCGTGTCCCGCGGTGGCGTCGATGAGTTGGTCAATGCGCGGGAGGGGGAAGGAATCCTTAGGGCAAGCTTTATTGAGGTCCTTGAAATCGACACATAAGCGCCAAGATTTGTCCTTCTTTGGTACCATTACCAAGTTTGCTAGCCAATCTGGATGTTTGATGTCTCTGATGAATCCGGCCTCGAGTAGCTTGGCTAGCTCCTCTCCCATGGCTTGCCGCTTAGGCTCTGAGAAGCGCCTAAGAGTTTTCTTGACTGGCTTGTATCCTTTTAGTATATTGAGGCTGTGTTCGGCCAGCCTGCGTGGGATGCCCGACATGTCCGAAGGTTTCCAGGCGAAGATATCCCAATTCTCACGCAGTAAATCTTGCAGTTAGGCGTCTATTGTGGGGTTTAACTGTGTCCCAATTGAAGCTGTCTTTGTAGGGTCCGTTGGGTGGGCCTGGAATTTGACTATCTCGTCCGCGGGTTTGAAGGAGGTGGATTTAGGTCGCTTGTCGTGTATCACGTCGTCTCTGTCCACTTTTGCTCGCAGCGTTGTTAGTTCTTCAGCCGCGAGGGCTTCTGATAATGCTTCCAGGGCAAGGGTGGAGGTTTTATTTTCGGCACGGAGTGCGACATCCGGGTCACCAGCTAGAGTGATGATTCTATTGGGCCCGTGCATTTTGAGTTTCATGTACCCGTAATGGGGTATAGCCTGGAAACTCGTGAATGCGTCCCGCCCCAAGAGGGCGTGGTATCCGCTGCTGAATGGGGCCACTTGGAATGTAATTTCTTCGGACCTGTAATTCTCCGGCGTGCTAAATACCACATCTAGTGTGATTTTTCCCGCGCATCGCGCCTCCCGTCTAGGGATGATTCCCCTGAAAGTTGTGCTGCTTTGCTCAATGCGGCTCCTGTCAATTTCCATCTTGTTAAGGGTTTCCTCGTAAATGAGGTTTAGCCCGCTTCCGCCATCCATTAGCACTTAAGTGAGCCTGAAGCCGTCCATGATTGGACTAAGGACCAAAGCGGCTGGTGCTCGGACTGTTCGGAACTAAGGTTCGTCACTGGCATTGTAGGTTATAACTGTGTCATACCATGGCTTTATTGTTGCCACGTGGCAAACTTTGGCAAGGCTGTGCTGAGCTCGCTTGCACCTATTATTTGAGGTGAAAGTCTCGAAGACTATAAATACCGTATTGTTGTTTCCGGCGGCTTGTTGTTTTGTTGTATGGTTTAAAAGGACATCCTCGCCACTCTTTGCTACCTGCCGGAGTATCCAACATGCTCTAAGGCTATGAGTTGGTGTAGTATCCGGTGGCTGTGAATTTTGCACGGTCCACTGAGCCATTCTTCCAATACGGTTCCACGCCTTATATCAGGCTTTGTTTTTTTGGTAATTGAATCGGGTAACTTACGAGAGCTTGCCCTTTTAGATAGGACGAAGGGTTTAGTGAGGGTCGGATTATCCCAGAAGTTCGTTTGGGTTTTCCAGGTGCTTTCCATCATGTAGTACTTCGGCACTATGGCCGCTAAGTCAGCGAAGTGTACTATGTCACAGCGACTTATAGATTTGAGGATCCCTTTGTCCGTGCAATTGTTGCAGAAGAGGGAGATCGTGTCTTCCTCGCAACAGTCCTTAACCCTGTTTAACACCAGGAGGAATCTGGCCCAGTAATGATGTACTGTCTCTTGTGGCTCTTGTCTGATTTCTTGAATATTGAATAAATCTGGGTGGGTGGGTGGATTTGAATCCGAATCCTGACCCAATCTGAGACCCAGGGGCAAGGAAGTTCCTGAGCTTAACGGCCCAGGCTCTGGGATGCTACCCAATTTGTTTGACCGGTCGCCCGATCCTAAGTTCGGGGCTTGGGTCGTGTCCTCCCACGAGAGGGTGTCCGGCTCAGTGGGCTCGGAAATCTGGACATAGTTCGTCCTCAAAATAGAGGGAGAATTCGTATGATGATCCTCCACTACCGCAATTTCGTGTGTGACCGGCAGAGAATAAATCTCCCATTGGTCGGGTTTAAGGCCCATCCGATCATAGTCTGTAGCGACATGCAGGGCGGCGATGCGATCCAAGAGCTCATTAAGGGAAGAGAGCTCCATTGGATCCATCTGTCCGGCAAGTTCCGAACTGACGTGGACGCTGTTTTTGATGACCTAAGAAGTCATTGTCGGCGCGACAGCCGATCGGGCGGTCATGACGAAACCGCCCAGACGGAGAGTTTGGCTTTGGGCCAGTGCTCCTTCAAAGGTGATGGTGTCGCTAACAACGAGACGAGCCATCAAGCCTTGCAGCAACGACACAGAGGAACTCTCAATGAAAGCACCAATGTCGGTGTCAAAACCGGCGGATCTCGGGTAGGGGTCCCGAACTGTGCGTCTAGGGCTAATGGTAACAGGAGGCTGGAGACACGATGTTTACCCAGGTTCGGGCCCTCTCGATGGAGGTAATACCCTACTTCCTGTTTATTGATCTTGATGATATGAGTATTACAAGAGTTGATCTACCACGAGATTAGAGAGGCTAAACCCTAGAACTAGCCTATGGTATGATTGTTGTTGTGTCCTACGGACTAAACCCTCTGGTGTATATAGACACCGGAGGGGGCTAGGGTTACACAGAGTCGGTTTACAGAGGAGGAGATCTACATCCAAATCGCCAAGCTTGCCTTCCACGCCAAGGAGAGTCCCATCCGGACACGGGGCGAAGTCTTCAATCTTGTATCTTCATAGTCCAACAGTCCGGCCAAAGCATATAGTCCGACTGTCCGGATACCCCCTTATCCAGGACTCCCTCACCCCTCCCCCCCACTCCTCTCTCTCTTCATTTTAGAGAAAAAATTAGTGGAGCAAAAGTTTGTTTATAGCAAAAAATTTAGTTTAGAAGAAAGGGTGTTAAGTAGTAGATGTTAGAGCAAAAAATAGTTTGGAGCAAAAAAATTGGTTTACAACAAAAGTTAGTTAGGGCAGTAGGGTTTAATTAGGGTAGATGCTGCTTCTATAGTATAAAGTGATACTAGTAGATGTTAATTAGGTTAAGGCAATAGTGGTACTAGTAGATGTTAATTAGATGTTTTTCTGTTAGGGCAGTAGAGTTTTGCTAGGTTAATTAGGTTAGTAGTGCTGCTAGTAGTAGTGGTACAGTAGGTTAATTAGGTGAAGTTAAATGAATAACCTAAATGAATGAAATTAGTAGTTAACTGAATTTTCATTCCTTTCATCATTATAGAGCACTAAAGTTAATTGGATTTTGTTCTATTAGTAGTTAAATGAATTTTCTTCTACACTTTGTTTTTGAATTAGCTTGTGAAATTTGGACATGTGGTTGCTCGTGTATATTTGGACATGTGTTGTAGTGTCGAAGAGGGATATTTGAACACTATTTCCAGGGAATGAAGCTGAGTGGCCTATGTTTTGCCGGAATGTTGATTCATTTCTGTTTCGGCAAATTTCAGGTTCTCGGTTTGTACACTTTTTAGCAAAGGTCATGCCGAAATTTTCCGTGAATTTCGGCATGACTTGTGCTACAAACTAGGACATATCGAGTGTCCGGGATTTGCCGCACGAGGAAGGAGTCAACGTTCCTGCAAAACAATAGGCCTTTTTTTATGTCATTATTCATTTTATTAGGTCTTGAATTAATTAACTAGATTTAATCATAGGAAACATGGCTAGCAACGATGAAGGACAGGGTTCGAGTGATTGCATCGACGTCTACCGGGCGGCAGACAAATTTTTGAGCCTTGCCGACGACCAACCAATGTTGTTGCTGGGCCCACCAGTGGCATCAGGGAATGAGACCGACATGCAAACCGGTGCTGAGACTGAGACCGACGCTGAGACTCAAACCGGCATCAAGACTGGCACTGAGACTGAGACCGGTGCTGCCTCGGGGAGCGGAGCTGGTGTAGAACCGAAAGCAAAGAGGCAACGACTTCCTAACAAACTCAGGACTACTAGACTGGTGGTCATGGAGGTGGACGACGACAATTTTTAGCCAAAGGCGCCCGAGGAAGCGCGCAAGTGCTACGGCAATCAAATTGGCTGCATCATACGGACAACCGCCACCATCAATGATGAGAAACTACAGAAGATAGATAATATGAGGCCCTCCCTCCTAAAGAAGTTTCACCAGATATTCTTGTTCCCGGGCCGGAATGAAAAGGATTATGAAGATCCAGCTAAGGACCCGACAATGAAGAAGATAAACAAACACACCATGAACAAGTTTAGCGACGCGTTGGCCGCCTGGAAAACAAGGGTGAAAGCAAGGATCATCGACAAGGAACCCTACTCCGAGATTGTAAAGGATAATCCGACAATCACGGTAGAGCAGTTTGAAATATTCAAGGAGGCTTGCGAGGCCGAAGCTGCCAAAACAAATTCTGAGTACATGAAGGGGCTTCAAGGGAGGAACATTGGGAGCCACCACCTCGGAAGTCGTGGTTACGGCGGAAAGAGGTCCAAATGGGCCAAAGAGGACGCGGAAGCCGCGAGTCTGGGCATCCCAGGCCCCTTGGTGGAGTTCACCGTCCCGCAAGAGCATGACGCCCTGAGGGCCCGGCACTGGTGGGACCCAGTGAAGAAGTTTTGCGAGAGAAACCCGGTCACGGCAGAGTTCATGAGACTGCTAGTAATTTTAGTTTCTGATCAATTCGACTGCACACGTTAGTCATATTCATAAATGATCCTTGTGCCTTTTGCAGAGAGAGCAGCACAGGGTTGCGGCCGAAAGCGACTCGCCGTCCGAGGCATTGGCAGGCCCAAGTGGGACACTCCATTCAACCGGGCGTTGAACATATTGAAATCACTCCCGATGGATACTCGACTGTTGTATGGGCGCGTGCACGTGCACGGTGTCGGAAACGGTGCCACAGGGAAGAAGTACTAACGTGAGACCACGGAGGAGAGAAAGGAAAGACGGAGGTTAACTGAAGAAAACATCGACAAGAAGGTTGAGATTGCGGTTGAGAAGAAATCATCTCATACAGTCGCAACAGCGGTAGCTGCCGCAAAATAGGTGGTTGTAGATATATCTACTTCCTTGGTTCCGGCCGTTTTCACTTGGACCAAGCAAAATCCAGAAAAAATGCAGCGGACTTTCCCCTTGCTGACTTCTTGGGGAGCAGATCGACTAGCATTGCACCAGCACTGGCTCCCGCACCAGCTCCTGCACCTGCTCCCGCACCGGCTCCCGCACCGGTTCCTGCATCGGCTCCCACACCAGACGTGCTCGGCGGTGCTTTGTCTTTGGCTGAGCTCGACGCCCTCACAGTATCTGTCACACCGACCCCCTTCAATAAATGAATAATCTCCCATTTTCATTGCCTTTCGGATGTCTCACGTCGCATACTTTTCTTTGCAGGCCGACGAAACCCCGTGCACCATATTGTACACCATCGGCGACTAGAAGGTGGACGTGGGGAAGGCGATGATAATGGAGCCGAAGGAACCATTGGTCCACAGCCGGCCGATCCCCCCGAACGCCTTCAAGGTTTCCGTGGCCAGTGTCAAACCGGGCCATGAGAATTTGCCTCCTCTGATACTAGTGGGGGATGACGACAAGACCCCACGGTGTCTTGGTGATTGTTGCAATGGGTGGGTCCTGTTGTGGCCAAAGAGTCTGCTTCGTCTGGAGGCGGCCGAGAGCACACCCACGAGTACGCAGCCTCAGCAAGGTATGAACATCAATACCCCACCTACCCACCTACCCAATTAGCGTCGGTTGTTGGGTTGGGTGATAGCGGACGAGGTAAGGAGGAGGCTCCATTAGTCGTTGATGACATTGCCATGGATGAGGATGAGGATGACGATGGCACGCAATAGTATGTCTATATTGGCGCCTACTCAAGGTTTTGAGTGTCATGAGTCGGTGCCTAAATTGCCGTCTCTGGAGGCTAAACGTATTCCGGACGACATTCCAGTAGTAAAGAAGTCTAGGAAGAGAGCGAGGAAAGGAAAAAAAGATGATTCTATGATCCAGCCGCCTCAGTAGCCTCAGCTTCAGGACCGTATAGATACCCCTAATGCGGATAAATGGCATATCCCCGGTCAACCAATCCTACCTACAATAGTGCTACGGGCCATATTCGGCGATCTAAGGAGACTTCATGACGATGGGCTGCGAATAGAGAAAGGCCTCATCGCCTCGAAAGATCCAGGATACCCACTCTACGTGGTTAACGTTCCGTGACAAATGTCGTACGTCGACTGCTTCCCCGCGGATAAGTTCTTCCTTCGATTCGATTACATATTCGACATGTTTCACATGAAGAAGCTGGATTTTACGTTTGTCCGCCTTTATGCCTTGCACATGAACTACATCATCGGGGTTGAGCAGATACTCATATCTGTGTCGCTGACCCGTACTATGTGCACAGGCTTCTTGAGAGTTTGCGCAAAGCACTGTGAATACACGAGGGATTACATCGTTAGTTTCATGCTCCCCAATAAGTACAAGGAGGCGATTCTCATGCGTTATCTTCCCGTGCAAGTCATCCGTGCTGCTATCATTCCTTCGATTTCAATCATTCATTTGCACGGTGGAGGCTAATTAATTTGAGGTGTACTTATTTTGCGCAGTGGCGGGCGCGCCGCCCTCATCATCCTCTACCCCTGATTCTCCCACGCTCTTTACTTGGACTCATCAAGGAACATTCACAAAAAGGATTACATCCACATCAAGGATGTTCTCGACAATGCTATGTTTTACTACCAAGCACGGGGTGGAGAGGTCAAGGACAAGAAGAGAAGGGGCGGCACGCTCGCCTTCAGCCATAAGACCGACTTCTGTTGCATCCAACAACCGAGCGATTCTCTTAATGATGGATTCTATGTCCTACACCACATGCTGGAGTACAGAAGGGATCACTAGAACCTTCACATGTCACCTAGACTGGGCGATGCCCATATTCTACAATGGGCAAAGGACATAGGAGATATCGAGGATCATCGACTTCGAGCTGAGTTCTATAACATCCAGCCAAAGTTTTAAATCGCGGGCGAAACTCGAGCGATCGCGGTGCAATTACTGACTGGGAGCCTTCCCGCGACGCTATTGCTGAAAAAACGTTATCTGCGGTAATCACACGATCACTACGCGAAACGGCGCTAAATCCCTTCGCTGTCGCTGCAATTTAGCTGGGACAGGCCGAAAGAGAGGCCCAAAAAGGGCTCGGCCCAAATTTTGCCCCGATAAGCCAGAGGAGCTCTTCCAGAAACCTAGCTCCCTCTCTTCCCGTTCCCTTCCTTCCCTCCACCAAAAACATTGTGGCGGCTGTGCGGTTACTCACAGGTGCGCTCGGCAGGCCGGCCATTGCTTGGTCGGAAGCAGTGACGGCAAGGAGACGCCCAAGACTCCGGGCAGTTTCTGCAACAGTGGATTGCGACCACGTTCCGCCCCATAGCTTCACATCACGGTCAGGAAGGCTGCGACCGGCGACGAGGGACCTCTGGACAACGACGTCTATGAGTCCTCCAATCCTCTTTGTCCTTCATTCATTTGTTGATTCAGTACAGGAAGAATATGTTTGCTGCCTTCACTCGTCTGGCATTTGGTTCAGTAACAGAACAGCTAGTAGATCTATACTGCAGCCGATTTGTGAACACTTGTTTTCTGAATTTATACCCTGTTTTCTACTGAAAATCCCCTGTTTTCTACTGGAAATCCTCTGTTTACTGAGACAGATATGCACATGTACTACTTGAGACTTGAGAATGACAAGCACATGCACTGCTCCCGCGAAAGTGCTTAGCGACCGCTATTGCGGGCTATAGCGGCTGCCCGAGCCAGCCGCGAAATCACTTTGCCCGCGATTTGAAACTTTGCATCCAGCACGAACTTGCCCAAATCATCATGAAGGAGGTCGTCGGAAAAACAGGGATGTTCTACGGAGAAGGACAAATGTCGCGGGCAGACATCCAAACATGGGTAGCCTCTCAGCATCTCGACATGAAGCTTTTCACTAAGCTCGGGGACTATGTCCCTGACCTGGATGGATGGCACGACATGCTGGAGTGATTGTCAATATATGACAATGTGTCCGTTTAGTCCATGCTTTCTTTATGACAAAACTTTGAGTTATGCACAGCGAAACTTTATTTGTGATGTAACTAAACCGTCCTCCTCCTCGACTAGCGAAGATCACTCTAGTTAGGGCATTTTGGGTACGATGAACTTTGTTATTTATGCTTATGATATGTTGTTTCTATTTTTGCCAAGTCTGTCTCTTTCTGTTGCTCAACTATATATGTTGCATATCATCGACTCATGTGACGATGCAGGTGCATAGATCATTGATGGAGAAGAAGTGCTACGTCAGGCCCAAGTGTACCGGTTTCCGGTTTTCGAGCGACAGGCAGTAGTTAGTTTAGGTTCACGCTAATGCGAGAGAGGGATACGAACTCATGTAATGCATAGTTCCACTCTCACTCAAAGTGATAGCTCTTCTCGCGTATATCATTGTTTAGATGGATGAAGATGTATTTGCAAGTAACCGAGACTTGTATTGCTATTTTCGAGATGATGACGAGAGACCACTTTGTGTTGGATGATGATTATGATGATGACATGATTTTATGAGACTAGTTGTATGTATATGCTATGATTACATTTGTATGTGTATGATATGGTAAAGATTATTGTATAAAGCCTATTCAAATACAAAACAAATATGAAGAAAAAAAACTAAAAAAACTAGTAGTAGCGAGGGGAAAAAGTTAGTAGTAGAGCCTCCTTACCAGTAGCGCTTCCCTGGCAAAAGCATTGCAGATAATATCAGCAGCGCTCTTCCCTGAAGCGCGCTACAGCTATCCATGTATAGTAGTAGCGTGGGACAACAGGCGCTACTGCTATACGTTAGCTGTAGCGCCTTATCAGTAGCGCATCGTCCCGCGCTACTGATAGGCCTAAAACCTGCGCTGCTGCTAGGCCTTTCCCTAGTAGTGTAGGGTTACGCAGAGTCGGTTACAAAGAAGGAGATCTACATATCCGAATCGCCAAGCTTGCCTTCCATGCAAAGGAGAGTCCCATTCGGACACGGGACGAAGTCTTCAATTTTGTATCTTCATAGTCCAATAGTCCGGCCAAAGTATATAGTCCGGCTGTCCGAGGACCCCCTAATCCATGACTCCCTCAGTAGCCCCCGAACTAGGCTTCAATGACGATGAGTCCGGCGCGCAAAAATTGTCTTTGACATTGCAAGGCGGGTTCTTCTCCGAATCCAGAGTACCTGTTGTAGCGAGTAGTGTCCGGCTTCCCATTAATGTTGTACTCCTCAGCTTCTGTGCTTCAATAATGGTTATCTCCACGTGTCAAGTGAATATGAGAAGTCGGGGCATTTTTACATTTGCCACCCTGACCATGTAAGAAAACCGTCTATTTGAAGAGATGGGGATCCTCAGATCCAAATCACACCATCTTCCCCCAGCAAGCATTCATCAGAGCGCGCCCGAAAGAAACCATACCATCATGGCCGGTCATCGCAGCTCCTCCTCTCGCACCCGTAGCACTAAGCCAGGCGATTGGGAAAAGTGTGCTGTCCCCCATAGACGATTAGTAGAGTTGGAGACCCAGGGGTTTCTTCCACCTGCATATATGGTCCCCGTCCGAGCCGGACTAGCCACCTACAATGGCGTGGAGCAAGCGGAGAGTTTTCCCAACCCGTCCAAGAGGGAGCGAGTATGCCTTGTCCCCTATTTGCTGAGGGGAGTTGGGTTTCCAATCCACCCATTCCTCTGTGGGCTCCTGGAGTTCTATGGCCCCCAGCTGCATAACTTCACCCCTGCCTCACTACTGCACATCGCAGGTTATGTCGCTCTTTGCGAGCTATTTCTGGGCTGTGAGGCTCATTTCGAGCAATGGAAGAGGTTATTCTGCCTCGTCCCTCGTAATCAGGAGGGATCAATATATCAAGTGGGCGGAGCCGAAATGTGGCGCGTCGTCGAGACCGGATACTTGTCCGGCACTCCAAAGAACACTAGTAGAAAAAGGACCTAATATGAGACACATTAGTCCCAACGGCTAGCCGGCCGTTCTCATTAGTACCGGTTCATGGCGAACCTTGAGCACCGGTTCGTGCCATGAACCGGTACTAAAGAGAGTGGTGGCAGGGTGTTGTCAGTCTGGGGCCCCTCCAGCACCTTTAGTACCGGTTCGTGGCACGAACCGGTACTAAAGGTCGACCTACATAAACCCTTCGTCCAGCCGAGCCACTCTGTTCTTCCCCTTTCCCCTCACATCCTCTGTTCTTCCCCTCTCTTCCTCGAGCTGCTCACAAATTTTGCCCAAAATTTGTCAAGATTTGAAGGCCCCCATCCATTCAAATGATCACAAAGGTTAGCAACTTTGTCCTTTCAACTCTCATTGCTAGATTAGCTCTTGTAATGCTTTGTATAGTGATTAATTTGGGAGGAATTATATTTGCTAGTATTCGATTGAAATGCAATTTGGGGTCAAAAATAACACTTAGTTTGCATATGTAGGTGTGGTTTACTTAGTGCCTTATAAATCTCCGTCGTAACCACCGTCGATCGCCCGCACCGTCCCGTCGCCAGCACCACCTTGTGGTGAGGCTCTTGTTCATGAATGTTTTACATTACCAAATTGATGTTTGTGTGATTTGGATATATAGTTACTCGTATAATTATCTTACCCATATGTTGTTTGTTATACATAGTGCCATGGTTTTGATATCCGTCCCCGTCGGCTCGTCCTTGTTATGATTCAGATGTGGTATATTCTCTTTTAAAACTAGTTGTTGCATTTCGTGTTTATGACAAATTATGCCCATCAAGTTGACATAGATATTTTTATCTAGGAGGTATGTGAACCGGAAATTCCAACAGACCCTATTGTCGAGGGGTTAAATTTAGTTGAAAGAGAAAACGAGTATTTGAAAGAAAAATTGAAAAGAATTGAGGGGGAGAAGATGGAATTGGAGTTGCATGTTGCCGATGTCATTGATGATCACAAGATCAAGATGGAGAAAATGAGGTTGAAGATTAGAAAGATTAGAAAATATGCCATTGATAGTGTGGCTTGGTATCATTATGCTGTTGGATCAATTGTTACCTTAGTTGCAATCTTCATCACATTTGTTGTTGCATTTAAATTCTTTAGCTAGAGAGTTATTTGTATGTTGCATTTAATTAAGTGTTGTATATGAACTTTATGTATGAACTTGTATTAATTTGGTCTATTTGGTGTTGTGTAATGAAGATGAGCCGACAATGGATGTATGATGATAGATGCTCTCCCGAGTTCATTAATGGCGTGCATACTTTTCTGCTTGCCGCTGAGGCAAACAAGCGGGCGGATGGTTTTATGCCTTGTCCATGTGCTGGCTGTAAGAATGGTCACAGTTACTCTACGTCAAGAACCATTCACGTCCACCTATTTGAGTCTGGTTTCATGCCCCACTATAATGTTTGGACCAAGCACGGAGAAATAGGGATTATGATGGAAGACAATGAAGAAGAAGAGGACGACGACGGCTATCCTGGCCATGGGTTCCCTGAATACGATGATACAACAATGGAGGAAGAAGCTGAGCCGGCAATGCAGGAAGAACCTGAAGAAGAGGCATCAGATGAGCCCACTGATAATCTAGGTCGGGCCATTGCCGATGCAAAGAGAAACTGCGCAAGTGATCTAGAGAGGACAAAGTTGCAGCGCATGTTAGAGGATCACAAGAAATTTTTGTACCTGAATTGCGAAGCTGACAAAAAAAAGTTGGGCACCACACTTGAGTTGTTGCAATGGAAGGCAGAGAATGGTGTATCTGACAAGGGATTTGGAAAGTTGCTGGTAATGATAAAGAATATGCTTCCAAAGGACAACGAATTGCCCGAGAGTACGTATGAAGCAAAGAAGGTTGTTTGCCCTCTAGGGTTAGAGGTGCAAAAGATACATGCATGCCCTAATGACTGCATCCTCTACCGCGGTGAGTACGAGGATTTGAACGCTTGCCTGGTATGCGGTGCATTGCGTTATAAGATCAGTCGCGATGACCCTGGTGATGTCGAGGGTGAGCGCCCCAGGAAGAAGATTCCTGCCAAGGTGATGTGGTATGCTCCTGTAATACCACGGTTGAAACGTTTGTTCCAAAACAAAGAGCATGCGAAGGCGATGCGGTGGCACGCAGAAGACCGTAAGAAAGATGGAAAGTTGAGAGTACCCGCTGATGGTTCGCAGTGGAGAAAAATCTAGAGAAAGTACTAGGAGGAGTTTGCAGGTGACCCAAGGAACGTATGGTTTGGTCTAAGCGCAGATGGCATTAATCCTTTTGGGGAGCAGAGCAGCAACCATAGCACGTGGCCTGTGAATATATGTTTGTATAACCTTCCTCCTTGGTTGTGCATGAAGCGGAAGTTCATTATGATGCCAGTGCTCATCAAAGGCCCTAAGCAACCCGGCAACGACATTGATGTGTACCTAAGGCCATTAGTTGAAGAACTCTTACAACTGTGGAATGGAACAGGTGTACGTGCGTGTGATGAGCACATGGGGGAAGAATTTGACCTAAAGGCGTTGCTGTTCGTGACCATCAATGATTGGCCTGCTCTCAGTAACCTTTCAGGACAGACAAACAAGGTATACCGCGAATGCACGCACTGTTTGGATGATACCGACAGTATATAATTGAATAGTTGTCATAAGAATGTGTACCTGGGACATCGTCGATTTCTTCCGAGCAGGCATCCCGTAAAAAAGAAAGGCAAGCATTTCAAAGGTGAGGCAGATCACCGGATGAAGCCTTGCCACCGTACTGGTGCTGATGTACATGATATGGTCAAGGATTTGAAGGTAATCCTTGGAAAGGGTCCTGGCGGACAACCTGTTCCGAAGGACGCTGACGGACGCGCGCCCATGTGGAAGAAGAAATCTATATTTTAGGACCTGCCATATTGGAAAGACCTAGAGGTCCGCTCTGCAATCGACGTGATGCACGTGACGAAGAATCTTTGCGTGACCCTGCTTGGCTTTTTGGGCGTGTATGGGAAGACAAAAGATACACTAGAGGCACGGGAGGACCAGCAACGTATGCACGGAAAAGACGGCATACATCAGGGTCAGGCCAGCTACGCTCTTACCAAAGAAGAGAAGGAAATCTTCTTCGAATGCCTGCTCAGCATGAAGGTACCGTCTGGCTTCTCGTCGAATATAAAGGGAATAATAAATATGGCAGAGAAAAAGTTCCAGAACCTAAAGTCTCATGACTGCCACGTGATTATGACGCAACTCCTTACGGTTGCATTGAGGGGGCTTCTACCGAAAAACGTTCGATTAGCCATTGTGAAGCTATGTGCATTCCTCAATGCAATCTCTCAGAAGGTAATCGATCCAGAAATTATACCAAGGTTACATAATGATTTGGTGCAATGTCTTCTCACTTTCAAGTTGGTGTTCCCACCATCCTTCTTCAACATCATGACACACGTCCTAGTTCACCTTTGCGAAGAGATTAACGTTTTGGGTCCTGTATTTCTACACAATATGTTCCCCTTTGAAAGGTTCATGGGAGTCTTGAAGAAATATGTTCATAACCGTGCTAGGCTAGAAGGAAGCATCTCGAAGGGCCATGAAAATGAGGAGGTCATTGAGTTTTGTATTGACTTTATTCCTGACCTTAAGCCGATTGGTGTTCCTGAATCGCGGCATAAGGTCAGACTGGAAGGAAAAGTCACGCTAGGAGGGCATCAAATAATATGTATGGACGGGCATTCTCTCACTGAAGCACACTACACAGTTCTACAGAATTCCACCTTGGTGGCTCCATATATGGAGGAACACAAGAATTTTCTACAGTCCAAACACCTGGAGAAGTCTGACGACTGGATTAGACGCGAACAAACGAGGACTTTCGCCGGTTGGTTGCAGAAACGTGCCCTGAATGATGGCGATATTGAAAATGACCTGTACTCGTTGTCCCAGTTACCATCTTCGAATATAATGACTTTCAAAGGGTACCAGATAAATGGGAATACATTTTACACGATCGCCCAAGATAAGAAGAGCACCAACCAAAACAGTGGTGTCCGCTTTGATGCAACAACCAACACGGGAAAGGAAATATATTATGGTTACATAGAGGACATATGGGAACTTAACTATGGATCAGGTGATTTGAAGGTCCCTTTGTTTCGGTGCAAATGGGTCAATATGACATGAGGCGGGGTAATGGAAGACCCGCAGTACGGAATGACAACAGTGGATCTCAACAATCTTGCGTATGCAGACGAACCATTCGTCCTAGCCAATGATGTGGCACATGTTTTTTATGTGAAAGACATGTCTACCAGGCCAAGAAAAAGAAAAGATAAGGAAGCGAATGGATCATACGACGAGCCAAAGCGCCACATAGTTCTTTCAGGAAAAAGAAACATCGTGGGAGTGGATGACAAGACAGACATGTCAGAAGATTATGAAAAGTTTGATGAAATTGCTATATTCATAGTGAATATTGACCCGAGCATCCATTTAAATGATGAAGATTTTCCATGGCTACGGCGCAAAGGGACACACGAGAAGAAAAAGTTTCACACCCAAAGATCTGGGATGTGATCGGCTTCACTATCATCACTTTCTTCTGTGTTTCACACCTAGGAGGGAATGTCTGTAATAGTTAGGGTAGTTAATTATGTGTTTTGGCATTTGAAACGCGAAGAAATTTTATGTGCAAACAAATTCTTTTCATGCATTTACTGATTTTTTTTCCAGCTAAATGACCCTGAAATTGAAAAGCATTTGAAATGAACTCAGAAAAGGTTGAAAGTTGGCATGGTATCATAATTTCATACAAATAGCATGTGCAAAAAAGTAGAGAGGGTTACGGCAAAAACTGGATACACTTCGTGTACAAAATGGACAATCTCTTTCGAAGTATCAGGGTTTCCAACAAAAACTGAAATGTTACAAAGGCATTTCATTTTTTAAATAACCTAAGCATTACCAAATTGAATATAATGATAAAACACACTAATATTAAACATAAGAAAAAAGAATCACTAAAAACACTTTTTTCAAAGTTAAGTTATTCACAAACTAGTGATTCACACAAATTTCAAATAATTCAAAATTAAAACTATTCAAATTTGAAAACTACCGGCACTAACAGAAAGTTTGTAATTTTTTGTACCTAAAGCAAAAATATTCACAAAGGAACTCTAAATACAGCAAAAAACAACTCAAAAAATAAATAAAACAAAAATAAATAAAGCGAAAAAATTAAGAAAATAAAAAAGCCCGCCTACTGGGCCAAAGCAGCCTGCATACGACTAGGAACACAACCTTTAGTTGGGCCAGGATGCAGGCCCGCAAAGGCCCAGTAGGCCCACAGGGCAGAAGAGGACATGTAGGCCCAGTAGGCCTGCTTAGGAGAGGAGCTCGAGAGAGCTACCGCACTGGGGCTTATAAACCAGTGCGGTAGCCCCTCGGGTAGCGAGGTGGGACTAAACTTGCGCACCGCCTGGAGCCAGCGCACCCTCTTTAGTACCCGGTCGTGGCTCCAAACGGTACTAAAGACCCCCCCCCTTTAGTACCGGTTGGAGCCACCACCCGGTACTAAAGGGGGTGCGCTTCCCGCCGCTTGGCCTGGCCAAAACAGACCTTTAGTACCGGTTGGTGGCTCCAACCGGTACTAAAGGTCCATCCTATATATACAACACTTAAAAAAATTCAGTTTCCCTCTGTTTCTTCCCTCTGTTTCCTCCCTCCGTCGCACCGTCCTGCCCCGATCGACGTCGTCCCCGTCGACGTCGTCGCCCCCGCCACTCGTCATCGACCCCGGCCGTCCCCGCCCCTCGTCACCGCCCCCGTCGATGTCGCCGCCCCGGCCGTCCCCGTCCCCGTCGTCCCCGTCATCCCCGTCGCCGC
>NC_041385.1:20206890-20221238 GCF_002162155.2 Triticum dicoccoides
CCTGTCCCGTCGCCCCGTCGTCGCCGCCCCGTCGTCGCCTCACCGGTGAGCTCGCCCCGGCCGCCATGTCCACACACACACACACACACCACACACACACACACTACACACACACTACACACACACACACATTATTAGTTTGTTTGTTATAAATTTTTCTGTTTTTTAGTTATTGAAATGTTAGGAAATTATTCTGTTTTTTAGTTATATAAATATTAGAAATGTTAGTTATATAGAAATGTTATAAATGTTTTCCCTTTTTTAGTTATAGAAATATTTATAGAAATGTTAGCAATTTTTCTGTTTTTTAGTTATATAAATATTAGAATTGTTATAGAAATGTTAGTTATATAATCTGGAAATTTTAGAATTAGTTTTAGTTAGATGAATTAGATTAATGTTAAATTGTTAGAATTTGCATATATATAGAATTTTAGTTATCACAATCCAATCATTAAAAAAATGTTACTTTTTGCGGGCATATAGTATTTGTTCTCGACGATATGCCCGGCCCGCATCCTCGCCCTCGACCCGTTCGCGACGACGTCCTACTTCAGAGGACTGTGCTCCGCCGGGCTGGCACTGGGAGGTGCTACCTGGAGGGGCGCGCCACTTGGTGAGGAACCCGGCCTCGGGTCCCGTCGTCGACCCTGATCTTCTTTGGTGGCATTCGCGTGGGCCACATTCGGTGCAGAGGCAGCCGTCCCCGCCGGAGGTGGTGCGTCGCCGTGTCAGGGAGGAAGATGAGCACGTCCATCGCGACATGGCTGCTATGGACGACGTCAGGTTCTCCACTACTTGGCGGGTTCTTTGGGCAGATGACCGGAGATATGAACCTGTGATGGTTCCTTCTCTTTGGGTGTGCACCGCCCGCGCCCCAGGAACCGCGAGTGGCGCCCTAGATTCTTCTGTAGTACTCGATCTTTATTAGGTACCTAGCCAGTGATGTACTCGATATATAATATTCGAGACGATGTATTCGAGATTATATATATTAAGACAATGATGTATTCGAGATTATATATTCGAGACGATGTATTCGAGATTCAGTTTTTCCTTATTGATTAACTGCATCCATGCATTGTAATTTGAATACTAAATTGTTTTATATTGCTTTTGTATTAATTAGTAAAGTAAAAGCTATGGCGGACAATACCGGCAGAGAGAGAGAAGAGGAATTGTTCCACATCATACGCAGCCCTCATAGGCTAGATGATCTGAATGAAGATGACGGCTCCCAATATCTGAACAATACCGGAGAGGGTGATGAAACGATATTCGATCTCGATGACCAAGCTGATGAAGTCATGAACTATGATTATGATGACACAGACAATGTTAGTGATGACACAGACAATGTTGATCTTCAAATAACAAAGACTTCCGGTGAGGTATATATTTATATAAGCATGCATCCTATTTTTTATTGAAGATATATTAACGAATCGATCTTTCTTCTTTCAGCCCTCCGGATCGACCAAATCTGCTTCTACAGACAGCAAGACAAAGTGAGGCCCGGGGAGATTGTTGAAGGATGGTGTAAAGTACCACATCGAATCCACCAAACTTAGTGGCGAACCCCTCACGCCTAAGAACATTGCGGACAAGTGGACTCGTCAGTGCGGTGTTCTTGTGAAGGACAAACTCCCGATATCCATTCAAGAATGGAAAGAGCCAAAGACTAAACGTCCAGGTGTTACTTGGGTCGATGAAAGAGCCAAAAAAGACCTGGTGAAATCTCTGATGGAACATTTCACCCTACCAGATCATTTCACTAAAGCAGATGTGGAGAAAGTCAAGGCCGCTGCTCTTAAGAAGATGGCAATTGCATTCAACACCCACAAGAAAACTGTATGGGCCAACTACCTCGCTAATGAAAGGAAGACTCCAGATTTCAAGGGAACACTGGAGAAGCAAAGAGAACACTGGGACGATTTGGTGAACTTCAACGATTCAGAATTATCTAAGGAACGGTCGATGAACAACAAGGCAAATGCCGCAAGAAAGACGCAGTTCCATAGGCTGGGTCCAGGTGGCTATGCGGTGGGATTGCCTAAGTGGGATAAGTCTGAGCAAGAGATGGAGGGTGCAGGGGTCACTCTGATTACTAGGAGCTGGCCCCCCAGGTGTAGAACTTGGTTCTATGCGCATAGGGGGGCATTGGACCCGAAGACAGGCCTGGTTTCGAAGAAGGCAAGTCTAAAAGGAGCCGAACAAAAGATACTTGACACAATAGAAGAAGCTCGAGCGGGGGTGTTCACGCCCAACAGAGAGAACGGCGAGCTTACGCGTGCCCTGGGAAATCCTAAACACCCGGGAAGAACACGAGGCATGGGCGTTATTCCCTGGTATGAGGGCTTTTCGGACTGGAATGACGACTAGAGGTCCCGTGCAAGAAAGAAGATGGAGGAGGAGAAGAAGAGGAAGCTGGAGGAGGAGCAGAGGAAGTAGGACGCAGAACGCCTTCAAGGCCTAGAAGCAAGGCACGCGGACCTGGCACTCAAATTCCAGCAGTAGCAGTAGCAGATCGACTCACTTAGCCAGGAAAGGGGGTCTCAGCAGCGGCAGCGGCAAGCGGATGATCGTCCAGCATTGGATAGCACCGTCCCATCCATGCCGAGAAGCAGCGTTGGTTCTGCCCCGGGCGACACACTGCTGGATACATACCCTGTGGATGACATCATAGAGAACACTAACTGTGAGCTACACTCCAAATGAAGAACATATCCATGAAGGTGGCGGACGGCGTTGCTTTTCCAATGACCCCCGAAGCAACCTACCATTGCATCCCGATTACAGAGGGCTATGCTCGTGTCATGGTTGATGAAGTGGTGGACCCATATTCGGGGCTAACGCTTGACATTCCTGGAGGTGAAGACGAGCGCACACTGGGAGAGGCCATACATCGTATCATCCTATGGAGAAAGGATTGCATCATCTTTCAAAGTCCACCGACACCGCGTCGTCTGCCGACTCCTCGAAGTCCGCCACCGAGTCAGCAGACTCCTGCTCCTCCAAGTCCACGAACGCGTGAGCCGACTCCTCCTCGAAGTCCGCCATCTCCTCCGCCGGTTTCAAGTCCAGCACCGTGTCAGGCCAGACCTCCTGCTTCAATTCCGACACATCGTTAGGCCACTTCTCCTGGTCCAACTCCACGTCAGCCATCTCCGCCGTCTCAGCAATCGCAGAAGAGACATGCCGCAGCTTTGGTGCATAACGGTACGAGTCGAGGTAGTTCAGGAAGTATAGACGGAGACAAGCGATATAAATATGGTCCAAGCCTCGCTCCTCTTCCTTAGAGGCCTTACGACATGACCGAGGAGCAAAACGCAGCCATAGTGCAGGCCCAAGTGGACGCCCATTTTGGACCGAAACCGGCACCGCCGTCAAAGGAGAAAGTGCCTCAGAAAAGAGCACCAGCTCCCAAGCCTGTTGACTCAGACTATGAGCGTCAAATCAAGAAGCTACATCGAGCACGGCTATAGAAGGAAGCGAGCTCGAGCTCGAGCCAACACGCAGCTGGCAAAAAATGTGGGAAAACTGTTCCCCGGCTGGGAGAACAGGCGGCGCAAGCGATCCCCCCGCTTGTTGTGCCATCAACACATGAGAGGAGTACGTGCGCCAAATATTATTGTGGGCAAACCATTAGCGTTCCTCAGCAGAGCGATGTGGTAATAACGGAGGAGCATATCATGCAAGCTGAAATGCTCAAGATCTCTGTTGGACAACTCCTCGAAATCGAGCCCATGTCTCCTCTTAAAGAATCGGAAATAAAATGGAAATATGCCTGGGGCCAACCTTTGGTCCATCCAGACAAGGTCAAGGACCTCCCAACGAGAATGTATGAATTGCATCAATGGTACATGAACATGACCAAGATTTCCAATCGAGTGTCCCTCATGGTGAATGTCAAGAAGGAGCATTATTACCATGAGAAAGCTCTGTCCATCGAGTATATAGAACTTTTTCAGTTATACAATCAAGACGCACTCAACAAGTCTATCGTCAGTTGCTATTGTCTGTAAGTGATTTCTTTCTGTAATTTAAGTCTCAAGCTAATTATGTAGTGATAATTTTGATCAATCATTACATGTAATTATCCTCACTATATTCTTTTCTGTGGTATTATATGCAGGATGAAGATGTATGAAATGAAAAAATCTGGACGCTATGGCATTGGGTTCATTGACCCAAATACCATTAATGAGGACATATGGAAGTTTCCATTTTATCAAGCAGGTGTAGAGGAAAGCATGGTAGAGTTCTTGAAGCGCCTCAATAGCAGGTGTAGAGGAAAGCATGGTACAAATTCTGTTTTTGCTTACTAGCTAGCTAGATGTTAATAATTAAGTGTATACGGTTTACGGTAGTTGATTAATTTTATGCACATGGCCGCTTATTTAAGACATGCAAACGTGTGCGCATGCAGTTGGCACTGGGTCTTGATAGACATTAAAGTTGAGGAAGGAAAAGTTGAATTACTGGATTCACTAACTAAAGAAGAAAGTGACTTCACCATCGTGAAGGGGCTAGTCAACAGGTAATCTCAATCATTATTAACTATATATATCTCGGCCTATTATTAGTTCGTCATTTCCTGATATGAACTATTTAATAACCCCTTTACTAATTTTCTTTGCTGGCGGGCAGGGCATGGGCAAAGTTCATCAAGGTGACTCCAAGCGAATGGAAACAAAAGTTGTTTTGGCACCGACCAAAGGTAAGCAATTAAGTATTACTAGCTAGCTACCATCTCTTTAATTCTTGTTGCAATATCATTAATTAATTATCATGCTTGATTAATCATTATCTGATTCAATTCCATTCTCGTAAAGGCCCTGAAGCAGGCGCCGGGGAATAATCTGTGTGCATTCTACGTTTGCGAGAACATTCGCATGATGACGTCCGAAAGGAGCAGATCTGATAGACAAGACTGGGTACGTTTGTTAGAACAATATTCACACCATTATCGATATCTAGTCACACAACTAACACACATGCATATTGATCTCCTTCTTAACAGTTCAGGGAGGTGCGGGATAAGCTCCTAGAATCGGACCGCATACTAGCACTTCAAGAGGAAATAGCTGGATTTTTGCTCGACCAGGTCATAAATCCCAACGAAGAATACTATTACCCGCTACCGCCCCCATGAACCACTTGTCATCGTGCTCCGGAGGCACCAAGGCAACATATGTAGGAGAAATTGTATATGTATATACATGTGTATGTGTGAATAATGGTGTTGGTTGTGAGACATTCGATGATATATATATATATATATATATATATATATGTATATATATATATGCGGTTCTATACGTACGAGAAAATCTATTTATATATATGCATAATGTGTACAATTGTAGTATCGTGAAATACCAGCAAAAAAATGGAATGGAAAATAAAAAAACACCCAAACATTTAGTACCGGTTGGTGTTACCAACCGGTACTAAATCCCTACGCGCACCCGGGCCTGGCTCGTGCCACGTGTTCGCACTTTAGCACCGGTTCGTGACGAACCGATACTAAAGGGGGGGGGACCTTTAGTCCCCACTCTTTAGTGCCGGTTGTAGAACCGGCAATAAAGGCCGTTACGAACCGACACTAAAGGCCGGTTCTCCACTAGTGGAAGACATCCAAAGACTGGCCTTTGGAATGGTTTTATGTAGAGGACGTCCCTCTTCCGGACCCAATTCGGACGGGCCTTGCTGAGTTCAATAACGCCCCGCTGAAGAAACGCCACAGCTGGCGCCCCTGGAGCCCCCAGGAGGAAGACATCAGAGAAGTCCTTTACCTGATGAGCAGGATAAAAATGTTGTCCCAATCAGGGCTGACAATAATCGAAGTTATGTCAATATGCATAATGCGGGGGGTGCAGCCACTTCAATATCGGGGGAAACCCATGTGGCACTTCAATGGAGAAGATGATGCCACCCGCTGCGGTCATAAAGGTCCGGACTCCGCCACCGCTCTGGCGAAAATACTGTCCGATTTGTACAAAGGATAAGAAGAGGAGTTCCTCCGTAATAAGCCACGGGATGGATTTTACATGTACAACCCCCCAAGCTGGGTGAGCTGCTATCTTTTACTCAACTCCATTCATTCCCACATTCCTTATCAAAAATATTCATTTTGCTATTTCATAGTAGGAACTGAAAAAGGCCGTGAGAGAGGTTAATAGCCCGTCTCCTCAGCCAGAGGACCCTGACCGGGCCCTCGACCCCGGACTTGAAGAAGATCCAGACATATCTGTGGAGCTTGTCGACGGGACCTTTTACCAGGCAAGCCGTGACGGCACCTTGGTGGCCATCATCGCCGACTACCCCCGACTGCTCCCTCCATCGAATGTAAGTAAAACCGGAGTCCTAACTTCTGAGAAGGATCCCTTCATTATGCCTTACCCCATGCACATATATTGTACTTTATAGAAATGGTTACCGGGACGCCGTGCCGAACCCACAGGGGCTCATCAGCAAGGGGCGCCCAAGCCAGGCAGGCATAAGAGGAAGGCGGTTAGGATTGAGACACCGTCACAGAGGTATAATTCAAACCTGCTCCGTGATTATCGTCTTTGAAATGTAACAGCGTTCATCGTATCCTGGCAGAAAGAGTAGTTGTCGGACTATGTCCGGGGACCCTGCCGGCCATGCCTCCACCATCCAGATTCCAGAGCCGGCCTCGAGGGAGGAGGCTAACATGGGGACAACACCGAACTATCCCCCTACAGAGGACGCGGATAGAATTCCCGCTACAAACTCCGAAGTGGAGAGCGCTATGAATCATCGGCGCCTACGGGCCGTACTCCGCGATGCAAATTTCTCCGAAGAGGCGTTCAATGCCTTCAACTCAGGGGACGTGTACATCCGAGCTGCTCAAGATGGACTCGCCAGAGCCACGGACCGAATATCGCTGTCATCACCAGAGCCACGGGCGTTCAATGCCTTCAACTCAGGGGACGCATACATCCGAGCTGCTCAAGATGGACTCGCCAGAGCCATCGAGATCCACTGCAGTCAATTCCCTTGAGTTCAACTCTCAATGAAAGCACCAACGTCGGTGTCAAAACCGGCGGATCTCGGGTAGGGGTCCCGAACTGTGCGTCTAAAGCTAATGCTAACAAGAGGCAGGGGACACGATGTTTACCCAGGTTCGGGCCCTCTCGATGGAGGTAATACCCTACTTCTTGCTTGATAGATCTTGATGATATGAGTATTACAAGAGTTGATCTACCATGAGATCGAAGAGGCAAAATCCTAGAAGCTAGCCTATGATTATGAGTGTTCTTGTCCTACGGACTAAACCCTCCAGTTTATATAGACACCGAAGGGGGCTAGGGTTACACAGAGTCGGTTACAGAGAAGGAGATATATATATCCGAATCGCCAAGCTTGCCTTCCATGCCAAGGAGAGTCCCATCCGGTACTAGGGTAAACCTTATACACAGAACTTTAGCAGTAGCGTGGGTCAAAAAAGCACGCTGGTGCTAACTAGCAGTAGCGCGCCTGTGCAAACCGCGCTATAGATGAAGTTCTAGCAGTAGCGCGCCTCATTCTAAACACGTTACTACTAAAATTCCCACGGCTTAACCGATAGGCTACATATAGTAGTAGCGATCTATAACAAACCGCGCTACCGCTACTTTCTTTGTAGCAGCGCATTTTATTCTAAACTCACTACTGCTAAAGGATATAAAATTAAATGGAAAGCAAATAGAAAGGTAATTGAAAATTAAAGAAATAGAAGAAGGTGAAAGGAAAAAAAATAAAATGTGAAGAAAAATAAATGAAAAAGGGAAAAAAGAGAAAAGAGTAGCAGTAGCGCATATCCCAGAATGCGCAGTAGCTAACGTAGCAGAAGCGCGCTTTTCTAGAACGGGCTACTGCTACTTTCGACTTAACCACGGGGTTCGTCCTTACCTACGACCACTTCCCGCAAATCCAACTCCTCTGCTCTCGCCGCCGCTGTCGCCCGTCGGCCGCCGTGCGCTCTCCGCACACCCTCTACGCCACCCCGACCCGGGATTCAACGCCGCCCCCGCCCCCGACCTCCACGACGCCCCGGACGCCGCCCCCGACCCCGACGTCGCCGCCCCCTGCCGTGCGCCCGAGCCCCAACCCCGACCTCGACACCGCCTGCCCCTCCCTCGTCACAGGCACCCAAGGTGAGCACGCCTGCTCCTCCCTCTCCCCTACCTCTGCCTAGGGTTTCTTCATATTTTAGTTGCATCAAATTAGTTAGGGTTCATGTAAGGATGGAAACGAATTGGGTGCGTATGCGGATCAAATTAGTCAGGGTTCATGTAAGGGTGGAAATGAATCAAATTTCTAAGATGAATCATAAAACGAGTAAAATTTGACCACTTATTTCACTTTTAAGTTGGATAATTGGAATATCCGCTACCACTTTCCACCCCTAGGTTCATCAAATTAGATGGTAATTAGTGATGTTATATGTATGATACTATTCGGGATGTATTAGTGATATTATTCGACGATGTATGGATGCATGAGATGATTTACTTTTGCTTATTGAATGCATGCTAATTTTTGTTCATGCCCAAGTGGCCGGTCATGTTTGCAGGTTACACCTTCGAGTGGCATATGTTTTACCGGAGTGTTGATTCATTTCTGTTCCGGCAAATTTTAGGCGCTCGATATGTCCTATTTTAGCAAAGGTCATGCCGGATTTTTCCGTGAATTTTGGCATGACTTGTGCAAGAATATGTAGGAAATATCGAGTGCCCCGGATTTGTGTGTTGAGTATCCTGGTAGTTGTCTTCGATCGATTTTCAATTAATGTTTCAACTATGAACATAGGAAATGTCCAACGACGAAAAGGATTTCGGTATTTGCAAATACTGCGAAGACGAGCCCGGCCTGTGTGACAGACGAGCCCGGCCTGTGTGACGGAATCTTCCTAGATGATGATAGGAGCTTCAACATCAAGCTGGACGAGAACTTCGAAGTGGATACAGTAAGTCACAACGACAAGTCATTTTTAATAATTAAGCTTGACATCTGGTTCATTTGATTCAACTTATATTTTTTTACTATTCTACTAGCGTATCCCCTTCCATGTAAGAGTTTTTGTATTGGATAATAGGTTTCAGTCATACTATGGAGGTAAAGAAAGTTCACTTGAAGACCGAGCAAGGTTATATTTTCCACGCAAAATTATACAACGCAGATGACTACACCTATTTTGGATGCAAAACATGGCGAGCACTATGCAAGACTTATGCATTTGAGCCTGATATGGTTATCACCTTTGATATTCATCTGGAAGATGATATTGAAGGTAATACCGACATCTGGGTCGATGTGCAGATGCCTCCAGTTATACCATTATGTGAGTTCCTCAACCATATTTATGTCTTTGATATTGTTTATTCAAAAATAGTTGACAAATGATTTCTATTGTTAGCTTATTTCCGTTCAAGCAAACATGTCCAGCGCTTGGTAGACAGGACCTACTACTGTACCGGGGCTGAACTAAACTGCGAGGAGCTAAGTCATTATGTTTCATGGCTTGCGGATCTTGATACTGTCAAGACAAATTTTCTTACTGCACTTAGAAATGTTAATACTAAAAACGTGCCACCAATAGTGTTCGTAATGAACTATGGTCACATCTATTTTGGAAAGATGGTAAGATTTTTACTATTTGTCCTCAGAGCATCTTTTCCATACATTATTTTTTAAGCTAAACTTCATTGCTAAGTATGTTACCATACGATGTTCTTCAACAGGTACTCCCGATGAATGTTGTGCCTCATGGGATCGAGACTAAAGGTACCATGAGTATTATTAGCTTACGGCCAAGATATCCTACAATGCACTTTAGTGCATTCAGGATTAGCGACGAATTCTTAATAGTGAAAGACTGGACCAAATTTGTGATGGAGGAGCGCACAGAAGTACTAGGGGGCAGCAATCAGAAGCGCATCCCATGATTAGGAGACAGGTTCATCTGCATGCTCCAACTTGATGAAGGAGGAGAGCTACACATGTTTTATGTTATTTTACCTAAGAGAGAGCAGCAGGAGTGATTAGCTAGCTAGAAATGAGTTTGAAGATGATGATGTGCTACACTATGACTATGATGATGAAATAGCTAGGGTTTGGGGTAATGACTATGATGATTATTATTAGCTACTGTTGGTGGTAATGACTATGATAATGATTAAATAGCTTGTGCTGGCTGATTAGATTCAAGTGGAGGCAACATGTGGTGCACATCGAAAGTACAAGTAGTCCAAACTAGATCAAGTTTGGATTAGTAGTATACTTTTGACATGCACCACATATTGCCTCCACTTGAACCTAATCTACCTTCATTTGACACACTGTTATGGACATAATGATATAAACCTCATCATTGGTATTGTACCAAAATTTGTATAACGGCGTATAAATACACTAAAAAAAGAATACTGGTAGCGATGGATAGTAAACACGCTGCACCTAGCTAGATTAGCAGCAGCGCGGGAGAGAAGAAGCGCTGGCGCTATGTGTCTTAGCAGTAACGCGTGTCACATGCGCTACTACTAGGTAATAGCTGTAGCACCTTATTAGTAGCACGGCAGCACGCGCTACTAGTGGGCTTTAAACCCGCACTACTACTAGGGTTTTCCCTAGTAGTGATCCGGACACGGGACGAAGTCTTCAATCTTGTATCTTCATAGTCCAACAGTCCAGCCAAAGTATATAGTCCGTCTGACCGAGGACCCCCTAATCCAGGACTCCCTCAGGTGGCCTCGACAAGGATCTTTTGGGTGGCCTCAAGGCATCTAGGGTTTGGGATGGCCTCGGCAACACATCGAGGGTTTGGCCCGGACCGCCTCTCTCATGAATGTTCGACGTCCGGACCGCCTCTCTCATGAATGTCAAACAAGGGATTTAACAAGATGGCGCCATTCTGGATATGCAGAAAATGGTTCCTATTTTTTCTTGATCTCATCTACCCTTCCATATGTCATGTTGTCTAGTGTCAAAGGATTCAAGAAAACCATGGCTTCATCATTAGCTGGAAGTAACAGGCGCATGATGGTATGAAGCTCCCCAAAGTTATTTTGGAACGGAGTCCTGATAGGATAATTCACTTTTTGGTACGAAGTTCAGCAAGAGCCTTTCGAATATCGCTATTTGGAAGGCCTTTGCTGAACTTAATACCAAAATGCGAATTATCCTATCAGGACTCCGTTCCAAAATAATTCTGGAGAGCTTTCATACCATCATGCACCTGTTACTTCCGGCTAATTATGAAACCATGGATTTCTTCAATACTTTGACACAAGAGAACGTGCACATATAGAATGGTAGATGAGATAAGGAAAACTAGGGATCAACTTAATTATGCACTTCCATAATGGGGGCATTCTTGACAAATCTCTTATAAATCTCGAGAGAGTTTGTCTGGTAGGGGCGGGAGGGGGTACGATATTGACAACGTTTTTTCTATGGTTTGAGTGTCCTCAGGAGTTGGTCGAGTGGGAGGGGGTTAACCGACATCCCCCTGTCGACCCCTCGGTGATCCTCGACCCTCGACCCCTTGACGACCCTCGACCCTCACCCCCTCGGCGACCCTTGACCCTCTACCCTAGTTCCGATCCTCGACCGCTCAGATTCTCTTAACCTTTAAGGGATTTAACAAGATAGCGCCATTCTGGATGTGCATAAAATGGTCCATATTTTTCCTGATCTCATGTACCCTTCTATATGTCATGTTGTCTAGTGTCAAAGGATTCAAGAAAACCATTGCTTCATCATTTGCCGGAAGAAACATGCGCATAATGGTACGAAGCTCTCCAACATTGTTTTGGAACGGAGTCCCGTATAGGATAATTAGCTTTTTGGTACGAAGTTCCGCAAGAGCCTTCCAAATATCGCTATTTGGAAGGCCTTTGCTGAAATTCGTACAAAAAAGCGAATTATTCTATCAGGAACTCCATTCCAAACAACTTTGAAGAGCTTCTGTAACATCCCCAGCATCACACTACAATAATCTCCCCCTAATTAAGGTCATGTCATCATGATCATCATGCCAAAAGGCAACTTGTCCAAAATCTGCTTCAAATTCAAATTCTAATTGCATGTCAAATATTTGCTTCTTCTTTCATGCAAATAAAATAGTTCATCCTATGGCAAATAATCCCTAGATATTTTTCATGTTGAAACTAATATTTTAAAAGGTTAGTAAATGCCCTCAAACATTAAACCGTGCCAAAACAGCCTTTTTTGAATGCTTCTCCATTTACGAAAAATTCAAGCTAAGTCAAACTTCCTCCTAAGTTTTTGGTGGTAGCACCTAACATTGCAATACTAAATATGTGTCCATCTCCACATTTTACAAAACTCATTTGCTAAATGAATTGAGTACAAAACAAAGGCTAGAGAAATAAAACATATGGTAATAAAAGAAAAGAGCTACACCTATTGTACAGATGGGCTCTAAGCTATTTTACCGTGTAGCCCAGCCCAACACCCCCTTTTTCCCCTTCCTCCTGCTACAGGAAGCAGAGGGGGGATCGTGGAGGCCATCCATGGCGCCCCGCCCACATGCCGGCCATCCCGCGGCCCTCCCTGGAGGTTAAGAGCATCGCCCTGCACTGCCCCGGAAACCCTAGCCCCATTTCCCCCATTCCTCGCGCCGTTTCACTCTCTCCCACGCGCATCTCCCGAAGCTCCCCGCTATGGACGATGTTGTTCGCACGCTCCCCGTCCTCCCCGCGACGTGGGACTGAATCTGGGAGCACCGCCGTCCTCTGCTACGTCTTCCTCGCCATCTGGGTCAAGCCAGGACCCCTGCATCGCCTACATCAACTCCTTCTTCAAGCTTCGGCCGCCGCGGCCTCGCCGTCGATCCGCATCACCTCGTCCACCCCGGCCTCGTACGAGCTCACCACCGACCTCCTCTCGGTGAGCAGCGCCGATCCCCCGCCTTTCCCCATAGTTTCCATCGACGTAGGCCGCCGCCCGACCTTCCCTGCCCGGAGTTGTGCTACTCGCACTCCCTGGCCGCGCTCACCGGCCTCTGGCTGCGACCAACTGCGCCCCAGCGCGCCCGCCCGGGCCGCGCCTTGCCTCGCCCCGGCCGCATTCTTCGGTGCCCCACGCCCTTGTGCGCGCGTCCGCCACGCCCGGCGTTGGCCGTCGCTCGCCTTGGCCGCGTCCAAGGTGCTCCCCCGCAACCGCCCGCGACCCTCCTGCTCTGCCTACCGCCGTTGCTGTCGCACTGCTACTGCTTGCGTGTGCTGCTGCTTCCTACCGTTGCCGTTGCGCTGCTGTCGTTCCTCCTTCCTGCTGCTCCCGTGCGCTACTGCTGTCGCCCGCTGCCTGTAACTGCTGCTCTGCTTGCCTCGCCGGTGCTGCTGCTTTGCTGCAACTCCTGCTAGGTGCCGCCTCTGCTGCTGATGCATACGGCCCGCTTGGCCAAGCACACCGTGCGTGCATGCCCAAGCACACTAGTGGCCGGCTTGGGCCATGGCCGATGGGGATAGCCTCTGTTTAGACAAACCAGTAGATGATAATTAGTGGTTACATTAGCCTATGTGTAGATGACATGTGGATCCCCTTGCTAAATAAATCTGTTTAGCACTTTAGTTAAAACAACAGTCAATGACAAGTAGGCCCCATGACCACTATTCACACTTTGACCAGGTCAAACATTGAAGTTGACTTGCTGACTGTGTATGCTTACTCAGCCCCTGGACCCGCCTTTCATTCTAAAAGGCTAGCTGCCTGGGTGTATAAAAACTAATACACTGTTTAAATTCGAATTTAGGTATATTCCAGGATTTTAGAAATTCTTTAAAACTTTGAAAATTCATATAAATTCAACCGTAACTCGGATGAAAATGTTTTCTACATGAAAGTTGCTCAGAAAAACATGACGAATCCGGATACGCGGTCCGTTCATCTGTCACATGCCCCT
This sequence comes from Triticum dicoccoides, assembly GCF_002162155.2. NCBI lineage: Eukaryota > Viridiplantae > Streptophyta > Magnoliopsida > Poales > Poaceae > Triticum > Triticum dicoccoides. Next base: position 20,220,827 of record NC_041385.1, read on the forward strand.
AGCATGCTGAACATGAAACTTTCCCCCTCCGGTCATTTGTCTAACACAGGTCCAGAACCGGGAAAACATTCCCGGTTGACTTCTGTTGGGGAACGTAGTAATTTCAAAAAATTTCCTACGTACACGCAAGATCATGGTGATAGCATAGCAACGAGAGGGGAGAGTGTCCGTCCACGTACCCTCGTAGACTGTAAGCGGAAGCGTTATGACAACGCGGTTGATGTAGTCGTACGTCTTCACGATCCGACCGATCCAAGCACCGAACGTATGGCACCGCCGAGTTCAGCACACGTTCAGCTCGATGACGATCCCCGGGCTCCGGTCCAGCAAAGCTTCGGGGATGAGTTCCGTCAGCACGACGGCGTGGTGACGATGATGATGCTCTACCGGTGCAGGGCTTCGCCTAAACTCC
>NC_041385.1:20221396-20426667 GCF_002162155.2 Triticum dicoccoides
TAAGGAATGATCCGTAGATCAACTTGTGTGTCATGGGGTGCCCCCCTGCCACCGTATATAAAGGAGCAAGGGGGAGGGGGCGGCCGGCCAAGGGAGGGCACGCCAGGGAGGAGTCCTACTCCCACCGGGAGTAGGACTCCCTCCTTTCCTAGTCCAACTAGGAGACCTTCCATGTAGTAGGAGTAGGAGAGAAGGAAAGGGAAGAGAGAACGGAAGGAAGGAGGGGGTGCGGCCCCTCCCCCTAGTCCAATTCGGACTAGGCCTTGGGGGGCGCGCGGCCTGCCCTAGGCAGCCCCTCTCTCTTTCCCGTATGGCCCAATAAGGCGCAATACTTCTCCCGGCGAATTCCCGTAACTCTCCGGTACTCCGAAAAATACCCGAATCACTCGGAACCTTTCCGAACTCCGAATATAGTCGTCCAATATATCGATCTTTACGTCTCGACCATTTCGAGACTCCTCGTCATGTCCCCGATCTCATCCGGGACTCCGAACTCCTTCGGTACATCAAAACTCATAAACTCATAATATAACTGTCATCGAAACCTTAAGCGTGCGGACCCTACGGGTTCGAGAACTATGTAGACATGACCTAGAACTATTCTTGGTCAATAACCAATAGCGGACCCTGGATGCCCATATTGGCTCCTACATATTCTACGAAGATCTTTATCGGTCAAACCGCATAACAACATACTTTGTTCCCTTTGTCATCGGTATGTTACTTGCCCGAGATTCGATCGTCGGTATCCGATACCTAGTTCAATCTCGTTACCGGCAAGTCTCTTTACTCGTTACATAATGCATCATCCTGCAACTAACTCATTAGTCACATTGCTTGCAATGCTTATAGTGATGTGCATTACCGAGAGGGCCCAGAGATACCTCTCCGACAATCGGAGTGACAAAACCTAATCTCGAAATACGCCAACCCAACATGTACCTTTGGAGACATCTGTAGTACTCCTTTATAATCACCCAGTTACGTTGTGACGTTTGGTAGCACCCAAAGAGTTCCTCCGGTAAACGGGAGTTGCATAATCTCATAGTTATAGGAACATGTATAAGTCATGAAGAAAGCAATAGCAACATACTAAATGATCAAGTGCTAGGCTAACGGAATAGGTCATGTCAATCACATCATTCTCCTAATGATGTGATCCCGTTAATCAAATGACAACTCTTTTATCCATGGCTAGGAAACTTAACCATCTTTGATTCAACGAGCTAGTCATGTAGAGGCATACTAGTGACACTATGTTTGTCTATGTATTCACACATGTATTATGTCTCCGGTTAATACAATTCTAGCATGAATAATAAACATCTATCATGATATAAGGAAATAAATAATAACTTTATTATTGCCTCTAGGGCATATTTCCTTCAGTCTCCCACTTGCACTAGAGTCAATAATCTAGTTCACATCGCCATGTGATTTAACACTAATATTCACATCTGTATGTGATTAATACCCATAGTTCACATCGTCATGTGATCAACATCCAAAGGGTTTACTAGAGTCAATAATCTAGTTCACATCGTTATGTGATTAACACCCAAAGAGTACTAAGGTATGATCATGTTTTGCTTGTGAGAGAAGCTTAATCAACGTGTCTGTCACATTCAGAGTCGTATGTATTTTGCAAACATTCTATGTCTTCAATGCTCTGCATGGAGCTACTCTAGCTTAATTGCTCTCACTTTTAATATGTATCCAGATTGAGACTTAGAGTCATCTGGATCGGTGTAAAAGTTTGCACCGATGTAACCTTTTACAACAAACTCTTTTATCACCTCCATAATCGAGAAACATCTCCTTAGTCCTCACTAAGGATATTCTTGACCGCTGTCCAGTGATCTACTATTAGATCAAAATTGTATTCCTTTGTCAAACTCAGAGCAAGGTATACAATAGGTCTGGTTCACAGCATAGCATACTTTATAGAACCTATGACTGAGGCATAGGGAATGACTTTTCATTCTCTTTCTATCTTCTGCCGTGGTCGGGCTTTGAGTCTTACTCAATTTCACACCTTGCAGCACATGCAAGAACTCTTTCTTTGACTGTTCCATTTTGAACTATTTCAAAAATTTATCAAGGTATGTACTCATTGAAATTTTTTATCAAGCGTCTTGATCTATCTATATAGATATTAATGCTCAATGTGTAAGCAGCTTCACCAAGGTCTTTCTTTGAAAAACTCCTTTCAAACACTCCTTTATGCTTTCCAGAAAAATTCTACATTATTTCCGATCAACAAGATGTCATTCACATATACTTATCAGAAATGCTGTAGTGCTCCCACTCACTTTCTTGTAAATACAGGCTTCACCGCAAGTCTGTATAAAACTATATGCTTTGATCAACTTATCAAAGCATATATTCCAACTCTGAGATGCTTGCATCAGTCCATAGATGGATCGCTGGAGCTTGCATGTTTTGTTAGCACCATTAGGATTGACAAAACCTTCTGATTGTATCATATACAATTCTTCTTTAATAAATCCATTAAGGAATGTAGTTTTGACATCCATTTGCCAAATTTCATAAAATGTGGCAATTACTAACATGATTCAGACAGACTTTTAAGCATCGATACGAGTGAGAAAATCTCATTGTATTCAACACCTTGAACTTTGTCAAAAACCTTTTTCGACAAGTCTAGCTTTGTAGATAGTGACACTACTATCAGCATCTGTCTTCCTCTTGAAAATCCATTTATACAATATGGCTTGCCGATCATCGGGCAACTCCACCAAAGTCCACACTTTGTTCTCATACATGGATCCCATCTCAGATTTCATGGCCTCAAACCATTTCGCGGAATCTGGGCTCATCATCGCTTCCTCATAGTTCGTAGGTTCGTCATGGTCTAGTAACATAACTTCCAGAACAGGATTACCGTACCACTCTGGTGCGGATCTTACTCTGGAAGACTTACGAGGTTCTGTACTAACTTAATCTGAAGTTTGATGATCATCATCATTAACTTCCTCACTAATTGGTGTAGTAGTCACAGGAACAGATTTCTGTGATGAACTACTTTCAAATAAGGGAGCAGGTACAGTTACCTCATCAAGTTGTACTTTCCTCCCACTCACTTCTTTCGAGAGAAACTCCTTCTCTAGAAAGGATCCATTCTTATCAATGAATGTTTTGCCTTTGGATTTGTGATAGAAGGAGTACCCAACAGTTTCCTCTGGGTATTCTATGAAGACGCACTTCTCCGATTTGGGTTTGAGCTTATCAGGATGAAACTTTTTCACATAAGTATCGGAACCCCAAACTTTAAGAAACGATAACTTTGGTTTCTTGCCAAACCACAGTTCATACGGTGTCATCTCAACGGACTTAGGTGGTGCCCCTTTTTAATGTGAATGCAGCTATCTTTAATGCATGACCCCAAAACGATAGTGGTAAATCGGTAAGAAACATCATAGATTGTACAATATCCAATAAAGTACGGTTATGACATTCAGACACACCATTACGCTGTGGTGTTCCGGGTGGCGTGAGTTGCGAAACTATTCCGCATTATTTCAAATGTAGACCAAACTCGTAACTCAAATATTCTCGTCCACAATCAGATCGTAGAAATTTTATTTTCTTGTTACGATGATTTTCAACTTCATTCTGAAATTCTTTGAACTTTTCAAATGTTTCAGACTTATGTTTCATTAAGTAGATATACCCATATCTGCTCAAATCATCTGTGAAGGTCAGAAAATAATGATACTTGCCGCGAGCCTCAACACTCATCGGATCGCATACATCAGTATGTATTATTTCCAATAAGTCGGTTGCTCGCTCTATTGTTCCGGAGAACGGAGTCTTTAGTCATCTTGCCCATAAGGCATGGTTCGCAAGCATCAAGTGATTCATAATCAAGTGATTCCAAAATCCCATCAGCATGGAGTTTCTTCATGCGCTTTACACCAATATGACCTAAACTGCAGTACCACAAATAAGTTGCACTATCATTATTAACTTTGCATCTTTTGGTTTCAATATTATGAATATGTGTATCACTACGATCGAGATCCAACGAACCATTTTCATTGGGTGTGTAACCATATAAGGTTTTATTCATGTAAATAGAACAACAATTTATTCTCTTACTTAAATGAATAACCGTATTGCAATAAACATGATCAAATCATATTCATGCTCAACGCAAACACCAAATAACACTTATTTAGTTTCAACACTAATCCCGAAAGTATAGGGAGTGTGCGATGATGATCATATCAATCTTGGAACTACTTCCAACACACATCGTCACCTCGCCTTTTTACTATTTTCTGTTTATTCTGCAACTCCCGTTTCGAGTTACTACTCTTAGCAACTGAACCAGTATCAAAATGCCGAGGGGTTGCTATAAACACTAGTAAAGTACACATCAATAACATGTATATCCAATATACCTTTGTTCACTTTTGCCATCCTTCTTATCCGCCAAATACTTGGGGCAGTTCCACTTCCAGTGACTAGTCCCTTTGCAGTAGAAGCACTTAGTCTCAGGCTTAGGACCAGACTTGGGCTTCTTCACTTGAGCAGCAACTTGCTTGCCGTTCTTCTTGAAGTTCCACTTCTTCCCTTTGCCCTTTTTTTGAAACTAGTGGTCTTGTCAACCACCAACACTTGATGCTTTTCTTGATTTCTACCTTCATCGATTTCAGCATCACGAAGAGCTTGGGAATCGTTTTCGTCATCCCTTGCATACTATAGTTCATCACGAAGTTCTACTAACTTGGTTATGGTGACTAGAGAATTCTGTCAATCACTATCTTATCTGGAAGATTAACTCCCACTTGATTCAAGCGATTGTAGTACCCAGACAATCTGAGCACTTGCTCACTAGTTGAGCGATTCCCCTCCATCTTTTAGCTATAGAACTTGTTGGAGACTTCATATCTCTCAACTCGGGTATTTGCTTGAAATATTAACTTCAACTCCTGGAACATCTCATATGGTCCATGACGTTCAAAACGTCTTTGAAGTCCCGATTCTAATCCGTTAAGCATGGTGCACTAAACTATCAAGTAGTCATCATATTGAGCTAGCCAAACGTTCATAACGTCTGCATCTGCTCCGGCAATAGGTCTATCACCTAGCGGTGCATCAAGAACATAATTCTTCTGTGCAGCAATGAGGATAAGCCTCAGATCACGGATCCAATCCGCATCATTGCTACTAACATCTTTCAACATAGTTTTCTCTAGGAACACATATAAAAATAAACATATGAAAGCAACAACGCGAGCTATTGATCTACAACATAATTTGCAAAATACTACCAGGACTAAGTTCATGATAAATTAAAGTTCAATTAATCATATTACTTAAGAACTCCCACTTAGACAGACATCTCTCTAGTCATCTAAGTGATCACGTGATCCAAATCAACTAAACCATGTCCGATCATCACGTGAGATGGAGTAGTTTTCAATGGTGAACATCACTATGTTGATCATATCTACTATATGATTCATGCTCGACCTTTCGGTCTCCGTGTTCCGAGGCCATATCTGTATATGCTAGGCTCGTGAAGTTTAACCCAAGTATTCCGCGTGTGCAACTGTTTTGCACCCGTTGTATTTGAACGTAGAGCCTATCACACCCGATCATCACGTGGTGTCTCAGCACGAAGAACTTTCGCAACGGTGCATACTCAGGGAGAACACTTCTTGATAATTAGTGAGAGATCATCTTAAAATGCTACCGTCAAACAAAACAGAATAAGATGTATAACAGATAAACATCATATGCAATCAAAATATGTGACATGATATGGCCATGATCATCTTGCTCCTTTGATCTCCATCTCCAAAGTACTGTCATGATCTCTATCATTACCGGCACTACACCATGATCTTCATCATCTTGACCTATATCAATGTGTCGTCACATGGTCGTCTCGCCAACTATTGCTCTTGCAACTATTGCTATCGCATAGCGATAGAGTAAAGCAATTATTTGGCACTTGCATCTTATGCAACAAAGAGACAACCATAGGGCTTCTGCCAGTTGCCGATAACTTCAACAAAACATGAGCATCTCATACAACAACTTATATCTCATCACGTCTTGACCATATCACATTACAACATGCCCTGCAAAAACAAGTTAGATGTCCTCTACTTTGTTTTTGCAAATTTTACGTGGCTGCTACGGGCTGAGCAAGAACCGTTCTTACCTACGCATCAAAACCACAACGATAGTTCGTCAAGTTAGTGCTGTTTTAACCTTCGCAAGGACCGGGCGTAGCCACACTCGGTTTAACTAAAGTTGGAGAAACAGACACCCGCTAGTCACCTGTGTGCAAAGCATGGCGGTAAAACCAGTCTCGCGTAAGCGTACGTGTAATGTCGGTCCGGGCCGCTTCATCCAACAATACCGCTGAACCAAATTATGACATGCTGGTAAGCAGTATGACTTGTATCGCCCACAACTCACTTGTGTTCTACTCGTGCATATAACATCAACGCATAAAACCTAGGCTCAGATGCCACTGTTGGGGAAGGTAGTAATTTCAAAAAATTTCCTACGTACACGCAAGATCATGGTGATGGCATAGCAATGAGAGGGGAGAGTGTCCGTCCACGTACCCTCGTAGACTGTAAGCGGAAGCGTTATGACAACGCGGTTCATGTAGTCGTACGTCTTCACGATCCGACCGATCCAAGCACCGAACGTACGGCACCTCCGAGTTCAGCACACGTTCAGCTCGATGACGATCCCCGTGTTCCGATCCAGCAAAGCTTCGGGGATGAGTTCCGTCAGCACGACGGCGTGGTGACGATGATGATGCTCTACCGGCGCAGGGCTTCACCTAAACTCCGCGACGATATGACCGAGGTGGAATATGGTGGAGGGGGGCACCGCACACGGCTAAGGAACGATCCGTAGATCAACTTGTGTGTCATGGGGTGCCCCCCTGCCCCCGTATATAAATGAGAAAGGGGGAGGGGGCGGCCGGCCAAGGGAGGGCGCGCCAGGGAGGAGTCCTACTCCCACCGGGAGTAGGACTCCCTCCTTTCCGAGTCCAACTAGGAGACCTTCCATCTAGTAGGAGTAGGAGAGAAGGAAAGGGAAGAGAGAAGGGAAGGAAGGAGGGGGTGCGGCCCCTCCCCCTAGTCCAATTCGGACTAGGCCTTGGGGGGGCGTGCGGCCTGCCCTAGGCAGCCCCTCTCTCTTTCCCGTATGGCCCAATAAGGCCCAATACTTCTCCCGACGAATTCCCGTAACTCTCCGGTACTCCGAAAAATACCCGAATCACTCGGAACCTTTCCGAACTCCGAATATAGTCGTCCAATATATCGATCTTTACGTCTCGACCATTTCGAGACTCCTCGTCATGTCCCTGATCTCATCCGGGACTCCGAAATCCTTCGGTACATCAAAACTCATAAACTCATAATATAACTGTCATCGAAACCTTAAGCGTGCGGACCCTATGGGTTCGAGAACTATGTAGACATGACCTAGAACTATTCTTGGTCAATAACCAATAGCGGAACCTGGATGCCCATATTGGCTCCTACATATTCTACGAAGATCTTTATCGGTCAAACCGCATAACAACATACTTTGTTCCCTTTGTCATCGGTATGTTACTTGCCCGAGATTCGATCGTCGGTATCCAATACCTAGTTCAATCTCGTTACCGGCAAGTCTCTTTACTCGTTACATAATGCATCATCCTGCAACTAACTCATTAGTCACATTGCTTGCAAGGCTTATAGTGATGTGCATTACCGAGAGGGCCCAGAGATACCTCTCCGACAATCGGAGTGACAAAACCTAATCTCGAAATACGCCAACCCAACATGTACCTTTAGAGACACCTGTAGTACTCCTTTATAATCACCCAGTTACGTTGTGACGTTTGGTAGCACCCAAAGTGTTTTTCCGGTAAACGGGAGTTGCATAATCTCATAGTTATAGGAACATGTATAAGTCATGAAGAAAGCAATAGCAACATACTAAATGATCAAGTGCTAGGCTAACGGAATGGGTCATGTCAATCACATCATTCTCCTAATGATGTGATCCCGTTAATCAAATGACAACTCTTTTGTCCATGGCTAGGAAACTTAACCATCTTTGATTCAACGAGCTAGTCAAGTAGAGGCATACTAGTGACACTATGTTTGTCTATGTATTCACACATGTATTATGTTTCCGGTTAATACAATTCTAGCATGAATAATAAGCATCTATCATGATATAAGGAAATAAATAATAACTTTATTATTGCCTCTAGGGCATATTTCCTTGAACTTCCCCCCTCGCCGGTATCGTGTAGCACTGCGTTAGAACACGTCTAGCTCTGCCTGTTGTCCTGTTATGCTATGTTTGCTTTATATTTACTGTTTCTTCCCCCTCTTCTCTCCGGTAGACCCCGAGACCGATGCTGCCCCTGTGATCGACTACGTCACCGACGACCCCTCCTTGTCTGAGCAACCAGGCAAGCCCCCCCCTTTGATCATCCTGATATCGCCCATTCCATTCTCTTATGCTTGCATTAGATTTTGATACTGTTATTGATTGCTCCTATTCTGATGCATAGCCTGCTTTTGTATCTGCTGTTGTACCTTACTTGCTTATCCTAAACTGCTTAGTATAGGTTGGTTAGAGATCCATCAATGACCCCCATCTTGTCCTTGTTGCCCCTGCTTCATCATCGAAGACCCAATCAACGGGATCGAAGACCAGACCCCTTCACCGCACATCACTTTCCCCTTAGTTGCTCGACACTGCTGGGTTACTATCGAGTGCCAAGGGTGAGACCTCTACAACACTTCTAATGTTAACCCTGTAGTGTAGCTATTCGGTCATGGTCATCGAGGGTGATTCCGCCTTAACCACTTCTGATACGACTTTGTCGTGCAACCCCTCAAGTGTGAACCTCGGGGTTGATTCCTCTTACGTTCACCTTGATGATTACATTGGGTGGAATTCACCGGGGGTGATTCCTCGGGGTTTCCCCTTGATGTTTGGACACACGGATACTTGGACTTTACAACTGTTACTTGGAAAGGAGGGTCGACCCTGAGGGGTACCCGCGAGTGATGTGGAGACGGGTTGAGGGGTGCCCGAGAGATAATTACGAGGCGTGGCCGGGCATTCTTAGCCCTTGCCGCAGGTCCTCGAGACGGGGCAACGGGGTGACATCTTTCGTGAGTCTCTGCTTGTTACCGCGCGTTCCTAATCCACTACGATTTGGATATTTGATCCGAGGGGCCTCTGGCCTGATAGCACTAACCATCACGTGGGCATAGTATGGGCGTTCTGCATTGTATGCATCAGCCGAAGCTTAATAGACGTCAGCGACTGAGCGGCGCGCGCAGGGTTGGACTGGTAATCACCTACTTTTTTTAAGGAGGTAGCTAGGTCTGCTCACCGGCCGCATACGCAACGTGCAGGAGTTCCCGGGGAGATGGCCCATGACCCCTGGGGCATAGGTTTAGTCCGGCGTGCTGACCTCTCTATTAAGCCTAGGTCGGGTTGCGGCGTATTGTTTGGCCGAGGCCGGGCATGACCCAGGAAAGTGTGTCCAGCCGGAGTTAATCGAGCATGGTGGGTAAGTTGGTGCACCCCTGCAGGGAAGAAAACATCTATCGATAGCCTGTCCTATGGTAACGTACACTCGGAGTTGTATCCCGATCAATACAACTAGAACTGGATACTTGTGATGGGAATTGGATTGTGATGAGAAATGGATAGTACGGCTCTAGGATTTCTTTCTCGCAGGGAGTCGAGAAAGATCTCTGGCCGAGGTTGATAACACTACTACTACTTTACTTTATGCTACTCTACTCCCTCCTGTTTGCTGCAAGATGGTGGTTTCCAGAAGATGCTAGTCGTCGATAGGACTAGGCCTTCTCTCTATTCTGGCATTTCTGCAGCCCAGTCCACATATACAGCCTTCCTTTGATAATGTTGCATATGTAGTGTAGATCCTTGCTTGCGAGTACTTTGGATGAGTACTCACGGTTGCTTTGCTCCCCCTTTTCCCCCTTTCTTCTTCTTTCCGGTTGATGCAACCAGATGGTGGAGTCTAGGATCCAGATGCCACCTTTGACGACTACTACTACCCCGAGGGCGCCTACTACCACGTGACGGAGACCGTCGATGACCAGGAGTAGTTAGGAGGCTCCTAGGCAGGAGGCCTTGCCGTTTCGATCGTAGATGCTTTTGTGCTAGCCTTCTTAAGGCAAACTTGTTTAACTCATGTCTGTACTCAGATATTGTTGCTTCCGCTGACTCCTTTGTATTCGTGATGATGTATTCGAGCCCTTGAGGCCCCTGGCTTGTAATATAAAGCTTGTATTATTTTAATTTGTATCTAGAGTTGTGTTGTGATATCTTCCCGTGAGTCCTTGATCTTGATCGTACACATTTGCGTGTATGATTGAATTGAGGGCGTCACAGCTTCATAGCATCATACACCTGTTACGTCCAACAAATGATGTAGCCATGGATTTCTTCAATACTTTGACAGACAACGTGACATATAGAAGAATATATATATAGATGAGATCAGAAAAAAATGGATCAACTTGTGCACATCCACAATGGGGGCATTCTTGTTAAACGGAGACCCTCGACCCCTACACGACCCACAACCCCTGGGCAATCCTCAACCCTCGACCCCTCGACGACCCTCGACCCTTTGACGACCCTCAACCCTCGATCCTTGACCCCTGGACGACCGTCGACCCTCTTCCCTAGTTCCCGACCCTCGACCGCTCGGCGGTCCTCGACACCCTCGTTCCCGATAAAAAATAAGAAGAGGAAGAAGAACAAAAAAAAACAGGAGAAGAAGAAGAAGAAGAAATAGAAGAAAAAAAGGAGAAGAAGAAGGAATAGAGGAGAAGAAGAAAATAGAATAAATTCTATTTTTCTTCTTCTCCTCTATTCCTTCTTCTTCTCCTCTTTTCTTCTTCTTCTTCCTCTTCTTATTTTTTCTCTCCTCTTCTTCCTCTCCTCTTCTTCTCCTTCTTCTTCTCCTCATGTCGAAGTTATCAGGGAGGGGGTATATCGACAATGATGACATACATACATAGAAAAAATGTTATCGGGGAGGGGGTATATTGACCCCCCTCATGTCGAAGTTATCGGGCAGGGGATATATCGACAAAATTACATCATCATATATCATCGAACAAAATTACATCATCATCATCATCATATATATACATCTAAAGAAGTTTTCATATATCATCATATCTCATCATCATCATCATCATCATCATCTAGTACAAAAAATGGACCAAGTTTTCACATATCATCATATCATCATCATTATCATCATCATCTACTACAGAAAAAAATTGACCAAGTTTTCATATATATACTACATAAAAAATATACCAAGTTTTCATATACCCCTTTAGTCTCGGTTGGTTCCACCAACTGGGACAAAAGGCCTTGTCCTGCCGGCGTCGCGGCTAAAGTTTAGTCCCCCCTCGCTAGTGGAGAGAGCTCGAGAGTGGTTTATAAGCGCTGCTGCACCCACCCTCTCGAGCTCCTCTCAACAGCAGGCTTTCAGGCCTAATCTGTCACTATGTGCATGTGGGCCTACTAGGCCTGCTGCGGGCCTGAATCATGGTGCATGGTTGGGTATATAGCCGTATTCAGGCCGTGGTGGCCCAGTAGGTGGCACTTTTTTTAATTTTTTTGTTTCATTTTTTGCTTTATTTAGTTTATCTTGTTTCTACTTACAGAAAAGTACTTACTAGTTTTTCAGTGATTCTTTTTGATTTTAGGTAATAAAAATATAAACTTTCTGTTAGTGCCATTTGTTCTCCAATTTCAATAGTTTAAATTTGAATTTTTGGAAATTTGTGTGAGTCACTATTTTTTGAATAACTTTACTATAAAAATAAATTTTTTAATGATTCTTTTTCCTGCTATTTAATATTACTGTGTTTTATCATTATGTTCAAAAATAGATTTTGTTATTCTAGTTTCTAACAAAAAATTCTTTATGATAATTCTTTTTGCTATTAAAGTTTCTAAAAAAATTCTTTATGGAAATTTGTTTTGCTTTTAATGTTTTGAACAGAAAATACATTGATGATTTTAGTTGCATAAATTTTATAATTTTAGTTTCAATAATACTAGAGGTTTATAAAAGCTTTTTAGGTGATTCCTTTGGCTATTGGAGTTTTATATAAGCATTTTACTTGATTCTTTTTGCTATTGAAGAATATTATTGTTTTGTTTTAGTTGATCATAACAGAATATTTTAATTGTTTTTTTAGTTCAATCTTTTTACTATTAGTTTATTCTTTTTTGCTTTTTAGTCTCGGGTCCAGAACCGGGACAAATGGGCCTGTGGATCCGAGACAAATGGGCCTTTTTCCACTAGTGTCTCTAGTGAGTTTTCGAACTTATATATCTGGAAAGTCCCACTTTGGACAAATCATAAGGAATCTTTGTAATAGTTAGGGTGCTTATGTGTTTTGGCATTTGAAACGTGTACTTGTGTCCCACACAGAGATGAAGAACGCTGACGGAGAGGCGCAATGCTCATCTGCACGTTGCTTAGCTACAAGCCTAGGACTAGGGTATAGGCTGTAGACTGCACTGCGCCAAGAAAATAGGTAGATCGGAGGCTTCGAGCACCAGTTGGAGATCTTTATAGAGCAGCAGAGTAGCGGGCGGTAGTAAGAAGGAGGAACACGGGTTCAACTGCCCGGTTGCCTCCCAGTATGAAAGGACCACAGCTGGCACCGAACTGAGCTCTGTGGCGACTAGCCGATACTCCCACCTGTAATACGCACGTTGGCTGGCAGCTAGGACAGGAACGCTTGGCGAGTCATATGTGTGCTTGCAACGTGGCAGGGCTTCCAACTCGCTTGGTGTGTCAGTATGCACCATTCAAAGCCACTTCATCAATTTTCAACTATAAATATAATGAGGAGGTGTGTCCATATGCACCATTTCTGACTTCATTTGTTTTTTTTCATGCATTTACTGATATTTTTAAGCTAAATGACTCTGAAATTGAAAAGCACTAGAAATGAACTATGAAAGGGCTGAAAGTTGGCATGGTATCCTCATTTCACCCACATAGCATGTGCCAAAAATTTGAGAGGGTTACGGCAAAAATAGGATACACTTCGTGTACAAAGCAGACAATCTCTTTCGAAGTATCAGGGTTTCGAACGGAACCTCATCTGTTACAAAAGGCGTTTCATTTCTTCACATGTAACTGCAGTGATATTCTAGATCAAAGGCATCATCATAATAGTTGTGGATAGAAAGTCTCCAATTTTTCTTCGCTTGTGTCCTTTGCTTATTGTGCCGTAACCATGGATAATCTTCATTGTTTAACAGGGTGCTTGGGTCAGCCTTGACTTTGAAGGGAGGAATTTCATGTGACTTTTCATAATCTTCAGACTTGTTTGTCTTGCCCTCCAATCCCACGGTGTCTCTTTTTCCTGAAAGAACTATGTGGCGCTTTGGCTCATCGTATGATGTATTCACATCCTTATCTTTTCTTTTTCTCGGTTTAGTAGACGTGTCCTTCACATAGAAAACCTGTGCCACATCATTGGCTAGGACGAATGGTTCGTCTGTGTAACCAAGATTGTTCATATCCACTGTTGTCATTCCATACTGTGGGTCTACTTGTACCCCACCTCTTGATAGATTGACCCATTTGCACTTAAACAAAAGGACCTTAAAATCATGTCCATAGTCAAGTTCCCATATGTCCACTATGTAACCATAATATGTGGCCTTTCCCCTCTTGGTTGCTGCATCAAAGCGGACACCACTGTTTTGGTTGGTGCTCTTTTGAACTTGGGTGATTGTGTAAAATGTATTCCCATTTATCTCGTACCCTTTGTAAGTCATTACAGTCGAAGATGGTTCCCTCGCCAACAAGTACAACTCATCAGAAATAGTGTTTGCAACCAACTACTGAAAGTCTTGATGTGTTCACATGTAATCCAATCGTCACACTGGTCCGGGTGTTTGGGGCGCAGAATTTTCTAGTGTTCATCGACATACGGGGTCATGAATGTAGAATTCTGTAGAACTATGTAGTGTGCTTGAGACCAAAAATGCCCGTCCCTACATATTATTGATTCCCCTCCTAGCATGCCTTTTCCACTCAGTCTCCCCTCATACCGCGATTGAGGGAGGCTGATACGTCTCCAATGTATCTATAATTTTTAATTGTTCCATGCTATTATATTACCTGTTTTGGATGTTTATGGGCTTTACTTTACACTTTTATACCATTTTTGGGACTAACCTACTAATCGGAGGCCCAACCCGTATTGCTATTTTTTGTGCCTATTTCAGTATATCGAATAAAAGGAATATCAAACGGAGTCCAAACGGAATGAAACCTTCGGGACCGTGATTTTTGGAACGAACGTGATCCAGAGGACTTGGAGTGCAAGTCAAGGAGCTCTCGAGGAGGCCATGAGGGTGGAGGGCGGCCCCTATAGGGCTTGCCCCCTGTCTCGTGGGCCCCTCGGGCATCCACCAACGTACTTTTTCCTCCTATATATACCCATATACCCCGAAACCATCAAGGGAGCCACCGAAGAAATATTTCTGCCACCGTAACCTTCTGTATCCGCGAGATTCCATCTTGGATCCGTCGCTGGCACTCTGCCGGAGGGGGAATCCACCACGGAGGGCTTCTACATCAACACCATAGCCCTTCTGATGAGTTGTGAGTAGTTTACCACAGACCTTCGGGTCCATAGTTATTAGCTAGATGGCTTCTTCTCTCTTTTTGGATCTCAATACCATGTTCGCCCCATCTGTTGTTGAGATCTATTCAATGTAACTCTTTTTGTGGTGTGTTTGTCGAGATCCAATGAATTGTGGGTTTATGATCAAGTTTATCTTTGAGAAATATCTGAATCTCCTCTAAATTCTTTTATGTGGGATTGAGTTATCTTTCCAAGTCTCTTTGAATTATTGGTTTGGTTTGGCCTACTATATTGATCTTTCTTGCCATGGGAGAAGTGCTTAGTTTTGGGTTCAATCTTGTGGTGTCCTTTCCCAGTGACAGTAGGGGCAGTAAGGCACGTATTGTATTGTTGCCATCGAGTATAAAAAGATGGGGTTTATATCATATTGCATGAGTTTATCCCTCTACATCATGTCATCTTTCTTAATGCGTTACTCTATTCTTATGAACTTAATACTCTAGATGCATGATGGATAGCGGTCGATGTGTGGAGTAATAGTAGTAAATGCAGGCAGGAGTCGGTCTACTTGTCACGGACGTGATGCCTATATACATGATCATGCCTAGATAATCTCATAATTATTCGCTTTCCTATCAATTGCTCGGCAGTAATTTGTTCACCCACCGTAATACTTATGCTATCTTGAGAGAAGCCTCTAGTGAAACCTATGGCCCCCGGGTCTATCTTTATCATATACACTTTCAATCTACTTTTATTTGCATCTTTACTTTTCCAATCTATATCACAAAATACCAAAAATGTATTTATCTTATCATATTATCTCTGTCAGATCTCACTTCCGCAAGTGGCCGTGAAGGGATTGACAACCCCTTTATTGTGTTGGTTGCGAGTTCTTTGTTTGTTTGTGTAGGTTCGTGGGACTTGTGAGGAGCCTCCTACTGGATTGATACCTTGGTTCTCAAAAACTGAGGGAAATACTTACACTACTGTGCTGCATCACCCTTTCATGTTCAAGGAAAACCAACGCAAGCTCAGGACGTAGCAAGAAGGATTTATGGCGCTGTTGCCGTGGAGGTCTTCGCTCAAGTCAAGACATACCAAGTACCCATCACAAACTCATCTCCCTCGCATTTACATTATTTGCCATTTGCCTCTCATTTTCCTCTCCCCCAGTTCACCCTTGCTGTTTTATTCGCCCTCTCTTTCCCAATCTCCTCTCTTTTTCGCTTGTCTTCTTCTCCCTCTCTTTCGCTTGCCACTTTTTCTGTTTGCTTGTGTGTTGGATTACTTGACGCCATGGCGCAAGATAATACAAAATTATGTGATTTCTCCAATACCAATAATAATGATTTACTTAGTACTCCGATTGCTCCTCTTAAGGATGTTGAGTCTGGTGAAATCAATGCTGCTTTGCTGAATCTTGTTATGAAAGATCAATTCTCCGGCCTTCCTAGTGAAGATCCCGCTACCCATCTAAACAACTTTGTTGATTTGTGTGAGATGCAAAAGAAAAAAGATACGGATAATGATATTGTTAAATTCAAGTTATTTCCGTTTTCACTTAGAGATCGTGCTAAAGTTTGGTTTTCGTGTTTGCCTACAAATAGTATTGATTCTTGGAACAAGTGCAAAGATGCTTTTATCTCTAAGTATTTTCCTCCCGCTAAGATCATCTCGCTTAGGAACGATATTATGAATTTTAAAAAACTTGATCATGAGCATGTTGCCCCAATCTTGGGAGAGAATGAAATTGATGATTCGTAATTGCCCTACTCATGGTTTGAATTTATGGATGATCATACAAAAAATTTATGTCGGGTTGAATTTTTCTTCTAGATATCTTTTAGATACAGCCGCGAGAGGCACGTTTATGGAAATTACCTTAGGAGAAGCTACAAAACTCCTTGATAATATCATGGCTAAATATTCTCAATGGCACACCGAACGATCTACTAGTAAAAAAGTGCATGCTATAGAAGAAATTAATGTTTTGAGTGGAAAGATGGATGAACTTATGAGATTGTTTGCTACTAAGAGTGCTTCTATTGATCCCAATGATATGCCTTTATCTACCTTGATTCAGAATAATAATGAATCTATGGATGTGAATTTTGTTGGTAGGAATAATTTTGGTAACAATGCTTATAGAGGAAACTTTAATTCTAGACCATTCCCTAGTAATTCCTCTAATAATTATGGAAATCCCTACAATAATTCTTATGGTAATTTTAATAAGATGACCTCTGATTTTGAAAATAGTGTGAAAAAATTTATGATCTCTCAAAAGAATTTTAATGCCTTGCTTGAAGAAAAATTGCTTAAAGTTAATGATTTGGCTAGGAACGTTGATTCTTTGAAACTTAGATCTACTCCTCCTAAGCATTATATCAATGAGTATCTCAAAGCTATGAGAAGTTGCATTGACGAGTGCAAAGAAAGAACCGCTAGATTGCTTGCTAAGAAAGATTGCTTTATTAAAACGTGTTCTTCTAGTTTCCATGAAAATAATGATGAAGATCTTAAAGTTATTGATGTGTCCCCTATTAGATCTTTGTTTGGCAATATTAATCTTGATAATAATGGGACTTGAAGTGAATCAACTTTGGTTAAAAAGTGTTCCGATAATTTGGAGTTTTTAGATCTTGATGCTAAATTTGGTAAATGTGGGATTAGAGAGGTCAAGACCTTAAATAGCATTGAACCCACTATCTTGGATTTCAAGGAAATTAATTATGATAATTGTTGTTTAGAAAGTTGTATTTCCTTGTTGCAATCCGTTGTTAATTCTCCTCATGTTTATAGTCAAAATGAAGCCTTTACCAAACATATTGTTGATGTCTTGATGCAATCTTTTGATGAAAAACTTAATTTGGAAGTTTCTATACCTAGAAAACTTAATGATGAGTGGGAACCTACTATAAACATTAAAATTAAATACTATGACTGTTGTGCTTTATGTGATTTGGGTGCTAGTGTTTCCACAATTCCGAAAACTTTATGTGATATTCTAGGTTTCCATGATCTTGATGATTGCTCTTTAAATTTGCACCTTGAGGATTCCACCATTAAAAAGCCAATGGGGAGGATCAATGATGTTTTCATTGTTGGAAATAGAAATTTTGTGCCCATAGATTTTATTGTTCTTGATATAGATTGCAAATCTTTCTTGTCCTATTATTCTTGGTAGACCTTTCCTTAGAACGATTGGCGCGATTATTAATATGAAGGAAGGGAATATTAGATTCAAATTTCCGTTAAGGAAAGGCATGGAACACTTTCCAAGAAACAAAATCAAATTTCCTTATGAATCAATCATGCGAGCTACTTATGAATCAAGTGCCAAAGATGGCACTAGTTAGATCTATCCTTGCTTTTATGCCTAGCTTGGGGCGTTAAACAATAGCGCTAGTTGGGAGGCAACCCAATTTTATTTGTGTTCTTTGTTTTTGTTCCTGTTTAGTATTAAATTTTGCATCTACTTTTTGTTTAGATGTGCTTTCTTGTTTTATTTAGTGTTTGTGCCAAGTAGAACCTATAGGATAACCTATGATATGAGTTAATTTGATTCTGCTGAAAAATAGAAACTTTGTGCTCACGAGAAAAAAAATCAATAAATCACAGAAACGTGATTTTGCGTTGATTCTTTTTGCTGTAGATCAATAGATAAATGTTTTAGGACTTCCTATTTTGGTAGTATTTTTGGATTTCCAGAAGTAACAGAAAGTTACATATTGCTACAGACTGTTCTGTTTTTGACAGATTCTGCCTTTCGTGTGTTGTTTGCTTATTTTGATGCATCTATGGCTAGTGTGTAAGGGTATGAACCATAGAGAACTTCGAATACAGTAGGTTTAACACCAATATAAATAAAGAATGAGTTCATTACAGTACCCTATGTGGTGGTTTTTCTTTCTTTCACTGATGGAGCTTATAAGATTTCTTTTCGAGTTTTGTGTTGTGAAGTTTTCAAGTTTTGGGTAAAGATTTGATGGACTATGGAATAAGGAGTGGCAAGAGCCTAAGCTTGGGGATGCCCATGGCAACCCAAGATATTCAAGAAAAGCCAAAAGCCTAAGCTTGGGGATGCCCCCGTAAGGCATCCCCTCTTTCATCCTCGTTCATTGGTAATACTTGGAGCTATATTTTTATTCGCTACATGATATGTGTTTTGATTGGAGCATCATGTATTATATGAGTATTTGTTAGTTAGTTTACCACAATCATCCTTGATGTACACACCTTTTGGGAGAATCCCACTTGATTGGAATTTATTAGAATACTCTATGTGCTTCACTTATATCTTTTTGAGCTAGATAACTTTTGCTTTAGTGCTTCACTTATATCTTTTAGAGCACGGCGGTGGCTTAATTTTAAAGAAATTGTTGATCTCTCGTGCTTCACTTATATTATTCCGAGAGTCTTTTAGAACAGCATGGTATTTGCTATGGTTATAAATTTGGTCCTAGAATGATGAGCATCCAAGTTGGGTATAATAAAAACTATCATGGAATGTGAATTGGATGCTATGATCAATTTGATACTTGATGATTGTTTTGAGATATAGAAGTGGTGATATTAGAGTCATGCTAGTTGGGTAATTGTGAATTTAAAGAATACTTGTGTTGAAGTTTGTGATTCCCGTAGCATGCACGTATGGTGAACTGCCTTGTGATGAAGTTGGAGCACAATTTTATTTATTGATTGTCTTTCTTATGAGTGGCGGTCGGGGACGAGCGATGGTATTTTCTTACCGATCTATCCCCCTAGGAGCCTGCGCGTAGTACTTTGTTTTCAATGACTCGTATATTTTTTCAATAAGTATGTGAGTTCTTTATGACTAATGTTGAGTCCATGGATTATACGCACTCTCACCCTTCCACCATTGCTAGCCTATCTTGTGCCGCGCAACTTTCACCGGTGCCATACACCCACCATAATCCTCCCTCGAAACAGCCACCATACCTACCTATTATGGCATTTCCATAGCCATTCTGAGATATATTGCCATGCAACTTTCCACCGTTCCGTTTATTATGACACGCATCATCATTGTCATAATGCTCTTTGCATGACCATGTAGTTGACATCGTATTTGTGGCAAGGCCACCTCAGAATTTTTCATACATGTCACTCTTGATTCATTGCATATCCCGGTACACCGCCGGAGGCATCTATATAGAGTCATATCTTGTTCTAAGTATCGTTGTAATCTTGAGTTGTAGATAAATAAAAGTGTGATGATCTTCATTATTAGAGCATTGTCCTAGTGAGGAAAGGATGATGAAGACTATGATTCCGCCACAAGTCGGGATGAGACTTCGCACTTTATAAAAATAAAAGAGGCCAAAGAAGCCCATGAAAAAAGAGAGGCCAAAGAAGCCCACCAAAAAGAAAAAAAAGAAGACAAAAAAGAGCAAAGAAAAATAAAAAATAGGAAAAGAAAAAATAATGAGAGAAACATAGAGAAGGGAGAATGCCTGAGGGAGTCCCGGACTAGGGGGTGTCCGGATAGCCGAACTATCATCATCGGCCGGACTCCAAGACTATGAAGATACAAGATTGAAGACTTCGTCCCGTGTCCGGATGGGACTTTCCTTGGCATGGAAGGCAAGCTTGGCGATACAGATATGTAGATCTCCTACCATTGTAACCGACTTTGTGTAACCCTAGCCCTCTTCGGTGTCTATATAAACCGGTTGGGTTTAGTCCGTAGGACGAAAAAAACAATCATACCATCAGCTAGCTTCTAGGGTTTAGCCTCCTTGATCTCGTGGTAGATCCACTCTTGTAACACACATCATCAATATTAATCAAGCAGGACGTAGGGTTTTACCTCCATAAAGAGGGCCCGAACCTGGGTAAAACATCGTGCCCCTTGTCTCCTGTTACCATCCGCCTAGACGCACAGTTCGGGACCCCTTACCCGAGATCCGCCGGTTTTGACACCGACATTGGTGCTTTCATTGAGAGTTCCTCTGTGTCGTCACCATCAGGAAGGATGCCTTTTCCCATCTTCAAAGACGGCACCGTCGTCAAGGGAGCTTTGGCCGTCGGCCAGACTATCCGTCTAGGCGGTTTTCTTATGACCGCCTGTTCGGCCACCGCTCCGACGATGACCTCTCAGGTCATTAAAAGTGATCTTCATGTCAGCTCAGAATTCGCCGAGCAGCTAGATCCGATTGAGCTCTCCTCCGTAAACGAGCTCTTGGATTGCATCGCCGCCCTGGGAGTCGCTACCGACTACGATCAGATTGGGCTTAAAACCGATCTGAGAGAAATTAACTCTCCCCAGGTTACCCACCATGTTGTCGTGGTAGAGGAACAATGCGGCGACTCTTCTTCTATGTTAAAAACCAACTATGTCTGGATTCCCGATCCCTCCATGCCGGACTCCCGCGGAGGGAGGGACGCCAATCAAATACTGAACCTAAAGTCAGGCATTGGACCGGATTCGTTGGAAAGCATCCAGCAAACCAAGCTTCCGAATCCGGAAGCTTCTTGGCCTTTGAGCCTCAGATTGGGCGGGGTTCCGAACTTGATTCCACCCACCCACCCAAACATAAGCGATCTATCTCAAATACGGCAAGAGCCCGATGAAACAGTACATCATTACTGGGCCAGATTCCTCCTGGTTATGGACAGGATAAAGGACTGCCGTGAAGAAAGCGCGATTTCAATTTTCTACAACAATTGCATGGACAAGGGAATCATAAACGCCATCAGTCGTCGCGAAGTTACACGCTTCGCCGACCTAGCGGTCATTGTACAAAAATACTGTGCAATGGAGAGTGCCTGGAAAACCGAAACTAGGTTCTGGGACAATCCGACCCTGAATACAACCCAAGTCCGAAATAAAAGAGTGCGTCATACTCAAGCACCTGGGTTAAAAACCAAAAAGAAAAAAACCCCTAAAGGGTACGGAACCGTACTGGAGGGATGGCTCAACGGACCCTGCAAAATCCATAGTACGGAGGACGCCACTCCAACACATAGCCTTCGAGCATGTTGGATACCACGGCAGGTGGCCAAAAGTGGCGAAGGCTTTTTAGCCCCGGGCGACCAGCCCAGCAGCACCAGTACGGTATTAACAGTCTTCGAGACTTTCGCATCAAATAATATGCGGAAACGAACAATCCGCAGCCTCGCCGAAGTCTACCAAGTAGCAACAGCAAATCCATGGAGCGACACGGCTATCACATTCAATGCCAGCGACGAACCTAAATTCCAAACAGCTAGAGCACCAGCCGCATTGGTCCTCAGTCCGATAGTGGACGGCTTTCGTCTTACCAAGGTACTCATGGATGGCGGCAGCGGATTAAACCTCATCTACGAGGAAACCCTTCAAAAAATGGAAATTGACTGGAGCCGCATTGAGCGAAGCAGCACAACCTTCAGGGGGATAATCCCTAGTCGAGAAGTACGCTGCACAGGAAAAATCACACTAGATGTAGTGTTCGGCTCGCCGGACAATTATAGGTCCGAAGAGGTCATGTTCCAAGTGGCCCCATTCGGCAGCGGATACCACGCTTTGTTAGGGCGAGAGGCATTCACAATCTTCCAAGCTATACCCCATTATGGGTACATGAAGCTCAAAATGCCCGGGCCCAATGGAATAATCACTCTTGCCAGTGATCCAGATACAGCACTCCGCGCTGAAAATAAGACAGCCGCACTGGCCCTAGAGGCATTATCCGAAGCCCTAGCAGCAGAGGAATTAACTGTGCTGCGCTCCACGGTGGATCGGGACGATGTGATACTCGATAAGAGGTCCAAGTCCACCTCTTTCAAACCAGCAGACGAAATAGTCAAATTTCAGGTCCACCCAACGGACCCCACAAAGACGGCATCCATTGGGGCACAATTAAATCTTGATGTAGAACCCGCACTACGAGAATTCCTTCGGGAAAATTGGGACATTTTTGCCTGGCACCCTTCAGACATGCCAGGCATCCCACGCAGGCTGGCAGAGCACAGCCTAAATATCCTAAAAGGATTTAAGCCAGTCAAACAAGCTCTTCGGCGATTTTCCGAACCCAAAAGACAGGCAATGGGAGAGGAGCTAGCCAAACTCTTAGAAGCCGGATTCATCAGAGATATCAAACATCCCGACTGGCTAGCCAACCTGGTAATGGTACGAAAAAAGGATAAATCGTGGCGCCTCTGCGTCGATTTCAAAGACCTTAACAAGGCCTGTCCAAAGGACCCTTTCCCTCTCCCTCGCATCAACCAAATCATTGATGCTACCGCAGGGCACCATTCATTGTGCTTCCTCGATGCATACTCCGGATACCATCAAATCAAGATGGCGGAAAAAGACCAGGCCGCAACGGCATTCATTACTCCATATGGGCCATTCTGCTTCAACAGTATGCCCTTCGGACTCAAAAACACCGACACAACATATCAGCGCATGATTTAGACATGTCTGGCTACCCAGATAGGAAAAATAGTAGAGGCATACGTAGACGATGTGGTCGTCAAGACCAAACACGTCGAAACTCTAGTAGACGACTTGACGGTGACATTTGACAACCTCCGAGCATATGACATTAAGCTCAACCCGGAAAAGTGTGCCTTCGGAGTACCAGCCGGAAAGCTTTTGGGCTTCATTGTATCTGGTAGAGGAATTGAAGCAAACCCAGCCAAGATCAGAGCTCTGTCACAATTGGATATCACAAAAGACCTCAAGCAAACACAAAAACTAACTGGGTGCGTAGTGGCTCTAAGCCGCTTCATCTCCCGTTTGGGAGAAAAGGCTCTGCCCCTCTATCGCCTCCTCCGGCGCACCGAACACTTCGAATGGACGGATGCCGCCACGGCCAGACTCGAAGAAATCAAGGCCATACTAGCAACAAATCCGGTCCTGGTCGCGCCCAACCTGGGCGAACCTATGTTATTATACATCGCAACTGTTGGGGAACGTAGCAGAAATTCAAAAATTTTCCTACGTATCACCAAGATCTATCTATGGAGAGACCAGCAACGAGTAGAAGGAGAGTGCATCTACATACCCTTGTAGATCGCTAAGTGGAAGCGTTCAAGTGAACGGGGTTGATGGAGTCGTACTCGTCGTGATTCAAATCACCGATGATCAAGTGCCGAACGGACGGCACCTCCGCGTTCAACACACGTACAGCCCGGTGACGTCTCCCACGCCTTGATCCAGCAAGGAGAGAGGGAGAGGTTGAGGAAGACTCCATCCAACAGCAGCACAACGGCGTGGTGGTGATGGAGGAGCGTGGCAATCCTGCAGGGCTTCGCCAAGCACCTACGGGAGAGGAGGAGGTGTCACGGGAGGGAGGGAGGCGCCAAGGGCTCAAGTATGGATGCCCTCCCTCCCCTCCACTATATATAGGGGCAGGGGAGAGGGGGGAGGCGCAGCCTTGCCCCCTACTCCAAGAAAGGGGTGCGGCTAAGGAGGGGGGAGGAGTCCATCCTCCCCAAGGCACCTCGGAGGTGCCTTCCCCCTTTAGGACTCTCCCCTTTTTCCTAAAGCTTGGCGCATGGGCCTCTAGGGGCTGGTGCCCTTGGCCCATGTAGGCCAAGGCGCACCCCCTACAGCCCATGTGGCCCCCCGGGGCAGGTGGCCCCACCCGGTGGGCCCCCGGGACCCTTCCGGTGGTCCCCGTACAATACCGATGACCCCGAAACTTGTCCCGATGGCCGAAACAGGACTTCCTATATATAAATCTTTACCTCCGGACCATTCCGGAACTCCTCGTGACGTCCGGGATCTCATCCGGGACTCCGAACAACATTCGGTAACCACATACAAGCTTCCTTTATAACCCTAGCGTCATCGAACCTTAAGTGTGTAGACCCTACGGGTTCGGGAGACATGCAGACATGACCGAGACGTTCTCCAGTCAATAACCAACAGCAGGATCTGGATACCCATGTTGGCTCCCACATGTTCCACGATGATCTCATCGGATGAACCACGATGTCAAGGACTCAATCGATCCCGTATTCAATTCCCTTTGTCTATCGGTATGTTACTTGCCCGAGATTCGATCGTCGGTATCCAATACCTTGTTCAATCTCGTTACCGGCAAGTCACTTTACTCGTTCCGTAACACATCATCCCGTGATCAACTCCTTGGTCACATTGCGCATATGATGATGTCCTACCGAGTGGGCCCAGAGATACCTCTCTGTTTACACGGAGTGACAAATCCCAGTCTCGATCCGCATAAAACAATAGATACTTTCGGAGATACCTGTAGTGCACCTTTATAGTCACCCAGTTACGTTGTGACGTTTGATACACCCAAAGCACTCCTACGGTATCCAGGAGTTACACGCTCTCATGGTCAAAGGAAGAGATACTTGACATTGGCAAAGCTCTAGCAAACGAACTACACGATCTTTTGTGCTAGTCTTAGGATTGGGTCTTGTCCATCACATCATTCTCCTAATGATGTGATCCCGTTATCAACGACATCCAATGTCCATAGCCAGGAAACCATGACTATACAACGAGCTAGTCAACTAGAGGCTCACTAGGGACATATTGTGGTCTATGTATTCACACGTGTATTACGATTTCCGGATAATACAGTTATAGCATGAATAAAAGACTATTATCATGAACAAAGAAATATAATAATAACACTTTTATTATTGCCTCTAGGGCATATTTCCAACAGTCTCCCACTTGCACTAGAGTCAATAATCTAGTTCACATCACCATGTGATTAACACTGACAGGTCACATCACCATGTGACCAACATCCAAAGAGTTTACTAGTGTCACTAAACTAGTTCACATCATCATGTGATCAAGACTCAATGAGATCTGGGGTTTGGTCATGTTCTGCTTGTGAGAGAGGTTTTAGTCAACGGGTCTGAACCTTTCAGATCCGTGTGTGCTTTACAAATCTCTATGTCATCTCCTAGATGTAGCTCCCACGTTCTATTTGGAGCTATTCCAAATAACTGTTCTAGTTGGAGCTATTCTAAATTATTGCTCCATTATATGTATCCGGTCTCTCTATTCAGAGCTATCCGGATAGGTGTCAAGCTTGCATCGACATAACCCTTTACGACGAACTCTTTTACCACCTCCATAATCGAGAAAATTCCTTAGTCCACTAGTTACTAAGGATAACTTTGACCGCTGTCCTGTGAGCCATTCTTGGATCACTCTTGTACCCCTTGACTGACTCATGGCAAGGCACACTTCAGGTGCGGTACACAGCATAGCATACTGAAGAGCCTACGTCTTAAGCATAGGGGACGACCTTCGTCCTTTCTCTCTATTCTGCCGTGGTCGAGCTTTAAGTCTTAACTTCGTACCTTACAACTCAGGCAAGAACTCCTTCTTTGACTGGTCCATCTTGAACACCTTCAAGATCATGTCAAGGTATGTGCTCATTTGAAAGTACCATTAAGCATTTTGATCTATCCTTATAGATCTTGATGCTCAATGCTCAAGCAGCTTAATCCAGGCTTTCCATTGAAAAAACACTTTTCAAATAACCCTATATGCTTTCTAGAAATTCTACGTCATTTCTGATCCATAACAATATGTCAACAACATATACTCATCAGAAATTCTATAGTGCTCCCACTCACTTCTTTGGAAATACAAGTTTCTCATAAACTTTGAATAAATCCAAAATCTTTGATCATCATCAAAGCATACATTCCAACTCCGAGATGCTTACTCCAGTCCTTAGAAGGATCGCTGGAGCTAGCATACCTTTTAGCATCCTTAGGATCGACAAAACTTTTCCGATTGTATTGCACACAACCTTTCCTTACGAAAACTGGTAAGGAAACTTGTCTTGACATCCATCTGCCAGATTTCATAAATGCAGCTAATGCTAACATGATTCCGACAGACTTTAAGCATCGCTACGAGTGAGAAAATCTCATCGTAGTCAACTCCTTGAACTTGTCGGAAAACACTTCGCCACAAGTCGAGCTTCATATATGGTGACATTACCATCCACGTCCGTCTTCTTCTTAAAAGATCCATTTATCTCAATGGATTGCCGATCATCGGGCAAGTCCATCAAAGTTCATGCTTTGTTCTGATATATGGATACTATCTCGGATTTCATGGCTTCTAACCATTTGTCGGAATTCGGGCCCACCATCGCTTCTCCATAGCTCGTAGGTTCATTGTTGTCCAGCAACATGACTTTCAAGACAGGATCACCTTACCACTCCGAAGTAGTATATGTCCTTGTCGTCCTACGAGGTTCGGTAGTGACTTGATCCGAAGCTTCATGATCACTATCATAAGCTTCCACTTCAATTGGTGTAGGTGCCACAAGAACAACTTCCTGTGCCCTGCCACACACTAGTTGAAGAGACGATTCAATAACCTCATCAAGTTTCCACCATCCTCCCACTCAATTCTTTCGAGAGAAACTTTTCCTCGAGAAAGGACCCGATTCAAGAAACAATCCATATTGCTTTCGGATCTGAATTAGGAGGTATAGCCAACTGTTTTGGGTGTCCTATGAAGATGCATTTTATCCGCTTTGGGTTCGAGCTTAATCCTGAAACTTTTTCACATAAGCGTTGCAGCCCCAAACCTTTAAGAAACGACAACTTAGGTTTCTCTAAACCATAATTCATACGGTGTCATCTCAATGGAGTTACGTGGTGCCCTATTTAAAGTGAATGTGGTTGTCTCTAATGCCTAACCCATGAACGATAGTGGTAATTCGATAAGAGACATCATGGTACGCACCATATCCAATAGGGTGCAACTATGATGTTCGGACACACCATCACACTATGGTGTTCCAGGCAGTATTAATTGCGAAACAATTTCCACAATGTCTTAATTGTGTGCCAAAACTCGTAACTCAGATACTCATCTCTATGATCTTATCATAGACATTTTATCCTCTTGTCACGATGATCTTCAACTATACTCTGAAATTACTTGAACCATTCAATGATTCAGACTTGTGTTTCATCAAGTAAATATTCTCAACATCTACTCGAATCATCTGTGAAGTAAGATCATAACGATATTCACTGCATGCCTCAGCACTCATTGGACTACACACATCAAAATGTGTTACTTCCAACAAGTTGCTATCTTGTTCCATCTTACTGAAACCGAGGCTTTTCAGTCATCTTGCCCATGTGGTATGATTTGCATATCTCAAGTGATTCAAAATCAAGTGAGTTCAAACGGTCCATTTGCATGGAGTTTCTTCATGCATATATACCAATAGACATGGTTCGCATGTCTCAAACTTTTCAAAAACGAGTGAGTCCGAAGATCCATCAACATGGAGCTTCTTCATGCATTTTATACCAATATGACTTAC
Source organism: Triticum dicoccoides (assembly GCF_002162155.2). Classification (NCBI taxonomy): domain Eukaryota; kingdom Viridiplantae; phylum Streptophyta; class Magnoliopsida; order Poales; family Poaceae; genus Triticum; species Triticum dicoccoides. The sequence goes on from NC_041385.1 coordinate 20,249,388, forward strand.
ACAACAGTGCCACAAGTAAGTGGTACTATCATTACTATCTTATATCTTTTGGCATGAAAATGTGTATCACTACGATCGAGATTCAATAAACCATTCATTTTAGGTGTAAGACCATTGAAGGTATTATTCAAATAAACAGAGTAACCATTATTCTCCTTAAATGAATAACCGTATTGCGATAGACATAATCCAATCATGTCTATGCTCAACGCAAACACCAATCTCGGTGGTAGAGGGAGCGTGCGATGCTTGATCATATCAACCTTGGAAACACTTCCAACACATATCGTCAGCTCACCTTTAGCTAGTCTCCGTTTATTCCGTAGCCTTTTGTTTCGAGTTACTAACACTTGGCAACCGAACCGGTATCTAATACCCTGGTGCTACTAGGAGTACTAGCAAAGTACACATTAACACAATGTATATCCAATATACTTCTATCGACCTTGCCAGCCTTCTTATCTACCAAGTATCTAGGGTAATTCTGCTCTAGTGGTTGTTCCCCTTATTACAGAAGCACTTAGTCTCGGGTTTGGGTTCAACCTCGGGTTTCTTCACTGGTGCAGCAGCTGATTTGCCGTTTCAAGAAGTATCCCTTCTTTCCCTTGCCCTTCTTGAAACTAGTGGTTTCACCAACCATCAATAATTGATGCTCCTTCTTGATTTCTACTTTCGCGGTGTCAAACATCACGAATACCTCAAGGATCATCATATCTATCCCTGATATGTTATAGTTCATCACGAAGCTCTAGCAGCTTGGTGGCAATGACTTTGGAGAAACATCACTATCTCATCTGGAAGATTAACTCCCACTTGATTCAAGTGATTGTTGCATTCAGACAATCTGAGTACAAGCTCAACGATTGAGCTTTTCTCCCTTAGTTTGCAGGCTAAGAAAATCGTCGGAGGTCTTAAACCTCTTGACGTGGGCACGAGCCTGAAATCCTAATTTCAGCCCTCGAAACATCTCATATGTTCTGCGACGTTTCGAAAACGTCTTTGGTGCCTCTACTTAAACCATTTAACTGAACTATCACGTAGTTATCAAAACGTGTATGTTCGATGTTCGAAACATCCACAAACGACGTTTGGGGTTTAGCACACTGAGCGGTGCATTAAGGACATAAGCTTTCTACTGATCGCATAATCGCTACTATCAACTTTCAACTATAATTTTCTCTAGGAACATATCTAAACAGTAGAACTATAGCGCGAGCTACGACATAATTTGCAAAGGGTCTTTTGACTATGTTCAGGATAATTAAGTTCATCTTATGAACTCCCACTCAGATAGACATCCCTCTAGTCATCTAAGTGATTACATGATCCGAGTCAACTAGGCCGTGTACGATCATCACGTGAGACGGACTAGTTATCATCGGTGAACATCTTCATGTTGATCGTATCTACTATACGACTCATGCTCGACCTTTCGGTCTCCGTGTTCCGAGGCCATGTCTGCACATGCTAGGCTCGTCAAGTTAACCCTAAGTGTTTTCGTTGTGTAAAACTGTCTTACACCCGTTGTATGTGAACGTAAGAATCCATCACACCCGATCATCACGTGGTGCTTAGAAGCGACGAACTGTAGCAACGGTGCACAGTTAGGGGAGAACACTTCTTGAAATTTTGTAAGGGATCATCTTATTTACTACCGTCGTTCTAAGCAAACAAGATGCATAAACATGATAAACATCACATGCAATCAAATAGTGACATGATATGGCCAATATCATTTTGCTCCTTTTGATCTTCATCTTCGGGGCTCCATGATCATCATCATCACCGGCTTGACACCATGATCTCCATCATCATGATCTCCATCATCGTGTCTTCATGAAGTTGTCACGCCAACGACTACTTCTACTTCTATGGCTAACGCGTTTAGCAATAAAGTAAAGTAAGTTACATGGCGTTCTTCAATGACACGCAGGTCATACAAAAAATAAAGACAACTCCTATGGCTCCTGCCGGTTGTCATACTCATCGACATGCAAGTCGTGAATCCTATTACAAGAATATGATCAATCTCATACATCACATATATCATTCATCACATCCTTTTGGCCATATCACATCACATAGCATACCCTGCAAAAACAAGTTAGACGTCCTCTAATTGTTGTTGCATGTTTTACGTGGCTGCTATGGGTTTCTAGCAAGAACGTTTCTTACCTACGCAAGACCACAACGTGATATGTCAATTGCTATTTACCCTTCATAAGGACCCTTTTCATCGAATCCGTTCCGACTAAAGTGGGAGAGACTGGCACCCGCTAGCCACCTTATGCACCAAGTGCATGTCAATCGGTGGAACCTGTCTCACGTAAGAGTACGTGTAAGGTCGGTCCGGGCCGCTTCATCCCACAATACCGTCGAAACAAGATTGGACTAGTAACGGTAAGCATATTGAACAACATCAATGCCCACAACTACTTTGTGTTCTACTCGTGCAAAGAATCTACGCAATAGACCTAGCTCTGATACCACTGTTGGGGAACGTAGCAGAAATTCAAAATTTTCCTACGTATCACCAAGATCTATCTATGGAGAGATCAGCAACGAGTAGAAGGAGAGTGCATCTACATACCCTTGTAGATCGCTAAGCGGAAGCGTTCAAGTGAACGGGGTTGATGGAGTCATACTCGTCGTGATTCAAATCACCGATGATCAAGTGCCGAATGGACGGCACCTCCGCGTTCAACACACGTACAGCCCGGTGACGTCTCCCACGCCTTGATCCAGCAAGGAGAGAGGGAGAGGTTGAGCAAGATTCCATCCAACAGCAGCACAACGGCGTGGTGGTGATGGAGGAGCGTGGCAATCCTGCAGGGCTTCGCGAAGCACCTACGGGAGAGGAGGAGGTGTCACGGGAGGGAGGGAGGCGCCAAGGGCTCAAGTATGGATGCCCTCCCTCCCCTCCACTATATATAGGGGCAGGGGAGAGGGGGGAGGCTCAGCCTTGCCCCCTACTCCAAGAAAGGGGTGCGGCTAAGGAGGGGGGAGGAGTCCATCCTCCCCAAGGCACCTCGGAGGTGCCTTCGCCCCTTTAGGACTCTCCCATTTTTCCTATATCTTGGCGCATGGGCCTCTAGGGGCTGGTGCCCTTGGCCCATGTAGGCCAAGGCGCACCCCCTACAGCCCATGTGGCCCCCCGGGGCAGGTGGCCCCACCCGGTGGGCCCCCGGGACCCTTCCGGTGGTCCCGGTAGAATACCGATGACCCCGAAACTTGTCCCGATGGCCGAAACAGGACTTCCTATATATAAATCTTTACCTCCGGACCATTCCGGAACTCCTCGTGACATCCGGGATCTCATCCGGGACTCCGAACAACATTCGGTAACCACATACAAGCTTCCTTTATAACCCTAGCGTCATCGAACCTTAAGTGTGTAGACCCTACGGGTTCGGGAGACATGCAGACATGACCGAGACGTTCTCCAGTCAATAACCAACAGCGGGATCTGGATACCCATGTTGGCTCCCACATGTTCCACGATGATCTCATCGGATGAACCACGATGTCAAGGACTCAATCGATCCCGTATTCAATTCCCTTTGTCTATCGGTATGTTACTTGCCTGAGATTCGATCGTCGGTATCCAATACCTTGTTCAATCTCGTTACCGGCAAGTCACTTTACTCGTTCCGTAACACATCATCCCGTGATCAACTCCTTGGTCACATTGCGCATATGATGATGTCCTACCGAGTGGGCCCAGAGATACCTCTCCGTTTACACGGAGTGACAAATCCCAGTCTCGATCCGCATAAAACAATAGATACTTTCGGAGATGCCTGTAGTGCATCTTTATAGTCACCCAGTTACGTTGTGACGTTTGATACACTCAAAGCACTCCTACGGTATCCAGGAGTTACACGATCTCATGGTCAAAGGAAGAGATACTTGACATTGGCAAAGCTCTAGCAAACGAACTACACGATCTTTGTGCTAGTCTTAGGATTGGGTCTTGTCCATCACATCATTCTCCTAATGATGTGATCCCGTTATCAACGACATCCAATGTCCATAGCCAGGAAACCATGACTATCTGTTGATCACAACGAGCTAGTCAACTAGAGGCTCACTAGGGACATATTGTGGTCTATGTATTCACACGTGTATTACGATTTCCGGATAATACAGTTATAGCATGAATAAAAGACAATTATCATGAACAAGGAAATATAATAATAACACTTTTATTATTGCCTCTAGGGCATATTTCCAACAGCAACAACACATCAAGTTGTTAGCGCGGTACTCGTCGTCGAACGAGAAACTGAAGGGTACAGATTCCCTCTTCAAAAACCAGTATACTATGTATCCACTGTCTTAACTCCATGCAAGTCCCGGTACGCACATTATCAAAAGATAGCGTATGCGGTGTTCATGGCATCCCGGAAGTTGCGACACTACTTTCAAGAGTGTTCCATAAGGGTGGCCTCCGAAGTACCTCTCAACGATATTATAAACAACCGCGATGCAACGGGCAGGATTGCAAAATGGGCCATTGAGCTCTTACCATTTGACATAACCTACAAACCACGACGAGATATAAAGTCGCAAGTCCTGGCTGACTTCGTCGCCGAATGGACCGAAGCCGAACTCCCTAAAGAGTAGGGCACATACTCCAATTGGATCATGCATTTCGACGGATCCAAAATGCTGGCTGGCTTGGAGGCTGGCGTCATCTTGATGTCCCCAACTGGAGACACAGTCCAATACGTACTTCAAATAATGTACATGGACTCCAACAATGCAGCCGAATACGAGGCCCTTCTACACGGCCTACGGATGGCAATCTCCATGGGCATTCAACGCCTAGAGGTGCGCGGGGATTCAAACCTCGCAATATCCCAAGTAAATGGAGACTTTGACACCAAAGATCCGAAAATGGCAGCTTACCGCAACGCCGTCCTAAAAATGGCAGCTCGATTCGAAGGACTCAAATTCCATCATGTAGCCCGGGATAATAACCAGGTAGCAGACGAGTTAGCACGCATCGGCGCAAAACGTGACGCCGTCCCTCCAAACATCTTCCTGGAACGGATCTTTAAGCCATCCGTATTATGGGAAGAGGAGTCCGGAAATAACAATCCGGAGCCAGCTGCATCACCTAACTCAGACAATTCTGACACGATCGGCGGCTCAGCCAATGAAATAACACCTTCAGCCCACGAAATAATGGCAGTAATTGCCCCGTGGACGGATCCATTCCTAGCCTACTTAATTAGGCAGGAACTTCCCGAAGACCAAAATGAGGCCCGCTGCATAGTTCGGCGGTCTAAAGCCTACAAGGTCCATGAGGGAGAACTTTATAAGAAAAGCACGACCGGAGTCCTTCAAAGGTGTATCTCCGAAGAGGAAGGGCGAAATCTCCTGGCTGAAATTCACGCCGGACTCGGCGGGCACCACGCTGCCACCTGGGCCCTTGTAGGCAAGGCCTTCCGTACAGGATTTTATTGGCCGACCGCCCGGGCAGATGCTCAGGACTTAGTCCAACGATGTGTCGGTTGCCAGCTCTTTGCCAATCAGAGCCATATGCCACCCACCGCCCTCAAAACTATACCCATTACTTGGCCGTTCGCGGTCTGGGGGCTTGACATGGTTGGACCCCTTAAAGGGGGAACCCACAAGCACAAATACTTATTGGTCATGGTGGATAAATTCACCAACTGGATAGAGGCCAAGCCGGTTAAAACGGCAGAATCCGGACCTGTGATAGACTTCATATCCGGGGTAGTACACCACTTCGGCATCCCCCACAGCATCATCACTGATAATGGCATGAATTTCACGGCCGACGAGGTTAAACTCTGGTGCAAAAACATGGGCATCAAGCTCGACTACGCTTCAGTCTACCACCCTCAAACTAATGGTCAAGTGGAACGAGCAAACGGTCTAATCATGAGCGGCATCAAACCCAGATTAGTGCGGTCCCTCACAGAATCTAACACGCACTGGGTAGAGGAGCTCGACTCTGTACTCTGGTGGCTGCGGACCACGCCAAACCGCACAACCAGATTCACACCATTTTTTATGGTATACGGCGCTGAGGCAATTTTGCCCTGCGATATAATTCATGACTCACCTCGCGTGCGCATGTACGAGGAAAGAGAAGCCGAGCTAGATCGGCAGGACAGTTTGGACGCTTTAGAGGAGGAGTGCGACGTGGAAAAATCCCGTTCCGCATTTTATCAACAGCAGGCTCAAAGATATCAAAGCAGAGAAGTACGGGCCAAAACTTACAACGTTGGCGAGCTAGTTCTACGCCTGCCGGACAAGAAAAAGGACAAACTTAAGCCCAAATGGGAAGGTCCCTTCATCATTGACCAACTCCTTACCGGCGGTGCATACCGTCTATGCAACGCATCTGACAACCGACTCGAGCCAAACCCATGGAACGCAGCCCGTCTCCGAAGATTTTACGCCTAGCGCCGGACTCAGGGTTCGTCTCGTTCCTCCGTCCACCTTTCATATTTTTTTCGCTGTCTTTGTTTTCCCTCCTTTCTCCTCTCCTTTCTTCAGCTCAAACCTCTCGAGGGCTGATCTGCGCTTTGTTCGCACTTACTCGATGTGCTACTCGCACTCGTTATACCTGGGGGCTTCTTTAACAGAAGCTTATTCATACGGGCTTTATGCCCAACACATGTGTCATACTTCCGCATGTACCTTTTATTCACCATTATATGCATCAATATGACTTAAGTTTTGGCCAAGCTGGGTTGCCTGGCTTCTCTGCTTACCCCTACGTTCCCGATTGTTCGGCTAGGAGGTAAAGGGAGCACCTCTGTGATTGTTACTGCCGGGTCAGCCGGATGTGTACGTCAGAGTGGGTGAAGCCGAAAGCTAGCGTTCTTAAGAGAATATTCGGTCGGTGACTTGAAAGATGATTTATTACTTACTTATTTATTTGCCCCCAGATGCTTTTTCTGCTATTTTCGCAGTCCGGACATGCACTTTAGGGCATGCCTCCCCAGGGAAAGCAACCCTTAATGGAACTATTCTCCCTGGAAGATGTTTCTTACTAACCATGTAATATAACATAACTAGTTGGGCACTTGTCTGATAAAGCAATTATGACCCCGACGCCTTGTCTCCACGCATGCCCCGGTTCTTCTATAACCGTAAGGGTATTCGGACACACTCCGGACTGTTGGGTCCCGAGGTTGAAGCGAAAATGTCTGCAAAGACAAACGATCTACAATCCGGTAGAAGGCATTTTACATGTCATTTCAAAATTACATCGTCAAACTGACTGATTGTACTCCTCTTCAATCCCATCTAACAGGCTGTCTAATTTACAGTCATGTTGGGAATATTTCGTGGCCAGTTCTACTTGGACGTACATCAAGCTCACACGGATCTCCTTCCCGTCAGGCCCCGCAGGTCCGACCTTGGCCATGTGGTTTGGGTCAGCCTTCGGATACCGCGTCTTCACCATGGCCCAGGCCTCCCTGGCGCCTTGACGGCAGGCCGATATCTTCCACAGACGGAGGTGTCACCATGCTCCCTGAAGCTTCTCAGCAAGCCCTACACGGCCCTCGGGTAGGGAGACGGAAGGCCATAAAGCCTGCACGACGCCACTCATCGCCTGCCGAACACGTTCGAGAAGTTGCACCGGCTTGGGAAGTTGGTCACCCGTTGAACCAGGCATTTCCTCCGCAGGGTGACCTGTGAGCACACCTACAGAAATATTTCTGTTAACCGACTTGCTCGCCGAACTCTTCTTTTCAAAAGAGTTTGCTCAAGCACTTACTATAGATGCCGCGACGAAGCCGCTGATTCTCCTTCAAGGAGCCAGACAGCTGGGCCCGAACACCTTTCAGCTCTTCTCCAAGCTGGGTGTGGGCATCTAGGAGTTTGTTCCTCTCCTGCTGCACCTTCGTAAGCACCCTCTCGCCGGCCTTCAACTGGCGCAGTAGCTATTGCTTGTCCGGATCTAGTCCGGCGCCCTCTGCAATATTATTGTCAGACTATACACACACGCCGCATTTTCTTAACTACTTCTCTTTTCAAAAATATGAATTACCAGAGGGGGTCTCCGTGGCTCCCCCGGCAGCGGCTAGTGCAGCCTCAAGTTGGGCCTTGCAGTTTTGAAGCTCCTGAGACAGGTGGGTATTCTTCTCAGTAAGATCCTGCATAACAAATGATCCTTAAATCAGTTAGTTTAACTATTTTAAGTCTCGGGGGCTACTGGCATATATAGCCATCAAAATTCCTCACCCGTATGTCCTTTACATACTGCTCCATGGCTTTGGTTAAACCATCTTGAGCAGCACGGAGGTGTGCGTCTCCCGCATTAAAGGCATTTAACGCCTCAGGAGAGAAACACGCGTCACGAAGAATTGTCTGACGATGCCTATGATTCATGGCGCTCTCCACCTCAGACCTGGTGGCGGACAACCTGTCGGCATCGTCTGTTGGAGGAGTGTCCGGCTCGCGCCTTGCGCTAGCCTCCCCTTCCGGACCAGGCGTTGGAGCCTGGCTGGTGGAGGCTTGGTGGGCACCCTCTCCGGACTCAGTCCGGCGAGCGCTTTTTCTCCTGGAAGAATCATGAGCATTAATATGCCTCCCAGGAGTTTTTCCCTTAAAGGACAATGGTGCGCCATACCTTTGCGGCGACGTTTCGATTCGCGCCGCACTCCTCTTCTGCCTGCTGGGCCGGACTGACCCCGTTTGATCAGTCGCCGCAAGCTCGGCTTCCTGCCGTGAAGGCACCGCCTGCCGTGCACCATTGCTGCACGGTGGTTAGAAATAAGCATTAACAAAGCAACGGTGTCAGAGCTTCGGTCGTACTCACCTGGGAAGCCGGACACAAACCAGGGTAGTCAGCCGTAATGGCGACCAAAGCATTATCTATGCTGAGCTGGTGGAACACCCCATCAATTAAATCCACCTTTATGTCCGGATCCTCTTCGGAAGCCGGACACTATTCGACAGGAACATGAAGTTTGAAGGAGAACCCGCCTTGCAACGCCAAAGACAACATATGCGCCGGGCTCGTCGTCATTGAAGCCTCATTCGGGGGCTAGTGAGGGAATCCCGGACTAGGGGGTGTCCGGATAGCCGAACTATCATCATCGGCTGGACTCCAAGACTATGAAGATACAAGATTGAAGACTTCGTCTCGTGTCCGCATGGGACTTTCCTTGGCACGGAAGGCAAGCTTGGCGATACGGATATGTAGATCTCCTACCATTGTAACCGACTTTGTGTAACCCTAGCCCTCTCCAGTGTCTATATAAACCGGATGGCTTTAGTCCGTAGGACGAAAAAAACAATCATACCATAGGCTAGCTTCTAGGGTTTAACCTCCTTGATCTCGTGGTAGATCCACTCTTGTAACACACATCATCAATATTAATCAAGCAGGACGTAGGGTTTTACCTCCATCAAGAGGGCCCGAACCTGGGTAAAACATCGTGCCCCTTGTCTCCTGTTACCATCCGCCTAGACGCACAGTTCGGGACCCCCTACCCAAGATCCGCCGGTTTTGACACCGACAATGCCACTATCTCTTTTTCCACACTTGTGCTTCAAAATTTCACCATGGTCTTCATGATAGAGAGTCTCTTGTGTTGTCACTTTCATATACTAGTGAGAATTTTTCATTATATAACTTGGCTTGTATATTACAATGATCAGCTTCCTCAAAATACCCTAGGTCTTCTTGGGCAAGCAAGTTGGATGCACACCCACTTAGTTTCATTTATTGAGATTTCATACATTTATAGCTCTAGTGCATCCGTTGCATGGCAATCCCTACTCACTCACATTGATATCTATTAATGGGCATCTCCATAGCCCGTTGGTATGCCTAGTTGATGTGAGACTATCTTCTCCTTGTCTTCTCCACAACCACCCTTCTATTCCACATATAGTGCTATGTCCATGGCTCACGCTCATGTATTGCATGAAAAATTGAAAAAGCTTGAGATTACTAAAGTATGAAACAATTGCTTGGCTTGTCATCGGTGTTGTGCAGGATTAAATACTTTGTGTGATGAAGATAGAGCAACCAAACTATATTATTTTGTAGGGATAACTTTCTCTAGCCATGTTATTTTGAGAAGACATGATTCCTTTATTAGTATGCTTGAAGTACTACTATTTCTTATGTCAATATGAACTTTTATTTTGAATCATTTGGATCTGAACATTCATGCCACAATAAAGAGAAATACATTGAATTATGCTAGGTAGCATTACAGATCAAAAATTCTGTTTTCATCATTTACCTACTCGAGGACGAGCATGAATTATGCTTGGGGATGCTTGATACATCTCCAACATATCTATAATTTTTGATTGTTCCATGCTATTATATTACCTGTTTTGGATGTTTACGGGCTTTACTTTACACTTTTATATCATTTTTGCGACTAACCTACTAACCGGAGGACCATCCCCTATTGCTTTTTTTTCCTATTTCAGTATATCAAAGAAAAGGAATATCAAACGGAGTCCGAACGGAATGAAACCTTCGGGAGCACGATTTTTTGAATGAACGTGATCCAGAGGACTTGAAGTGCAAGTCAAGAAGCTCCCGAGGAGGCCTTGTGGGCCCCTCGTGCATCCACCGCTGTACTTTTTCCTCCTATATATACACATATACCCCAAAACCATCAAAGGAGCCACCGAAGAAATATTTCCTCCACTGTAACCTTCTGTATCCGCGACATCCCATCTTGGAGCCGTTGTCGGCACTCTAACGGAGGGGGAATCCACCATGGAGGGCTTCTACATCAACACCATAGCCCTTTACCACAAACCTTAGAGTCCATAGTTATTAGCTAGATGGCTTCTTCTCTCTTTTTGGATCTCAATACCATGTTCTCCCCCTCTCTTGTGGAGATCTATTTGATGTAACTCTTTTTGCGGTGTGGTTGTCGAGATCCGATGAATTTTGGGTTTATGATCAAGTTTATCTTTGAGAAATATCTGAATCTACTCTGAATTCTTTTATGTGTGATTGAGTTGTCTTTGCAAGTCTCTTCGAATTATCGGTTTGGTTTGGCCTACTAGATTGATCTTTATTGCCATGGGAGAAGTGCTTAGCTTTGGGTTCAATCTTACGGTGTCCTTTCCTAGTGACAGCAGGGGTAGCAAGGCACATATTGTATTGTTTCCATCGAGGATAAAAAGATGGGGTTTATATCATATTGCATGAGTTTATCCCTCTACATCATGTCATCTTTCTTAATGCGTTACTTTGTTCTTATGAACTTAATACTCTAGATGCATGCTGGATAGCGGTCGATGTGGGGAGTAATAGTAGTAGATTCAGGCAGGTGTCCGTCTATTTGTCACAGATGTGATGCCTATATACATGATCATGCCTAAATAATCTCATAATTATTCGCTTTTCTATCAATTGCTCGACAGTAATTTGTTCACCCACCGTAATACTTATGCTATCTTGAGAGAAGCCTCTAGTGAAACCTATGCCCCCCGGGTCTATCTTTTATCATATACGCTTTCAATCTACTTTTATTTGCATCTTTACTTTTCCAATCTATATCACAAAATACAAAAAATATATTTACCTTATCATATTATCTCTACCAGATCTCACTTTCGCAAGTGGCCGTGAAGGGATTGACAACCCCTTTATCGCGTTGGTTGCGAGTTCTTTGTTTGTTTGTGTAGGTTTGTGGGACTTGTGAGGAGCCTCCTACTGGATTGATACCTTGGTTCTCAAAAACTGAGGGAAATACTTACGCTACTGTGCTGCATCACCCTTTCCTCTTCAAGGAAAACCAATGCAAGCTCAAGACATAGCAGAGGCTTATCTTCTTAAGGTCAGGAATGAAGTCAACACAGAACCGAATGACATCCTCCATTTGATGGCCCATGGAGATGCTTCCTTCTGGCCTAGCACGGTTACAGACATATTTCTTTAGGACTCCCATGAACCTCTCAAAGGGGAACATATTGTGTAGAAATAGAGGGCCCAGAAAGATAATCTTGTCGACTAGATGAATTAGGATGTGCGTCATGATATTGAAGAAGGATGGTGGAAACACCATCTCGAAACTGACAAGACATTGCGCACATCACTCCTTAACCTTTGTAGGATTTCTGGATCGATCACCTTCTAATAGATTGCATTGAGGAATGAAGATAGCTTCACAATGGCTAATCGAACGTTTGCTTGTAGAAGCACCCTCAATGCAACCAAAAGAAGTTGTGTCATAATCACGTGGCAGTCATGAGACTTTAGGTTCTGGAACTTTTTCTCTGCCATATTTATTATTCCCTTTATATTCGATGAGTAGCCAGACGGGACCTTCATACTGAGGAGGCATTCAAAGAAGATTTCCTTCTCTTGTTTGGTAAGAGCATAGCCGGCAGGACATTCATACTGCTTTGGAGGCATGCCGTATTTTTCGTGCAAACATGCAGGTCCTCCCGTGCCTCCAGTGTATCTTTTGTCTTCCCATACACGCCCAAGAATCCTATAGCAGGTTCACGCAAAGGTTCTTTGTCACGTCCATCACGTCAATTGAAGAGCGGACCTCTAGGTCTTTCCAGTAGGTTGGGTCCCAAAATATAGATTTCTTCTTCCACATGGGTGCGTGTCCCTCAGGGTCATTCGGAACAGATAGTCCGCCAGGACCCTTTCCGAAGATTACTTTTAAATAATTTACCATAGCAAGTACGTGATCACCGATACGCATGGCAGGCTTCTTCCGGTGATCTGCCTCGCCTTTGAAATTCTTGCCTTTCTTGCGGCATTGATGGTTGGTCGGAAGAAATCAATGATGCCCCAGGTACACATTCTTCCTGCATTTGTCCATGTATATACTTTCGATGTCATCTAAATAGTGCGTGCATGCATGGTATCCCTTGTTTGTCTGTCCTGAAAGGTTACTTAGAGCAGGCCAATCATTGATGGTTACAAACAACAAGGCATCAAGGTCAAACTCCTCTTATTTGTGCTCATCCCACACACGTACACCGTTTCCAATCCACAGCTGTAAAAGTTCTTCAACTAATGGCCTTAGGTACACATCAATGTCTTTGCCAGGTTGCTTAGGGCCTTGGATGAGAACTAGCATCATAGTGAACTTCCGCTTCTTGCACAACCAAGGAGGAAGGTTATAGATACATATAGTCATGGGCCAGGTGCTGTGATTATTGCTCTACTCCCCAAAAGGATTAATGCCATCCATGCTTAAACCAAAACATACGTTCCTTGCGTCACCTGCAAACTCCTCCCAGTACTTTCTCTCAATTTTTCTCCACTGCGACCCGTCAGCGGGTGCTCTCAACTTCCCGTCTTTCTTACGGTCCTCTCTGTGCCATCACATCAACTTGGCGTGCCCTTTCTTCTTCAATCCAACAACAAATGCGATCATAACCGCAACCAAGCTAACAATTGATCCAACATCATAAAGATAGCAAGCCTTAGTATGAATGGCATATCCTCTAATATTTCTAATCTTCAAGCGCATTTCATCCATCTAGATCTTGTGATCATCAACGACATCCAGAACATGCAACTCCAATATCATCTTCTCCTCCTCAATTTTTTTCAATTTTTCCTTCAAGTAATTTTTTTCTTCTTCAACTAAATTTAACCTCTCTACAATAGGGTTGGTTGGAATTTCCGGTTAACATACCACCTAGATAAAAAAATGTCACATTGCTCGGCCTAATTGTCATAAACACTAAATGAAACTAATAGTTATAAAAGAAAATATATATACCACATCCGAATCATAGACAGGACAAGGGCCGACGGAGGCGGATACCACAACCATCGCACTGTATATTAATAAACAATAATAAGTAAGAAAACTACACAAGTATCTATCTAAATCATACAAGTAAGAACTTTTTTATTTTAGAAGAAGATAATATCAAGAGGCTCACCACGGTGGTGCAGGCCACGAGATCGGCGCGGGCGATCAACGATGGTGAGGACGGGGATGGGAGAGGATGGACCGCCAGACCTAGACAAATCTTGAGGAAAATGGAGCTTGGACAAGGAGCTTCGAGAGGAGAAAGCTTAAGTGTGGCTCATGCATTTCATCGAACACCTCATGTGCATAGGAGGTGAGCTAGAGCACCACCAAGTTCTCCAACGGCCGGCCAGAAAAAAAAAGCAATGGAGTGCTACGCTCGCATGAGAGGGGGTATATATAGGAAACTGATTGGTCCTGGTTCATGGCTGGAACCGGGACTAAAGGACACCCTTTGGTCCTGGTTCGTGCAACCAACCACGACCAATGGTGGTGGGCCAGGAGTGAGGCACATTGGTCCCGGTTCCTGCCTAGAACCGGGACCAAAGGGACCAGACAAACTAGGACCAATGCCCCACGATGGCCCGGCCGCCCCACTGGCCTCACGAACCTAGACCTATGCCCCCATGGGTCCCCGTTCTTGACTGAATAGGGACTAATGGGCTGGCACGGCCTCATCCAAAGCCACGTTTTCTACTAGTGACACATGCCACATCCACACGCACACACGCACACTTTCCACGGTCCGAACGTGGCTATAGACTGGCGCCTGACACATGCTCACCGCACGCACACACGTGCACTCAGTCCATCGTGGCTTATTTCTAAGAATCACTACTACGTCTCCAATGTATCTATAATTTCTAATTCTTTCATGTTATTATATTATCAATCTTGGATGCTTTATATGCATTATTATGCTATTATATATCATTTTTGGGAGTAACCTATTAACCCAGTGCCTTGTGCCAGTTCTTATTTTTTGCTAGTTTTGGCTTTTCAGAAAATCAATACCAAACAAAACCCAAACACTATGAAACTTTACAGTGATTTTTCATGACTAGAAGGGACCCTAGAAGGTTCGGGGGAGGCCAGAAGAGCTACGAGAAAGCCACGAGCTCACAGGGCACCCCCCTGAGATTGTGGGCTCCACACAACTCTGTTTGACCTAATTCCAAACATATAAATTTGCATATGTTTCGAAACTAATGGAGAGCCACTTGAAACACTTTTTCCGTCGCCACAAATTTATGTTCTTCTACGATCCCATCCGGAGGCCTTATCTGGTACTTTGCCAGATGGGAATCGAAGATGAAGGGCTTCTAAGTCATCCTTGCTGCCATACGGTGATGCCCATGTAGTTCACCACATAACTACGGGTCCATAGCTAGTAGCTATATGACTTATTTTCTCTCTTTGATCTTCAATAGCTTGTTCTCCTCGGTCTTCTTGGAGTTCTAACCGATGTAATTTTTTTGTGGTGTGTTCGCTTGGAGAATTGTCTGTTTATGATCTTATTATTCATTGAAATTAATTTAGTTTTTAACTTTATTATGCATGATTGTTATATCTTTGTATTTCTCTTCAACCTATCCATTTGGTTTGGCCAACTAGATTGATTTATCTTCAATGGGAGAGGTGCTTGGTAATGGTTTCAATCTTGTGGTGTCCTCACCCAGTGATAGAAGGGGTAACAACACACGTGTTGTATTGTTTCTAGTAAGGGTAAAGTGACGAAGTTTATTCATATTGATTGTGTTTACTTTGTCTATATCATATTATCTTGCTTAAGGCGTTACTCTATTTGTCATGAACGTAATACCATAGATGCATGCTGGATAGCTGTTGATTGGTGGAGTAATAGTAGTAGTTGCAGGCAGGAGTCAGTTTACTTGTCACGGACGTGATGCCAATATAGATTATCATTTTCACGAAAACATCATAACTATGTGCTTTTCTATCAATTGCCCAATGGTAATTTGTTTACCCACCGTATTCTATGTGTTCCAGAGAGAAGCCTATAGTGAAAACTATGGCCCATGGGGTCTACTTTATCATATTATAAAACCAACAATACCTTTCTGCAATTTATTTATTATTGTTTTGTTTTGCAATTTATGTGTCTACCTATATAAGATTTAATACTTGCAAGTAACGAGTTCAAGGGGATTGGCAATCCTCTTGCCCGTGTCCGGTGCAAGTATTTGCTTTTGTGTGTGCAGGTGTTCTTCACGAGGATTTCTGTGATTCTCCTAATGGTTGGATAAACCTTGTTCTCACCAAGGGAAATAATTATCTCTACTGTACTGCTCCACCCTTCGTCTTCGGGGAAAATCCCAACACAACTCACAAGTATGGAAATAATTTCTGGCGCAATTGTCGAGGAGACGTCATCAAATCTCATCAACTACGTTCACTGAAACTATCATTTAGTTGCTCAACTTTTTATTTGCCTTTGCCTCTCTTTTTCATCTCCCTCCACTTGTTTAAAAAACAAAACACAAATATATTTGACTTTTTTTGTTTTCTTGTTTGCTTGCTTTTTCATTATGTCCCAAGAAAACACTAAGTTGTGGGACTTTTCAAATACTAATAATAATGATTTTATTAGTACTCCAATTGCTCCTCCATCCACTAGTGGGGAGTCTTATGATATTAATGTTGTTTTGTTAAATCTTGTTACGAAGGAATAGTTCTATGGATATCCTAATGAGGATGATGCATACCATCTTAATACCTTCATTGAATTATGTGGTACGCAAAAGAAAAAAGTTATGGATAATTATATTATTACATTGTTATTATTTCCTTTTTATTGCGAAGTATTTTCCTCCCGCTCAGATTATTTCTCTTAGGAATCAAATTATGAACTTTAAGAATCTTGACCATGAACATGTTGCACAATCCTAGGAGAAAATGATATTATTGATTAGAAATTGTCCCACTCATGGTTTAAGCTTATGGATGATTATAAAAAATTTCTATGCGGCACTAAACTTTGTTTCTAGAAATCTTCTAAACTCTGCTGTAGGTAGAACTTTTATGGAAATCACATTGGGAGAAGCTACAGGACTCCTTCATAATATAATTAAAAATTATTCTCAATGTGACAGCGAACAAGCTCCAACTGGTAAGAAGGTAAACTCTGTCGAAGAAGTTTCTGCCTTGAGTGATAAAATGGATGCTTTTATGAAAATGGTTGCTAGTAAAAATACTCAAGTTGATCCTAGTTATGTGCCACTATCTACTTTCGTTGAAAATAATTATAATGCTATTTATATGAATTTTTTCTTCAGAAAAAATTTCATTCCTAGATCGTATCCTTGAAATGCCTCTAATAATAATAGTAATAATAATAATAATAATAGTGGTGGTGGTGGTAGTAGTAGTAGTAGTAGTAGTAGTAGTAGTAGTAGTAGTAGTAGTAGTAGTAGTAGTAGTAGTAGTAGTAGTAGTATTACTAATAATAATAATAATAATAATAATAATAATAATAATAATAATAGGATACCTAGTGATCTTGAGAACAATATTAAATAATTAATTAGTTCTCCAATGATTTTTAAGGCCATGGTAGTGGACAAACTAAATAAAGTTCATGATATGGCTAAAAACATGGATAGAATTCCTCATGATGTGGAACTCCTAAAATTAAAACTTTGCCACCAAAGTATGATATTAAAGAGTCCATAAAGTCTATCGAAGTCCCCATTAATGACATCAAAGAGAGAACCGCTAGGTTGAGAGCTAAGTGAGAACTTCTAGAAAAAGTTATTCCACCCGGTTTTTATCGTAATCATGATGAAGATATTAAAATGATTATTGTCTCACATATTTAATAATTTTTTAGTAATATAAAAATTGATGAAAATGGTACTAGAGATGATTCAACTTTAGCTAGAAGGAGTCCGAATTGTTCAGAGACTGATGATCTTAATGATAAAAATAATAAAAGTGGGTTTGAAGAGGTCAACACTTTAAATAGTAATATGCCCACTACCTTCGATTACAAGGACTTAAATTATGATAATTGTTCTTTGATGGAAGTTATATCCTTGTTGCAATCCATGATAAATTCACCCAATTCTTACGAACAAAATAAAGCTTTTACTAAACATATTGTAGAAGCTATGAATAAAACCAAGACCTGGAGGGAGTCAATACTAGAAAATTTCATGATGAATGGGAACCTACTATTAAAGTAAATGTTAAAGATTATAAACGTAATTCTTTGTGTGATCTATGTGCTAGCGTCTCTACTATACTAAAATCTTCATGTGACATTCTAGGTCTCATCGATAGGGATGCATGTTCCCATAATTTACATTTAGAAGATTCAACTATTAAGAAACCATTGGGTAGAATAAATGATGTTCTCATACTTTCTTATAGAAATTATATGCCCATGGATTTTATTGTGCTTGATATTGAATTCAACCCGTCTTGTCCTATAATACTTGGTAGGCCTTTCCTATGAACCATAGGTGCTATTATTGACATGAAAGAAGGAAATATAAGGTTCCAATTTGAATAAAAAAGGGATGGAACATTTCAATAGGAATAGAATGAAACCACCATATGAATATATAATGAGGGCCAACTATGGAATTAATTTGAAGGATGACACTCCTTGAAATAATGCTTTGCTCCTAGCTACGGGCGTAAAACAATAGTGCTTGTTGGGAGGCAACCAAATGAATAAAATAATTTTTTCACCTTTTGTTTCTATTCTTGTGTGTTTAAACAATTATGCTACTATTATGATTGTTTCTTTATGTTATAATTAGTGTTTGTGCCAAGTAAGCCTTTAGGATTATCTCAGATGATAGTTGATTTGAACCTTTTGAAAAACAGAAACATTTTCCCCAAGTTCTGGAATTTTGTAAATTCACAGAAATGTGCTTTTGCTCTGCTTTTTTTACACATGATTGATATAGAAATTTCCCACGTCTTCCTAACTTTTCGGGACTTTTGGAATTACAGAAGTATGGTGAAAGTTCAGATTACTATAGACTGTTCTGTTTTTGATAGATTTTGTTATCATTGCATTGTGTGCTTATTTTGATGAATTTATGGATTGTATGAAGGGGTATAAGCCATGGTAAAGTTAGAATACAATAGGTATAATGCAATAACAGATCTCACGAAGGTATTTGCTAAGTTTAGTATGATTGAAGTTTTCAAGTTCTGGGTGAAATCACGATGGATGAAGGAATACGGAGTAAAAATAGCCTAAGCTTGGGGATGCCCATTGCACCCCAAGGTAATATGGAAGGAGTACCAAGCATCTAAGCTTGGGGATGCCCCGAAAGACATCCCCTCTTTCTTCTAACCTTTCCCCCTTGGCCAACGACCCTAGGTGCTTGGAGGGTAATGCACCTGCCCCCTCCACCCCTATATATAGTGGGGAGGTGCATGGGGAGATGCACCCTGCCACCCTTGCCCATCTCCCTCTCGTTACACCTCCTCCACCTCGGGCGGATGCTTGGCGATGACCTACTCCAGTTTCACAACTGCCACCACCACCACGCTGTCGTGTTGGTTCAGATCTCATCCACCTCCTCTCCCTCACCTGCTGGATCAAGGAGAGGACGCCACTAAGCTACATGTGTGCTAAAATCAAAGGCGCCATCTTTTCGGTGTTTACATTGGTTGGATCGTGATTGGATCGCGAATAGTACGGCTACATCAACCACATTTTATACGCTTCCTCTTTCCGTCTACAAGGGTACATAGACACACTCCTCTCTCATTGCTATGCATCTCCTACATTAGATCTTGGATGTTCGCAGGAATTTTTTGATTTTCATGCTTTGTTCCGCATCACCAGTGTTGTCTCGAGCCCCACGTAGCGCGCCGCCATGCCTCCAATCTTACCTGTGTATGTGTCCACGGACTCGGCGTCCGCCATGCATAGCCGTTCGATATCGCTGCATAGAATGGACAGCCGCGCAACCCTGCGCAATCAGCTTCGACAAAGTGTGTCTTCAGGACGGCTCACACCTCCGTTGTCGACTTCTTCATCAACATCTGCATCAACGGGTCTTCATAGAGCATGTCGAACAATATTGCCTTTGACACCTTATCCTTCTTCATGTCGATAGATGCGTCACTCACCGCAACACCACCTCCCAAAGGCTCTAGACATGGAGGATTGCGTCTGCCTTTATAGCGCACACCGTGTAGTTGTCCGGCATGAGCATTGGCAGCGAGAATGACACCGCACCTCATGTAGTGCCGTGCGGGATGATCGCACTGTCCACCGGCAAGAATCAAGAGAAGCTCTAATGCCAATTGTTGTGTTTTCCCTAACCCTTACTATCCCATGATCTCTCTCTCT
Organism: Triticum dicoccoides; assembly: GCF_002162155.2. Taxonomy (NCBI): domain Eukaryota; kingdom Viridiplantae; phylum Streptophyta; class Magnoliopsida; order Poales; family Poaceae; genus Triticum; species Triticum dicoccoides. The sequence goes on from NC_041385.1 coordinate 20,269,485, forward strand.
CTATTTCTCTCTCTCACTCTCTCTCTCTCTCTCTCTCTCTCTCTGTAGCTCTCACTCATCTCACTCTGGCTCGAACCAAGGAACAAGAAAGGAGGGAGAACACGATGGACACAGGTGATTTTGTTCCGGTGCACTCATGCTCGTGGAACAAGCATCTTCTTTTCGAGCTCAAACTCTGGCGCCACAGTCAAGATGATTTGTTTCATGATATGGTTAGATTTATGTTAATCCTTCTATCTTAGTTGCAGATGCTTGCAAAAGGGGGTACTCATAAGAGGGTTGCTAGTTCAAGAAAGAATGAGAGCCTAGAACCAATCAATCCACATTCCATATTATCAAACTAGCGAAAGAAAATCAACTAAATATGAAGAACGTTATTAGAAGACAATTCACATAAGTCCTCGAGAACGCTTTCCTATATATAAGAGAACTTTCCAGCTTGTCCTTTGCCATAAAAAGGATTGGGCCACCTGGATGTATTCCACTTGTGAGCTGCATTGGGATTTCCACGAAGAGGAGAGGATTATGCAGTATAGTAGAGATAAGTATTTCCCTCGGTTAGAAACCAAGGTTATCAATTTAGTAGGAGAATCATGTAACAATTCGTTAGCAGCACCTACACAGAAAATAACAACTACTTGCACCAAATGCAAACAAGGGGTTGTCTATCCCTTGGCGGTTGAATTGCAAGGATCAAATCTCATAGTGATAGATAGATAAATAAAAACACAAAAAAATATAACATAAATAAAAGTGCAGCAATATATATTTGGATTTTAATATATGATTTAATAGACCCGGGGGCCATAGTTTTCACAAGATGCTTCTCTCTTGAAAATAGCATATGGTGGGTAAACAAATTACTGTTGGGCAATTAATAGAAACGCAAATAATCATGACGATATCGATGGCAATGATCATGTATATAGGTATCAGGTTCAAGACAAGTAGACCGACTCCTACCTACATCTACTACTATTACTCCACACATCAACCGCTATCCAACATGCATCTAGAGTATTACGTTCATAAAGAATGGAGTAATGCCTTAAGCAAGATGACATGATGTAGACAAAGTAAACTTACAAATGAATAAACCCCATCTTATTATCCTTAATGTAAATGATACAAATACGTGACATGTCCTTTTCCATCACAGGGATTGAGCACCGCAAGATCGAACCCATCACAAAGAACCTCTCCCATTGCAAGAAAAATCAATCTTGTTGGCCAAACCAAATCAATAGATCAGAGAGAAATACGAAGGTATAATAATCATGCATAAAAGAGTTCAGAGAAGACTCAAATACTATTCATAGATAATATGATCATAAACTCACAATTCATTAGATCCCAACAGACACACCATAGTAAGTGATTACATCAAATAGATCTCCAACAACATCAAGGAGAACATTGCATTGAAGATCAAAGAGAGAGAAGAAGCCATCTAGCTACTAGCTATGGACCCATAGGTCTGTGCTAAACTCACATCATCGGAGGGGCGACAAACCTCCATGGTCGATTTCCCCTCCGGTAGAGTGCCGGAAAAGGCCCCAAGATGGGATCTCTTGAGAATAGAAGCTTGTGGCCCGGAAAAAGGGTTTCAGGTGGCTCCCCGTTTGTTTCCCGATTTTACATAATTTATAGAGGCAGAATTAGGTTAAATAGCGGAATAGGGGCCCCAGAAGCCACCTGGTCCATTGTGAGCCACTCCTTCATCGTCTCGCCCTCTCCCGAAGCTTCCAGGGTCTCTTTTATCCAGAAAAAATTGTCAAAAAGTTTCATGGCAATTGGACTTTGTTTGGTATTGATATTCTATAGAACCAACAATAGACAAACAAACAACAATTGGCACTTGGCACTAAGTTAATAGGTTAGTCCAAAAATAGATATATAATTGCATATAAAACATCCAAGATCGATAATATATTAGCATGGAACAATAAAAAAATATACATAAATTGGATACGTATCACTACACCTTTCTTACTATTGCTACTTGTTACTAGTTACGAATTACCTTGTTACAAAACTACTTGTTACGGCTACTTTTAGTACTTGCATATAATACCTTGCTGAAAACCATTTATCATTTCCATTTGCTCCTCATTGGGTTTGACGCTCTTACTTATCAAAAGCAGTATGATTGATCCCCTATACTTGTGGGTCATCACCACATCATAAGCAATACATCCATGTCTCTAGCCATATCATCAACTTTATGTAGTTCTTCTACCCTAGCATTGAAAATCTTTTGAGAAGTAATAATTTTTTTAATGTTGAACTGAAGATCAGTAGGTATCACATATTATTATTGTAATAATTCCCTAAGGAATTACCAGATTATTAGAGGAATTACCGGGATACTTTCTAGGATTCAAATTACCTCTATAAGCATTGTTGTTGAGATTATTTATAGAGACAAAATTAAAATCAATAGCCTCATTATTTAGCTCAATCAAAGTAGATAGTGGCACATCATTGGGATTAGCACGAGCAGTTTTACTTGCAAGTATTTTGGTAAGAGCATCCATTTTATCACTCAGAGTAGAAACTTCTTCGATAGATTTTACCTTTTTACCATTTGGAACTCGTTTGGTGTGCCATTGAGAATAATTTTTCATTATATTATCAAGGTGTAAGTGCATCTAGTGCCACCCCTAGTTAGTTTTGGAGTATTGACGACAAACCTGGTTGAGGGACTAATGTGTTTGTGAGAATTGCAGGATAACACAGGTAGTAGTCCCTCATTGATTCAGTTTACCTACGGAGATGACCCCTAAAAATATGTGAAGACATCGAAGACAATGGTGGTCTGTGCAGCCATTCACGTTGAAAACTATGACATGAGAGGACATCGCATGAAGACTATGGAGTGCGAAGACTTAGCTGTTTTGTTGTTTCCTTTTCTTCTTTGTTGAGTCATAGGAACCGCCGCACTGTTAAGTGGGGTCCAAGTGAACAAAGTCAAAGTGACTGAAGTGATGCTCAACCAAATCCTATGTCTTTGAGCGAAGACAATGGGAGCAAATCTTAACCAGAGTCGGATGAGTCAGCTTTACTTGTAGCCCAAGTCAAGCTGCCGCGTGTGTTTGAAATCTGACCGTTGGAACACGTGTCGGTTCCTTAGTGACCCAGGGTCAGTTTGGACAAATCAGGTCGGGTTGCTCAGTGGCTATTAATAGCCCACCCCCTGCACCATAAATTGGTGGCTGCTCAGAGTTAGTGCACGGGTTTTGTTGTTTGAGAGCAACCCACCTCTGAAGCTTTTGAGAGAGCATCCTTGCGAGGAAAAAGCCCAAACCACCCAGAGCCCAAAGAGTGTTTGGCATCACTAAAGTATTTCTGTCCGCGTGATCTAAAGACTTGTTTCACTTGAGGACTGTGAATCCTCCATCCGGTTAGGCATCACCTTCTGAGCATCCGAGAGTCATTGTGGATTGCCGGCGAACGAAGTCTGTGAAGGTTTGGGAGTCTACCTTGAAGACTTACCAGAGTGATTGGGCGGGGACTAGGTGTCCTTAGCTCAAGGGGAATAAGGTGAAGACGCGGTCTTCTGAGTTGAATCTCGGCCTCCCTAACCAGACATAAAGTTGTCACAGCAACTAGAACTGGTCGAACAAACCTCTGTCTCCACCAAGCGACTGGTTCTATCTCTCACTTATCTTTACTTACAGTTGTCTTCGTGAAGTCATTGCTTGCTTGCATTATCCGTGAGACTTCACTTCTTGACTACTCAGTCTGATTGGCTTCACACTATCTTCGATCTCGATCTCACTAACTAGCTGCTGATAGTCTTCATGCTTTCACTTCATTGAATACTTGACTATGGCTTGTCTAGTGTAGTCTACCTTCTGCTTCATGCGAATAGTGTCATTTCTTTTGTTTGTCTTTGAAACTCCCATGTTTTGAAGACTTTCATAAAAATTGCCTATTCACCCCCCTCTAGTCGATAACTAGCTCTTTCAATTGGTATTAGAGCAAGGTACTCCCTTGTTCTGTGTGATTCGGTTTAACCACCAGGAGTTTTAGCTATGTCGGCTGCAGGGCTAATAAAGTCCCCGTTGCATGCCCCCTCTTCGATGGCACTGAATATCCCTACTGGAAGAATAAGATGTGCATGCATCTTGAAGACATTGATGTTCATCTATGGTATGTCGTCAAGAATGGCGTTCCCAAGACTGGTGAAGGTGTCACCCCTGCTGCTGTCAACAGGTTCATTCAACTAGACTCTCCCGCCAAGAACATCATCTATGGTCATCTGACCAAAGGATAGTATGGTCGTGTGAGTGCTCTGGAAACCTCGAAGCTAGTCTGGGATTGGCTCTCCAAGGTCAATGAAGGTGTCTCAACTCAGCAAGATCAAAGGATCAGTGTCCTCCGCAACCTCTTCAATCACTTCAAGCGACACGACAATGAGAACGTCTAGCTCACATTCGATCGTCGAACTGATATCACAAATGAGCTCCAAGCACTCGGCGCCACTGAGATCACGAAGCATGAAATTGTCAAGACACTACTGAGATCTCTTGACACCTCATTTGACACCTTAGCCCTGATGATACAAGAACGCCCTGACTTCAAGATTCTCGATCCGTCTGACATACTTGAGAGGCTCAACATACATGAGTTTTAGCTATCTGAGAAACGAGATATCTATGGCCCCAACTATGGCCGAACTCGCGCTTTGAAGGCAAAGGTTGTTTCCTCATCCGAAGAAGAATCTGACTGCAGTTCTGGTGATCCTAAAGACATTGGAAAGGAGCTTGCTATGCTTGTGAAGAAGTTCCAGAAGTTCACCAAGACGAATGGCTTAAGAAAGTCTTCACGATCCAGCTCAAGAAATGATGAAGCTTCCACCCATGACAGCAAGAAAAGAACCTGTCACAAGTGCAAGAAACCTGTCCACTACATCTCTGAGTGTCCATAGTGGGACAATGAGAAGAAGAAGAAGGGCAAAGAATATGATTCTGATGACAAGAAGAAGAACAAATCCTCAAAGTTTTCTTCCAAGTCTTCTTCCAAGTCTTCATCACATAAGAATAGCTCACCTGGCAAGGCACGTGCTGTTGTTGGCAAGGAGATGGATTCAGAGGAGGAGTCTGCTTCCGAGGAGGCAATGGTGGAGTCTGAGGAGGAGTCCGACTCTGGTGTCGCGAGTCTGGCTCTAGCTACAACTTACGTCGCCAAGTCCATTTTCATCTCTGAAGACAATGGCTCCGTCAGCAACGCTGAGGACAATGACAAGGACGACTCGGCTCCCACCTACTGCTTCATGGCACGTGGTGCCAAGGTAAACTCATGCGATGCTTACTTTCAGACATCAGGTGAAGATGACTCTGATGGTGAATCCAAACATAGTTACAAAAGACTTGCTAAAATTGCAAATGAACAACAGAAAGCTATGGAACGTATTCAAAAACTGTTAGACAAAAGCGATGACCTGTTGGACGCGGAAATGACTAAGACTCGGTCCTTAATTGAAGACATAAAAAATCTTCATGTTAAGTAACAGGAACTTGAAGGTCGACATGAATCGCTCTCAACCTCTCATGAAAAGCTTTCCTATGATTATCTTCAAAGGAAGCAGGAACTTGAGAAATTGAGATCTGCTCATGAAGATCTTCAAAAGGAAAACGAGTCACTCCGCACACAACAGATCATTTCCGCTCAGGAAGGATTTGAACCACCATGTTTAAAATGCATTGAGCGTGATAACGCTACCTCTATTGATGAATGTTCTACTACTACCCTTGTTGCAATATCTTCAACTGCTAATGTGGTAACTAACCCCTCTGCTGAGGACACCACTACTATTGCTGATGAGAATGCTAGGTTGAAGACACTGCTTGAGACAGGGATGTACAAAAGTCTCAAGGGGCATCAAACATTATTTGATGTCCTCAAAAAGCAGATTCTGAACCGAAACCCTAGGAAAGAGGGTGTTGGGTTCTATAGGAAAATAAATGTTGATGGGTCTTACTAGAAACCTGAGCAGTACCCCAAAACCACATGGGTTGCTGCAAAGGAACCTTCAGTAGATCCATCCACCCTATCCAGCTTCACTCGTGCTAACCCTATTATCATTGATGAATCCTTTGATGCAAACTATAAACTGTTCAAGAATCAGAATGGCGAAGTGTTTGCCAGGTATATTGGTACTAACTGCCGGAATGGGCCACCTATGAAGAAGATATGGGTACCCAAAAGTTGTCTTGAAAATCTTCCAGTGAATGTCATTATGACACCACCTCTGAAGAAGACAAACCCCATATCAAAAGCTTCATATGGTCCAAAAGTTTCATACAGACCAAGGACTCATCTGAGTCACCCTAACGTCAATGTTTTGCAGGGAAATCATACTCAGACCCATGAATATGAGAGTGTTTCATCAAACCGCTATGTTCATAGAACTAAGAACTTTTCTGCTTATTCCTATGAGTATTATTCACCTCCTGCAGGGCTATTTACTAGGGCCCCAAAGCCAAAGTTCTCATATGCTGCACTTAGACTCATTGCTTCTAAGCCACCCCTGAAAATGTAGGTGGTTAACAAAACTAAACTCTCTTTTGTAGGGAAAAGTCTCCAGCCGGAAATCAAAGGCGTCCAAAGCTAATGCTGGAGACTTTAGAAATCTTGTAGGGCGCAAGATAAAATGCCCAAATGGTCTTACTATGTATTTCATTCCGGGATTCCTTGACACTCATCCTATCTATCCTAACCAAGACCTGAATTTCCATGTTCCACTTGTTCGTCAAATGTTTTTGCTTCACAACTCGCTTGGTGAAGCCTATCCCCGAAACTGCACTGTAGGCTACGACACCTCGTACTTTAGAATGGATTATGGACAGTGGATGCACTAATCACATGAATAGGGATCGAAGTCTTCTGATGGATTCAATGCTACGTCCATCAGACAAGAGGCACATCACATATGCTGACACTGGTAAAAGCAAGGTATTGGGTCTAGGTAGAGTTGCAATATTAAGGGATCAGCACATGGAAAAATAGATGCTTGTTGAATCCCTTGGTTTCAACTTAATGTATGTCTCAATGCTTTGTGACTTAAACATGATTGTGCTATTTGGAAAATATTGTTGCCTTGTACTAATGGAATCTGACAAGTCTCTAGTCTTTGAAGGGTATCAAAAGGATGATCTGTATATGGTAGATTTCTCAGCAGGACCACAGATGTCTGTATGTCTTCTAGCAAAAGCTTCAGAGTGATGGCTTTGGCATCGATGGCTGGGGCATGTGATACGTCTCCAACGTAACTATATTTTTTAATTGTTCCGCGCTATTATATTACCTGTTTTGGATGATTATGGGCTTTATTTTACACATTATTATCATTTTTGGGACTAACCTACTAACCGGAGGCCCAGCCCGTATTGCTGTTTTTTTGCCTATTTCAGTATTTCGAAGAAAAGGAATACCAAACGGAGTCAAACGGAATGAAACCTTTGGAAGCGTGATTTTTGGAACGAACGTGATCCATATGACTTAGAGTGCAAGTCAAGAAGCAGACGAGGCAGCCACAAGAGGGTAGGGCGCCCCCCCTATAGGGCGCGCCACTACTAGGGAAAAGCCTATACACAGAATCTTACCAGCAGTGCGCTCCAAAATAACTCGCTGCTGCTAACTAGCAGTAGCGCGGACAGACGAAACCCGCTGCTGAGACAAATATAGCAGTAGCGCGTCACCCCAAAGATGCGCTGCTGCTATAATTCCTACGAGGCCGCCGCGAGGGTAGTTATAGCAGCAACGTGTTAAGGTGATGCGCGCTACTGCTACGTGGCATAGTAGCAGCGCATTTCTCTGATAAGCGCTACTGCTAAGTTTCCTACAAAAATTTAGTCCCACCTCGCTCCATGAAGAGAGTTTCTACCACCTTAAATATGTTACTTCTCACACTTTGACAAGCACTTGATCTTCATTGAACTCTATGTGTAGAATTTGTGGCTGCAATATGAGTCTTCACCTGTTCCTAAACCGGTGAGGACTCATATTGTCAAATTAGATTGTACACAAAAAGATCGTTGATGATCAATGTGTTTTTGATATATTGAACAAACTCTATTTTTACATGCTGAGACATAGCAGTAGTGCTTTACTGTGAAAGGCGCTGCTGCTAGGTAGCTTAGCAGTAGCGTCTTTTCCTGAAGAGCGCTACTGCTAAGCCATTCATCTCCCTCATCTCCTCCATTCGGATCCACTCACACACACAGCCACTCAATCCTCTCCGATCCGTCTGCGCCGCGCGCCCCCCTCGCCCCTCCTCCTTCTGCGCCGTGCGCCGTCACCTCCTCCTCCTTGCTGGACTCGGTACCGGCCTCCTCCTCTGTCCTCTCTCTCCACTCGCCGCTGGCCGGCCCCTCCTCGCTCCACCTTCCTCCTCCGTCCTCCCTCAACTGGCCGCGCCGGCCGGCCCCTCCTCGCTCAGCCTTCCTCCTCTGTCCTCCCTCAACTGGCCGCGCCGGCCGGCCCCTCCTCACTCCGCCTTCCTCCTCCATCCTAGTAGGCTAGTTGATTTAGTTGACTTAGAACATTTTGATTTAGTTGATTTAGTAGGCTAGTTGATTTAGTTGACTTAGAACATTTTGATTTAGTTGATTTAGTAGGCTAGTTGATTTAGTTGACTTAGAACATTTTGATTTAGTTGATTTAGTAGGCTAGTTGATTTAGTTGACTTAGAACATTTTGATTTGGTTGATTTAGTAGGCTAGTTGATTTAGTTGACTTAGAACATTTTGATTTAGTTGATTTAGTAGGCTAGTTGATTTAGTTCACTTAGAACATTTTGATTTCGTTGATCGTTAATCCTTTGCTCATATTGCTTTAGGAAGAATGGCGCCACCACCACCACCACTATGTCAACTGTGCAAGTCAAGATGCGCCAGCAGCCTTGCAACTGGCAAGCTGTTCGACATCTACTTCCAGCCGAGTTTTCGTCATGCGGCGGTAAGAAATTAGATGAAATGTAATAACTATTTTATTTTTAGTGTTGGCATTACTGCATTGTGTCATTTTGCTTATTTTACACAGATCGTCCCATGCAATGTGAGGTTGAAATTCAACAAGCTGACAGGAGACACTGTGACATTTGAGGCTCCTGGGGGTCGTACACTATGGAGGTCGAGAAAGGACGCAATATGTCGCAGATTGGAGGAGATGGATGGGCCCGTTTCGTCGCTTGCATGCATCTTACTGGTGGTGAGTTGATCAGCTTCAACTTCCGAGCAGAAGACCAAAGCTAGCTGTCATTTATCTCAACCTGGTGGAAGATGATGAAGATGATGAAGATGATGAAGATAATGAGGACCCACTCGATGAAGATGATGAGGACCCACTTCATGAAGCCATCGTAGCTCAAAGAACAAGGCTGAGTGAGGAGGAGGTGTGCAACCTGTGGGACATAATTCCGCCACGTGCTGACTTTGTCGGGGTGCCATTCGTGACCCGCTTGACAAATACCATGGTTGATCGACATGATATGGTATGTTATACTTACAAATGCAAATTAATAGTGTGAATTACTTAGTGTATAGTCCAATGATATGGTATGTTGTGTGGAATCTACTCGATGATATATATGTTTTAGTGTAGAGTTCGATCACATGCTTATTAGTTGATATGTTTTTCTTATTCAGAAATTGGCAAAGAGCATATCTGTGAGTTATGGTATCGAGCCTGATGAAGAAGGCTCAGCTGGACTACGCCTTACTGCAAGGGGCTCCATCACAACCTGTACTTACCGCGTGGACACGGACGGTCACACACACTTAAACTCGGTTGGGTGGAAGAAATTCCTCGATGGCAAGAATCTTCGTATTGGACAGGCCATCCTAATTACTATCAGGAACACCAACCGCCTAGGCTTGAGGATGATGATTGTCTTTGATATCATCTAGAACTACATATGTGTGTGTGGCTATATCATCTAGAACTACATATGTGTGTGTGGCTATATCATCTAGAACTACATATGTGTGTGTGGCTATATCATCTAGAACTACATATGATGATCGTCGTCGATATCATCTAGAACTACATATGATGATGGCCGTTGATATGACCTTGTACTGCTTGAGGATGCATGTTGGCTATGCATGAAATTGTTATCTAGTACTCCCTTCGTTCCAAATTACTTGTCGTGGTTTGAACTAAAACCACGACGAGTAATTTGGAACGAAGGGATAGTACCGTACCTAGTAATGGTTTATGAATTTGATATCTACTAGCAGTACCTAGTATCTAGTATCTGAAAGGAGAACTGAAATGGGAAAATGATGAAAGATATAGCAGTAGCGAGGGATGGCGAAATCGCTACAGCTAGTTAATAGTAGCGCGTTCCCAAAAAGCGCTGCTGATATCGTCAACAGTAGTAGCGCGGGTTAGGACCGTGCTACTACTATGAGTTAGCTGTAGCGCCTTATTAGTAGCACGGCCACCCGCGCTGCTGCTAGCCTAAAACCCGTGCTGCTGCTAGCCTTTTCCCTAGTAGTGCACCCCCTGTCTCGTGGGCCCCTTGGGCGGCCACCGACGTATTTCTTCCTCCTATATAAGCCTACATACCCCAAAAACATCCACAAAGCCACCGAAGAAATATTTCCGCCACCATAACCTTCTGTATCCGCGAGATCCCATCTTGGAGCCGTCGCCGGCGTTTTGCCAGAGGGGAAATCCACCACGGAGGGCTTGTACATCAACACCATAGCCCTTCCGATGAGTTGTGAGTAGTTTACCACAGGTCTTCGGGTCCATAGTTATTAGCTAGATGGCTTCTTCTCTCTTTTTGGATCTCAATACAATGTTCTCCTCCTCTCTTGTGGAGATCTATTCGATGTAAACTCTTTTTGCGGTGTGTTTGTTGAGATCCGATGAATTGTGGGTTTATGATCAAGTTTATCTATGAATAATATTTGAATCTTCTCTGAATTCTTTTATGTATGATTGAGTTATCTTTGCAAGTCTCTTCAAATTATCGGTTTGGTTTGGCCTACTAGATTGATCTTTCTTGCCATGGGAGAAGTGCTTAGCTTTGGGTTCAATCTTGTTGTGTTCTTACCCGATGACAGAAAGGGTTGCAAGAAACGTATTGTATTATTACCATCGAGGATAAAAAGATGGGGTTTATATCATATTTCTTGAGTTTATCCCTCTAGATCATGTCATCTTGCTTAATGCGTTACTCTGTTCTTATGAACTTAATACTCTAGATGCATGCTGGATAGCGGTCGATGTGTGGAGTAATAGTAGTAGATGAAGGCAGGAGTCGGTCTACTTGTTGCAGACGTGATGCCTATATACATGATCATGCCTAGATAATCTCATAATTATTTGTTTTTCTATCAATTGCCCGACAGTAATTTGTTCACCCACCGTAATACTTATGCTATCTTGAGAGAAGCCTCTAGTGAAACCTATGGCCTCCTGGTCTATATCTTATCATATTTGCTTCCAATCCACTTTTATTTGCATATTTACTTTATGCATATATATTATAAAATACCAAAAATATATTTATCTTATCATATTATCTCTATCAGATCTCACTTTCGCAAGTGGTCGTGAAGGGATTGACAACCCCTTTATCGCGTTGGTTGCGAGTTCTTTGTTTGTTTGTGTAGGTTCGTGGGACTTGTGAGGAGCCTCCTATTGGATTGATACCTTGGTTCTCAAAAACTGGGGGAAAGACTTACGCTACTGTGCTTCATCACCCTTTCCTCTTCAAGGAAAACCAACGCAAGCTCAAGACGTAGCAAGGAGGATTTCTGGCGCCGTTGCCGGCGAGGTATTCGCTCAAGTCAAGACATACCAAGTACCCATCACAAACTCGTCTCCCTTGGATTTACATTATTTGCCATTTGCTTCTCGTTTTCCTCTCCCCCACTTCACCTTGCCATTTTATTCTCCCTCTCTTTCCTAATCTCCTCTCTCTTTCGCTTGCCTTTTTCCGTTTGCTCGTGTGTTAGATCGTTTACCTTGTCGTTATGGCTAGTCCTCCTATCCTTGTTATCACTCCCTAACATGAAATTCTCAATTTTAAGCAAAGGGAGGGAGAAAATTTAAAAGATGCTTGGCATAGAATTTGCAATGCTCAAAATAAATCCACTAGGAAGCTTTCTACTTCCGTTCTTATTTGGAATTTTTATGTAGGCATTACTCCTTGGAATAGATGTGTTCTTGATACAGTTGCCGGAGGGGATTTCTTGAATAGCCACACGTTTGAAGCTTATAATGATATGTTAGATTTGTTTGGCTCACCACCTCTTTTGGTTAATGGAACTGTTTTAACTTTGGAACATGTTATGCAACGGCTTGAGATCATTGAAAATAAAATTGCCACTGTTGAGTTAATTGAAAATTTGGATAAAGGATTTATAATAAAATTACCCAATACGGATCTAGGGTTGGAGTCACTTTGAAAAATCTTGAAGAGAAAGAAGCTATAGTTAATGAAAAATTAGATCTAGATTCTGCAAGAATTGGTAAACTTGAGGATATCATTACTAACTTAGGTTTTGCGTTTTCTTCCATGAAAAACACTCCAAAACCCACTACCAAAACTGCCAAGTTTATTTATGTTCCTAAAAATAAGGGTGAAACTTCTAATAAGGGAGACATGGATCTCAAATCCATAAGTGATCATCCCAATTGTCTCTCTATCATTAAAGAAACTTCTTCTACAAACGAATTTCTTGAATTTTTTCCTAAAGGTTTTATCATTGCTAAAAAGGGAGAAACCTCTAAAGATTATAAGTTCTCTATTGATGAATCAAGTGCCAAAGATGGCACTACTTAGATATATCTTCGCTTTTATGCCTAGCTAGGGGCGTTAAACGATAGCGCTAGTTGGGAGGCAACCCAATTTTCTTTGTGGTTTTTGTTTTTGTTCCTGTTTAGTAATAAATTTTGCATCTACTTTCTGTTTAGATGTGTTTTTATCTTTTAATTAGTGTTTGTCCCAAGTAGAACCTATACGATAACCTATGATGATAGTTGATTTGATTCTACTGAAAAACCGAAACTTTGCGCTCATGAGAAAAAATGCAATAAATCACATAAACGTGTTTTTGCATTGATTCTTTTTGATGCTGATCAATAAACAAATTTTCCTGTACGTCCTATTTTGGTAGGATTTTTAGAGTTCCAGAAGTTTGCGTTAGTTACAGATTGCTACATACTGTTCTGTTTTTGACAGAGTCCATTTTTCGTGTGTTGTTTGCTTATTTTGATGCATATATGGCTAGTATGTAAGGGTATGAACCATAGAGAACTTGGAATACAGTAGGGTTAACACCAAAATAAATAAATAATGAGTTCATTACAGTACCTTATGTGGTGGTTTTGTTTTCTTTCACTAACGGAGCTTATAAGATTTCATGTTGAGTTTTGTGTTGTGAAGTTTTCAAGTTTTGGGTAAAGCTTTTATGCACTATGGAATAAGGAGTGGAAAGAGCCTAAGATTGGGGATGCCAATGGCACCCCAATATATTCAAGGATAGCCAAAAGCCTAAGCTTGGGGATGCCCCGAGAAGGCATCCCCTCTTTCGTCTTCGTTCATTGGTAACTTTACTTGGAGCTATATTTTTATTCGCCACATGATATGTGCTTTGCTTGGAGCGCCGTGTGTTATATTAGTATTTGCTTTTTAGTTTACCACAATCATCCTTGCTGTACACACCTTTTGCAAGAAGCCTATTTGATTAGAATTTGCTAGAATACCCTATGTGCTTCGCTTATATCTTTTGAGCTTGATAGTTTTTGCTCTAGTGCTTCACTTATATCTTTTAGAGCATGGCGGTGGATTAATTTTGAAGAAATTGCTAGTCTCTCATGCTTCACTTATATTATTTTGAGAGTATTTTAGAACAGCATGCTATTTGCTATGGTTACAAATTTGGTCCTAGAATGATGAACATCCAAGTTGGGGATAATAAAAACTATCATAGAAAGTGCATTAAACACTAGGATCAATTTGATGCTTGATAATTGTTTTGAGATATAAAGGTAGTAATGTTAGGGTCATGCTAGTGGATAATTATGAAATTGAGAAATACTTTTGTGGAAGTTGGCAAGTCCCGTAGCATGCACGTATGGTAAAAGTTGTGTGACAAATTTGTTGCATGAGGTGCTCTTTTGATTGTCTTCCTTATGAGTGGCAGTTGGGGACGAGCGATGGTCTTTTCCTACCAATCTATCCCTCTAGGGGCATGCGTAGTAGTACTTCGCTTCGAGGGCTAAGTAGACTTTTGCAATAAGTATATGAGTTCTTTATGACTAATGTGGGTCCATGGATATACGCACACTCATCCTTCCACTTTGCTAGCTTTTTTTATTACTGCGCAACTTTCACTGGTATTGAAACCATTATTTATCTTCCTCAAAACAGCCACCATACCTACCTATTATGACATTTCCATAGCCATTCCGAGATATATTGCCATGCAACTTTCCACCATTCCGTTTACTATGACACGTTTCATCATTGTCATATTGCTCTTTGCATGATCATGTAGTTGACATCGTATTTGTGGCAAGGCCACCTTCATAATTTTCATACATGTTGCTCTTGATTCATTGCATATCCCGGTACACCGCAGGAGGCATTCATATAGAGTCATATCTTGTTCTAGCTTTGAGTTGTAACTTTTAGTTGTAAATCCATAAAAGTGTGATGATCTTCATTATTAGAGCATTGTCCCAGTGAGGAAAGGATGATGAAGACTATGATTCCCCCACAAGTCAGGATAAGATTTCAGACTTTATAAAAATAAAAGAGGCCAAAGAAGCCCACCAAAAAGAAAAGAAAAAAAGGGAAAAAGAAAAATAAAAAAGGAGAAAAGAAAAAAAAAGAAAAAAAAGAAAAAAAATGAGAGAAAAAGAGAGAAGGGACAATTGCTACTATCTCTTTTTCCACACTTGTGCTTCAAAGTAGCACCATGATCTTCATGATAGAGAGTCTCCTATGTTGTCACTTTCATATACTAGTGGGAAATTTTCATTATAGAACTTGGCTTGTATATTCCAATGATGGGCTTCCTCAAAGTGCCCTAGGTCTTTGTGAGCAAGCAAGTTGGATGCACACCCACTTAGTTTCTTTTGTTGAGCTTTTATACATTTATAGCTCTAGTGCATCCGTTGCATGGCAATCCCTACTCACTCACATTAATATCTATTGATGGGCATCTCCATAGCCCGTTGATACGCCTAGTTGATGTGAGACTATCTTCTCCCTCTTTTTGTCCTCACAACCACCACAATAGACCACCATAGTGCTATGTCCATGGCTTGCGCTCATGTATTGCGTAAGAGTTGAAAAAAGCTGAAGCATGTTAAAAAGTATGAACCAATTGCTCGGCTCGTCATCGGGGTTGTGCATGATGGGAGTATTTTGTGTAATGAAAATGAAGCATCATTATTTTTATGTTTTGTAAGCTTTTATCTTGAATCATTTTGATCTGAACATTCATGCCACAATAAAGAAAATTACATTGAGAATTATGCTAGGTAGCATTCAACATCAAAAATTCTGTTTTTATCATTTACCTACTCGAGGACGAGCAGGAATTAAGCTTGGGGATGCTTGATACGTCTCCAACGTATCTATAATTTTTGATTGTTCCATGCTATTATATTACCTGTTTTGGATGATTATGGGCTTTATTTTACACATTATTATCATTTTTGGGACTAAACTACTAACCGGAAGCCCAACCCGTATTGCTGTTTTTTTGCCTATTTCAGTATTTCAAAGAAAAGGAATACGAAATGGAATCCAAACGGAATCAAATCTTCAGAAGCATGATTTTTGGAACGAACGTGATCTAGAGGACTTGTAGTGCAAGTCAAGAAGCAGCCGAGGCGGCCACGAGAGGGTAGGGCGCGCCCCCTATCTCATGGGCCCCTCGGGCAGCCACCGACGTACTTCTTCCTCCTATATAAGCCTACATACCCCGAAAACATCGAGGAAGCCACCAAAGAAATATTTCCGCCACCATAACCTTCTGTATCCGCGAGATCCCGTCTTGGAGCCGTCGTCGGCGTTCTGCCAGAGGGGGAATCCACCATGGAGGGCTTCTACATCAACACCATAGCCCTTCCGATGAGTTGTGAGTAGTTTACCACAGACCTTCGGGTCCATAGTTATTAGCTAGATGGCTTTTTCTCTCTCTTTGGATCTCAATACAATGTTCTCCTCCTCTGTTGTGGAGATGTAAACTCTTTCTGCGATGTGTTTGTCGAGATCCGATGAATTGTGGGTGTATGATCAAGTTTATCTATGAATAATATTTGAATCTTCTCTAAATTCTTTTATGTATGATTGAGTTATCTTTGCAAGTCTCTTCGAATTATCGGTTTGGTTTGGCCTACTAGATTGATCTTTCTTGCCATGGGAGAAGTGCTTAGCTTTGGGTTCAATCTTGCGGTGTTCTTACCCAGTGACAGAAAGGGTTGCAAGACACGTATTGTATTGTTGCCATAGAGGATAAAAAGATGGGGTTTATATCATATTGCTTGAGTTTATCCTTCTACATCATGTCGCTTGCTTATTGTGTTACTCTGTTCTTATGAACTTAATACTCTAGATGCATGCTGGATAGCGGTCGATGTGTGGAGTAATAGTAGTAGATGCAGGCAGGAGTCGGTCTACTTGTTGCGGACATGATGCCTATATACATGATCATGCCTAGATAATCTCATAATTATTCGCTTTTATATCAATTGCTCGACAGTAATTTGTTCACCCACCGTAATAGTTATGCTATCTTGAGAGAAGCCTCTAGTGAAACCTATGGCCTCCGCGTCTATCTCTTATCATATTTTCTTCCAATCTACTTTTATTTGCATCATTACTTTCTGCATCTATATTATAAAATACCAAAAATATATTTATCTTATCATATTATCTCTATCAGATCTAACTTTCGCAAGTGGCCATGAAGGGATTGACAACCCCTTTATCGCGTTGGTTGCGAGTTGTTTGTTTGTTTTTGTAGGTTCGTGGGACTTGTGTGGAGCCTCCTACTGGATTGATACCTTGGTTCTCAAAAACTGAGGGAAATACTTATGCTACTGTGCTGCATCACCCTTTCCTCTTCAAGGAAAACCAACGCAAGCTCAAGGTGTAGCAGCATGCTGGCATGAGGAACTTGCACACTCTCGCGAAGAAGAAGCATGTTGTGGGCATCGAAGGCGTCAAGTTCAAGAAGGATCATCTGTGTGGTGCCTACGAAGGTAAAAAGATGACAAGAGCCAAGCATCCCTCGAAGACAATCATGACTACATCTCAACCCTTCGAGCTGCTACACATGGACTTATTTGGCCCTACTCGCTACTCTACTCTCAATTCTACTGCTTGCCTCTATGGCTTCGTCATTGTTGATGATTACTCTCGATATACTTGGGTGCATATAATCCTCTACAAGACTGAAGTGCAGGATGTCTACAAACGGTTTGGAAATCGCACCATGACGAACTATGGCGTCAAGATCAAGCATATATGAAGCGACAACGACACTGAGTTCAAGAACACCGGCCTCGTCCTTTACTTGGATACAATGGGCATTACTCATGAGTTCTCTGCTCCTTACACACCTTAGCAGAATGGCATCGCGGAGCACAAGAACAGAACCCTTATTGAGATGGCCTGAACGATGCTTGATGAGTACAAGACTCCACGGAAGTTCTGGCCTGAAGCCATTGATACTGCGTGCCATGTCATCAACCGTGTTTATCTTCACAAGCTCCTGAAGAAAACATCCTATGAACTCCTAACTGGTAAGAAACCAAATGTCAGTTAGTTCAGAGTATTTGGTGCAAGGTGCTGGATCAAGGATCCACATCACACTTCAAAACTTGCGCCAAAATCACATGAAGATTTTATTCTTGGTTACGGAAAGGATTCGCACTCCTACAGAGTCTTCAACCTCTTTCACTATAAAGTGGTTGAAACTGTGGATGTGCGGTTCGATGAGACTAACGGCTCGCAAAGAGAGCACCTGCCAAATATGCTAGATGAAGTTCCTCCTAGTGAATCTATCAAGCTCATGGGTACTGGAGAAATCATACCGTCCAAACCTCAGGCTGACGATGAACTCATCATTGCACCGAGTCAACCAGAAGACAATGCTCAGCCTGAAGTCAATACTGAAGCTGAAGATAATGATCCTCAAGGGCAAAATCGTCGTCCAGTACATCCCCGTGTTGCTAATGAAGTCCAGATTGAGAAGATAATTGATAGCATCAATGCAACTGGTCCACTCACTTGTTCAAGGGCAACGCAAAGAGCAACTCAGCTGACAAACTTCTGTGGACATTTTGCATTTGTCTCAATATCTGAACCCAAGAAAGTTGTTGAAGCCTTCATGGAAACTGAATGGATTCAAGCCATGCAAGAAGAGCTTCAACAGTTCGAGCTGAACAATGTGTGGGAACTGGTCAAGCATCCTGATCCTCGTAAGCACAATATCATTGGCACAAAATGGATATATCGCAACAAGCAAGATGATCATGGTCAAGTTGTCAGAAACAAGGCTCGTCTCGTTGCACAAGGATACACTCAAATGGAAGGGATTTACTTCGATGAAACATTTGCTCCGGTGGCCAGGCTTGAAGCCATTTGCATACTCCTAGCCTATGCAAATCATCACCACATCCTTCTATATCAAATGGACGTAAAGAGTTCCTTTCTCAATGGAAAGATTGAAGAAGAAGTATATGTTGCACAACCTCCTGGCTTTGAAGATCCAAAACATCCTGATATGGTATACAAGATCAACAAGGCACTGTATGGCCTCAAACAAGCCCCTCGTGCCTGGTATGACACACCCAAAGACTTCCTGAAGAGAAAAGGCTTCAAACCTGGTTCACTAGATCCGACTCTCTTCACGAAGACATATGATGGCGAACTGTTTGTGCGCCAAAACTACGTGGATGACATTATCTTCGGCTGCACCAACAATGATGAGTTTGGTCACATGATGCAAGAGCAATATCAGATGTCCATGATGGGCAAGCTGAAGTTCTTCCTGGGTCTCCAAATCCGTCAGCAACACAACGACATCTTCATCTCTCAAGAAAAATATCTCAAAGACTGCCTGAAGAAGTTTGGAATGCAAGACTGCAAAGGATACACGACGCCGATGCCAACCAAAAGTCATCTGAGTCCCGACGCCAATGGTAAAGAGTTTGATCAAAAGGTATATCGCTCCATGATTGGTTCTTTACTTTATTTATGTGCATCTAGGCCAGATATAATGCTTAGTATTTGCATGTGTGCCTGATTCCAAGCGGCACCAAAGGAATCGCATCACTTAGCAGTGAAGCGAATTCTTCGATATTTGGCTTACACCCAACACTAGGATTATGGTACCCAAAGGGCTCAGAGTTTGATCTAGTTGGGTTCTCATATGTTGATTATGGAGGTGACAAGGTTGATCGCAAGTCCACATCAGGCACATGTCACTTTCTGGGACAATCACTTGTCTGTTGGTCTTCAAAGAAGAAGAACTATGTATCTCTCTCCCCTGGTGAATCTGAATACATTGCTGCTGGATCTTGCTGTGCTCAGCTTCTCTGGATGAAGCAAACTCTCAAGGACTTTGGCATTCACCTAAAGAATGTGCCACTCTAATGCGATAATGAAAGCGCCATCAAGATTGCCAACAACCCAGTTCAGCACTCGAAGACAAAGCACATTGAGATTCATCATCACTTTCTCAGAGATCATGTAATGAAGGAAGATATTGATATCATTCACGTCAACACTGAAGAGCAATTGGCTGATACCTTCACAAAGCCCTTGGATGAGAAAAGGTTTTGCAAGTTGCGGTGCGAGCTAAATATCTTTGAATCCTCAAATGTCCTGTGATTGGACACACATCCTGACACTTATGCATTTTGATGACTTAGATGTGCAACGCACGAAGTAATGTATATCTTCAATCAATGAAGACATACACTCTAAGTGTGAATACATTAATGCGGAATTTGACTTCGGAGTGCCACGATAATTGTGCGTCGTGTCTGGGTCTAATTCTTCCTATGTGGTGGGTAACCCCACCACCAAACTTTTGTTTGGAGTGTTTCTCTTGGCGTTATGATTGCAAAGGTTTCGCACCCGATTGGTCTTCATTCTTGATTTAAGTTCATATTTGATTTATCTTCATCTTGTTTATTTGGACCTGTACTGATTCTATACATATTTGTGTTTTGTCCTCTACAGTATTCACTTATAGCTATGACTTCATGCTGAATCTTTTGATCTAAGTGAATGTGATCGGACCCTAACCTATCTATGCTTCTAGCTCAGCTCTATCTATCCAAATCATATGCCTTATGTTGAAAACTGTCGATTGTCTTCACTGAGACCTTGTCAGCTGAAGTTAATCTGACAAACATTTATGTCTGCTTTTAATGCTCTATCTTTATTGCCTGAAATCCCAAGAATTCGGAACGACCACCCCGACAATCCAGGCTTGCCACGTGTCCTTCAGATGTGAACCGCCAGGGGCACCTGCGTAATTGCGCTGTGCTGTCCCTTTCCTTATAAATACCCATCCCATCGTGGTCAAAATCTTTCTTCCACCTCGCCACCTCTCACAAACCCTAGCGCCACCGCTAGCTCTCGATGACACCGGCGACGAAGCGCTTAGCTACCGCGACCTCACCGACGCCGTCCTCACATCGGCAGCGGACCTCATCTTCTCCGCCGCCACCGTAGGAGTCTTCCGTCACCAAGTTAGGGCATGGGAGATTGAACTCCTCGGCCTCCCACTTCGCTCCGTCTAGCAGTTCTTTGTGCGGTAATTAAAACCTACTTTTTACCATCTTTTCAATTCGATAGATTCATCCTTATTTACCAAAAGTGGTTTCTACACTTCCAAGTTGAATCTATCCCGGTCTACATCTCATATCATGCCTAGTCTGTTCACTTATGCTTCTCTACAAGTTAGATTCCTCACTTGTACTTATTCTTGGATTCGTACAAATTTGGAACTGACTCACAACAAATAAGTGAATGTCTTCGTGTTATGAGGTCAATGTCTTCAAACTGATTTATCTTCAAAATCTTCTGAGAATGCATATGACCTCTTCCCCTTCCTTTGCACCTCTAATGCTTTCACTGGTACATGTCCATGGGAGAATCCCTTGGTTCTCATAGTCTGCATTCATTTGCAGAGTTCTTACAGAGTCACATAATTTCTCCTGAAGCCAGTTCTTGTATGACCATTCGTCAGAAGCCTTTGCACGTTCTGACACCATTCAGTTTAGGCTTCATGGCTATTGAAAAATCAGCTAGAAAGGGTGGCAGACAGCACCGTGGGAATACCTCCAAGGATTTTCCACCAGATCTGCATGAGATGTACAAGACAGACCCTGAAGAAACCTATGGTGAACACAAAACTCGAATCCAATGGATTCGAAGATATTGGGCTGAAGAATGGTTCAAGTACAGATTTGTCACGGCTGAGTATGCCGAGAAGAATGCTATCAAACAATGCTGGGGAGAACAAGAATTCTATCCTTGTATGGTACGCGACCCACAACCAGAGAATGCTGACCCCTCTTCTCTACTGTGGTGTCGCGATGAAAATCTATTCAACCCAACTTCTAGTTTGCCAAAGATTCTGCTGTGAAGAACAAGAAGGCATTTGGACTTGACTTCAACCCAGGTCCTTCTGCTCCTCGGGAAGATGACACCCGTGAAGCCAATGAAAACAGGATCGACCCCTTCTACAAATTTGAAGGCCTCCTCTCACACATTGCTGTCCAAGGTGCAAATGTGGATCACTCTGCTGATAATGCAGATTCTAATGAAGCCCCAGCTCCACCTAAGCCACACTCCGTGATCACTCTGCTGATAGAGCAGGAGGCATACTCTTACAGTAGAGACATGATTCATTCAACTCCATGTCCAAGCTAGACCAGGAGTTATAGTAGGCACCTGGACTCACAGACCGTTTCACGCAATGCCCAACGCCGTGATCACCCGCGCGGGCACGACTAGGCGTGGGACGGAGTTCTTAACGTGCGTAATCAGGACAGAGTGTGTCAGCCAATTGAGCAGGCGTTTCAGCTAGCGGCTCAATAGGCAGCTGAGATGGCCGCTTAGCAGGGGGCTTACCAGCCGCTTCCGGTTTATCCAACGACTTCAATTGAGGCAGGTTTGACCACTAGGACTGGGGGCTTACCTTGTTTGGTACCGACTCTGCGTAACGAGCATTTTCCCAAGGATTTCAAGGGGCCTCGTAAGGTGCCTAATTACATGGCCGATTTACAGCCTGGGGCATGGATCAAAAGTTATGAGATGGCCATGGAGCTACGGAAGTCAGTGATGCTGCAATGGCAAAGTATTTCACCATGATGCTGGATGGAACAGCCCGTAATTGGTTGAAGGGGCTGCCACCTAATTCCATTGGTTCATGGGTAGAATTGAAGGAGAGGTTTGTTCAGAACTTCAAGGACACGTGCAAGCAACTCATGTCGACTGTGGACTTGACTAATTGCAGACAAGAAGACGGTGAGTCCACGACCCATTGGGTGCGCCGGGTCAAGGCTATAATACATTCATTTGATAAGATGGATGATGGCTCTGCAGTCTTAATGTTGGAGAAAAATTGCCATTTTGATCCTCTAAAACATAAGCTAGGGCAGCTCAAGCGCGATAGTAATGACACGGGCCAGCTCATGGCGGCTCTAGCCAAATACGCCGACTCTGATAGTACGAAGGATCCCGAGTCTGATGATGAAAAGGCAGAGAAGGGAAATAAAAACGGCAACGCCAAGGGTCCTTAGCATAACCCGGCAAATCAAGGAGGCAATAATAAATGTAAGGCTGATGGTAGCTTGGAGTTTGTGGCTAACACCAATGCGCAAGGCAACAATCAACGTCGTAAGGGGAGAACACCTCCTCGGTCTGGTGGGTCAGGTCCCACCCTTGAGCAGTTGCTAAATTAGACCTGTCCAAGGCACGGTACTCAGCAGAAACCAACCACCCACCTATGGAAGGATTGCACGATCATGAAGGATTTCAAGAATTCTAACATGTTTAACGGCAATAATGGGCCAAGTGGCGGCTCGGGCGGTGGCGGTTTTTATGGCCCAGGTTATGGAGGTGGCGGCTCTAATTCTGGTTTTCAGGGCCACAAAAATAATAATCTGGGTGGATATAACCAAGGCAACCAGCAATCTGGCCAAGGGGGTCAGCAGCAACAGCAATCCGGGTATCAAAGGCATCCAAAGCAATTGAGCAGTGGGCAGTATCATGTCTTCACCACAAGTTTGTGCAAACGAGACCAGAAGCTTCACAAGAGGGCAGTGAACGCCGTTGAGCCGGCAGTTCCCCAGTACTTGTGATGGCCTGAGCAACCCATTATGTGGAGTCGGGAGGATCACCCGCCCCGGGTTGATAACCCGGGTCACATAGCTTTGGTGGTGGCACCTCAAGTTGGTGGTTATAAGTTTATGACGGTACCCATGGATGGAGGCAGCAGCATTAACATCCTTTATTATGAAACCTTCTGTCATATGGGGTTAACTGATATGGATCTTAGGCAGGCCAATACTGTCTTCCATGGTGTGGTTCCCGGTAAGTCGGCGTATCCAGTTAGCAAGATTGAGCTGGAGGTAGCCTTTGGAGATGAGCACAATTCCAGGGCTGAGAAGTTAACTTTTGAAGTGGTCAAAATCAAGATCCCGTATCTTGCTCTATTTGGACGGTCGGCTTATGCCAAGTTCATGGCGCGACCGGGTTATGTTTATTTGTAGCTCAAAATGCCGGGTTACAAGGGGACCATGACGGTTCATGGCAGTCGGAAGGTGGCCTTGGAATGCAAAGAGGGACACGCGACTTATGCTGAGTCGGTTTGTGCAGCAGAAGAGTTAAAGTTTTACAAAGATAATGTTGATCCAGCTGATATGACATCTCTGAAGAAGCCTACTATGGAGCATGATCCTATGATGAAGTTTAAATCGGCCGATGACACCAAGCTTGTTGATTTGTTCCTGGCGACTCATCCAAGCAGTTCAGTATCAGTGCTAATCTGGATCCTAAATAGGAAAGCGCGCTCATCGAGTTCATCCGTGAGAAGCGGGACATCTTTGCATGGAAATCTTCTAACATGCCAGGTGTACCAAGATAACTCACTGAGCACACTCTTGATATCGATCCAAAATATAAGCCGATCAAACAGTTTCTCAGGCGGTTCAATGAGAAGAGGTGTAAAGCCATCGGCGAGGAGGTGGCCCGGCTCTTAGCAGCTGAGTTCATTATTGAAGTATTTCATCCGGAGTGGCTAGCTAACCCAGTGCTAGTGCTCAAGAAGAGCGACACTTGGCATATGTGTGTGGATTACACGGACTTAAACAAAGCTTGTCCAGCTGATCCCTTTGCTCTCCCTCGTATTGATCAAATCATTGATGCTACGGCGGGTTGTGAGTGTTTGAGTTTTTTGGATATCATCAAATCAAGATGGAAGTTAAGGAGCAGGAGAAGACAACTTTTATTACTCCCTTTGGAGGCTTCTGCTATGTTTCTATGCCTTTTGGGCTCAAGAGTGCCCAAGCGACTTATCAGCATTGTGTGCAGAATTTCCTTCATACTCAGATTAGGCGCAATGTTCATGCTTATGTGGATGATATTGCAGTCAAGTCCAAAGAGAAGGAAACACTGATAGATGATCTAAAGGAGACCTTTTATAATCTCCAGGTCTGTAATATGATACTTAACCCGGCCAAGTGTGCTTTGGTGTGCCAGCAGGCCAGCTCTTGACATTTCTGGTTTCTAACAGAGGCATTCAGGCTAACCCGGAGAAGATCAAAGCTATTACCTCTTTGGCAAAACCCAAGTGTATCAATGATGTTTAGCGTTTGGCGGGTCATATTGCTGCTTTAAGCCGGTTCATAAGCCGGTTAGGCGATAAGGCCATACCACTGTATCAAATGATGAAGAAGACAGACGACTTCATCTGGAGTGATGCGGCTAACGCTGCCTTTGAGGATTTGAAGAGACAACTAGCTGAGCCGCTGGTCCTTGCTGCTCCCATCGATAAGGACCCCTTATTGTTATATGTGGCTGCTAACACACGTGTTGTCAGTGTGGCCATTATGGTGGAACGCAAGGAGTCTGGTAAGGAGCATCCAGTTCAACGGCCGGTTTACGACATCAGTGAGGTGCTTATTGAGTCCAAAAAGAGGTACCCACATTGGCAGAAGCTTGTTTATGGGGTGTTCATGGCCAGCCGGAAGCTTAAACAATATTTTCTGGGTCATCCCATCACTGTGGTCAGTTCTGCTCCTTTAGGAGATATCATCCAAAACAGAGAAACCACAGGACGAGTGGCCAAATGGGCTATTGAGCTTGGTCCTCACGGTTTAAAGTATGTGCCACGCACTGCTATCAAGTCTCAAGCACTGGTGGACTTCATCAACGATTTGACAGAGTTGCAAATGCCTGAAGAGAAGCCAGACAACACATATTGGACAATTCATTTTGATGAGTCTAGGCAATTGGAGGGCTCGGGGGTTGGAGTTGTTTTAGCTTACCCTCGAGGTGACAAATTTTGTTATGTGCTAAGGTTAATGTTTCCTTGTACTAACAATGCAGCTGAGTATGAGGCCTTGCTCCATGGTCTTCGGATGGCTAAGGAGATGAGCTTAAGCCGGGTAAGGTGCTTTGGCGACTCGGATTTGGTGGCTCAGCAGGTCTCAGGCAAGTGGGATTCCAAGGATCCCCTCATGGCGTCTTATCGCCATGAAGTTGATGATGTGGCTGGACACTTCAAGGGTTACCAAGTGGAGCATATTGATCACAGGAAGAATGAGGCGGCCGATGCTTTAAGCCGGCTAGGTTCTTAGCATAAGCCGGTGCCACCTAATACCTTCTTGGATATTCTACATAACCCTTCTGTCAAATTGCCTGCAGAGGAAGACTTGCTTGTTCCTGACCCGGAAGCACAATTGGTGGCAGCTCTTCACGTTATCCCAGATTGGACAGTACCATATTTGGCTTACATGACCTGGGGTGAGTTACCTGAGGATGAAACCTTGGCCAGACAGATAACCCGGCGGTCTAAGTCAATGACAGTTACTAATACTGAGTTGCATCATTGCAGTGTCACTAGGGTGTTTCAACATTGTGTCTCTCCTCAGGAAGGTCAAGAAATTCTTCATGAGATTCATGAAGGAGATTGTGGCCATCACGCTGGTTCAAAGTCCCTTGTGGCTAAGGCTTTTCGTCATGGTTTTTATTGGCTGACGGCTCACGCTGATGCAGAGGATCTGGTCAGTAAATGTGACGGCTGTCAACAATTCTCACACCGAGCTCATGTGCCGGCTCAAGAATTGAGGATGATTCCAATTACTTGGCCGTTTGCAGTATGGTGGCTTGACATGGTTGGGCCTTTCCAAAGGTCCAAAGATAAAAACACCCACCTATTGGTGGTGGTTGACAAATTCACAAAGTGGATTGAGGAAGAGCCAGTTAGTAAGTGTGACGCGGCCACAGCGGTTCAATTCATGAAAAGGTGATTTTTCGCTTTGGCTTTCCACACACCATTATAACTGACAAAGGTACAAGTCTGTCCAAGGGCGCCATGGAGGAATTCTGTCAATGTGAGCATATAAGGCTTGACGTTTCATCAGTAGCTCACCCTCAATCCAATGGTCAAGGTGAAAGAGCCAATGTCACACCCTAGCTAGTCATGCATTAGAGTGTTGCATCATGTTTACTTCTTCATCAGAAACTTGAAATGGGGATGACAGAACCCCCAGTCCCCTCTGAAACCAACTAGGGTTTACTAAAATAATTTTCAATGAACCTGAAATGCCCTTCTAAAATGCCCATCATTTTTGTCTTGGTTCAGAACCTCTGCCAAAAGTGGTGCACATTTTCCTAGGCCATCTTGGGGTTTTTGAATTAATTCATAAATATTTGAATTTGGGCATTTAAAATTATATAAAATATTTAAATGCTCAAATACCTCTAAACTAAAATGTTTCATGTTGGAAATAATCCAACTATGGACCAGGAGTGATTTGGTGATTTTTGAAGTTGCCTAGGTATTTTATTAAATTCAACAAAGTTGCAGATATATTAAATAAAAACAGAAACAGAAAAAAAGGGGGAAAGCTTACCTGGCGCCTGCCCCCGGCCCACCTGCCGGCCCAGCCCAGCACCGCTCCAGCGAGCTGCTTGCCGGCCAGGCAGGCAGGCAGGTGCCCGACGGCGACCGCGGCGTGCGCCACGCACCTGCTCGCCGCCTCGCCGCTCCCCTCGCCAGGTGAGGTCGTGGATCGGCCTCCCTCTCTCCCCCGAACCCCCCAGACACCCCCTCTCCTCTCCAGCTCCTCCCCCTCGCACGCCCCAGCCATGGCCGACGCCATCGCCGCCACCCCCTCGCCGTAGCCACGCCCTCCGACCACCCCACGCCGTCTCACCGTGTCCAGGAGCTCCGCCACTGTCCACTTCATCGAGCAGCCGAGCCCCGAGCGCTCGCAACGCCCGAGACCACCGCACCGACCTCGCCCGAGCTCACCGTCGCCGGAGATCCCCTTCAACGCCGTCGTCGCTCCGGTCCATCTCCGGCCGCACCAAGGACTCCGTCGCACTCACTGTGAGCTTAGCCATCTTCCCCTCCCTTCCGTTCTTGCTCCCGAGCCGTGTAGCAACCTCCCGGAGCTCAACCGCACCCACCGCCGTGGAGCTCGTCGCCGACGTGCTCCCGGTCATCCTCCGGCCACAAGATGGTGTCCATCTTACTCACCAAGTCCTGCAGCACCTAGCTAGCTACTCCAGGAGCCTCACCGAACCCTCTAGCGTCAAGTTCGTCTTCGGCCGAACCCCGGTGGCCGCCAAGGTCGTCGCCGACGCCAACTCCGGCCACCCCGACCCCAACGGACTCCGCCAAGAGCTGCGGTTTGTCCTCAGCTCCACTCCGGTGATCTCCGCGGCCCATTTGGTGGCCGGAATAGCCAAAACCACTCCCGCCGCTGCGTCGGGCTCGCCGGCGGCTAAACGCCGGTGCAGCCGACCCGGGTTTGACCACGGGTGGGCCCTGGTTGACTCCCCTGAGTCAATGACAGGTGGGGCCCAGCCCTGTTAATTAAACAGGATTAGTTTTAATTAAATTTTAATTAAAATAATCACCCTGACATGCGGGACCCACTGTCAGGTTTGACCTGGACCAGTTCCGTTGACCTGCTGACGTCACACTGACGTCAGGCTGACGCAGTAATTGATTTTCTGGATTTAATTTAAATCAGGAAATTCCAGAATATTATTTAAACTTCAAAAATTCATAACTTTTATTCTGTAACTCCAAATTGGACAAATTATATATGAAAAATGATCAGAAAAATCCAATCTATCCATCTGTACTATTTTCATGCATGATCAAACAAGTTAAATTGATGTTTTAAGAAGAACAAGGAAAAGCACTTTAAAAGGCCATATTTGAATCTGAAATTTGAATCCTTGATTCAAATTTGTTCAAACCCTTCTAGTTTTAGTTGCATTAGCCCAACACACTCATATTGCCATGTTTCATGCATACATCATATTGTTGCATACTGTTTGGTAATGTTTGTGTATCGGTGCTCTCTGCGGCAGGTTCTGTCCCCGAAGAGTACCCTGATTACCCTAACGAAGAACCGTATCAGTGCATCGAACCATCAGGCAAGCAACCAACCATTTGATCATATCGATACAATCCCATGTTCTCGCTCCTGCTCTCTTTTACTGCATTAAGACAACGCATTTCAAACTGCTGTGTGCTACGGTAGTTGAACCCATTTCCTCTGCATGACCTGTCATTGGCACAGTAACTAGATGAAACCCACTAGCATGTGTAGGAGTTGTTTGAGCCATATGTATGTGTTGTTCCTACCTTGCTATGCCTGCTATGCTTAGAGTCGTGTCAGGTCTGGTTCATCTGGGTGATGGGCTAGAGTGAAATGTTCATGTCAGTAATGAGAGTGGTGTGGTGAACACGATTTGATAAAGGTATCGATGAGAGGCCATGTAGGAGTACATGGTGGGTTGTTTCATTGAAGCCGACCTTAAGCACTGAGATCTGTATGTGTGATTTAAGAATCAGCTACTACCATGCATTGGGCCCGAAACCAATGGACCCTCTCGGCTTCTTATTCACCCTAGTTCTCCGTCCAGGAGTTGCAAGTAGTTTCTGGTGTTTGTAGCCTACTGGAGGCCGTGGACAGCGCTGACCGTAGGGGTGGGCTGTGATGCGGTAGGTACGTGGCACGGTGTACCGAATACCCGTTAGGTATCTCGGGAACCCTGTTCACATCGTTCGGGGCCGTATGGGAAACCTCGGCCGGACTCCCTGCGGATGGAACCTGGATAGGCGATAAACCTGGACTGGAGGCTTAGGTGATTAGGTAGGTCGTGGCCGACACCCACGTTGGGCTTCCGCTTGAAGGTTGCCGAGTACATGTCGTGTAAACGACGGTAAGTGGTGAGAGCGTGTATGAAGAAACACCCCTGCGGGGTTAACATGATCTATTCGAATAGCCGCGTCCGCGGTAAAGGACTACTTGGTTGCCTATACAGTTCATAGACAAGTAAATGGAAACTGTTAAAAGCCTCAAGATAAGCATGAGTGCCGAGGATGGCTCTTCCGTAGGAAGACGGAGGCGAATCCTGGGTAGTGTATTGAAGTGGTGAGTAGTGGACTCGTGTGCGCAAAACCATTTCAAGTTGGAGTATTGTAGGATAGTCTAGCCAAGAGTCAAAGCTGGCTTGCTGCAATAACTCCACCAACCCTTCTTGATAACATGCATGTATGTAGGATCTGATGTAAGTCTTGCTGAGTACCTTTGTACTCATGTTGCTATAATCTACATTTTACAGAAGACGCTGCAACCCCTTCTGATGGGTTCTATGTAGACGTTGACATCAACGAGTAGGCTAAAGACCCAGGTGGTGACCCTGAGCTTGTGAAGGACCACGTAGTATAGTTAGGCTTTCCAAGCCTCTTTTGTTTTACTAGTTGTCTGTACTCAGACAAGTTACTTCCGCTGCTGGTTTGTATGACTGTATGACTTGTATGTTGGGTCGTGAGACCCGTACCTTTGTGTATGTTATGTATGGCTCCCTGAGCCTTAAATAAAGTACTTGTGTCGTAGAGTCATGTTGTGATGCTTCGTTGTATTTGCACATATCGAGCATATTGTGTGTATGATTGAAATGCTTGGTATGTGTGGGATCTGACTATCTAGTTGTTTATCTTCAGTAGCCTCTCTTACCGGGAAATGTCTCCTAGTGTTACCGCTGAGCCATGGTAGCTTGCTACTGCTCTGGAACACTTAGGCTGGCCGGCATGTGTCCTTCTTCGTTCCTGTGTCTGTCCCTTCGGGGAAATGTCACGCTTTGAGTACCGGAGTCCTGTTAGCCCGCTACAGCCCGGTTTACCGGAGTCCTGCTAGCCCAGTGCTACAGCCCGGACCGGCACGTTCGAAGCTGGGTCATGAATGCCTGTCCCTGTAAGTCTGTGCCACTTTGGGTTTACGACTAGTCATGTCAGCCCGGGCTCCTTATCATATGGATGCTAGCGACACTATCATATACGTGAGCCAAAAGGCGCAAACGGTTCCGGGCAAAGGTAAGGCGACACCCGTGGGAATACCGTGCGTGAGGCCGCAAAGTGATATGAGGTGTTACCGGCTAGATCGATGTGACATTGAGTCGGGTTCCTGACAGCGTTGGCATCAGAGCCGGACTGCCTGTAGGTTCTCCAAGCCAAACTGGTCGATGTTGAGTCTAGAAATTCTTTAGTTATATGTAGGGGAATTGTTTGTGGGATGGAACGTAAGGCTCTTTTTACTCCTTTATCTTATGACATTCTGATCTGAGTCAGTCCATTCTTCCACCAGGGGTTAAGGAATTAGGACCTATTCTCTCTATCAGGATCACGTGTTACTAATCAGTAGTACCTTATAAGTTTGATGGATACAAGCCTAGTTCAGTTCTACTACCACATTATGTTGTTAGAATGGATTCAGAACCTTGTTATGATGATGATGAGTGTGTGTGTAATCCTTTGTCAAATGTCTCAAAATCCTTCTTGAGCATTTACAGCTGTTATGCTGCCGAAATTTTGCTAGAAATTCTAATGCCCTTGCATTATGATTGTGCTTTCAGATGGCCACTTGCGACCTCAATCAAGTGGTTCGCCTGACTCGATGCCTAGATGTACCCGGCCATACTGCCAAGTTGGTCAGGGTAATGACTGAGGCTGGATACCGCTGGTATCCTGAGTACACGGTCGAAGAGCAATTCCGAGACTTTAATCAAAGCCAGTATCTCTGCACTGTCAGGATATTTCCATCTTATCCTGGATCCACCGAGCCTCTTCACTGCTCTTATGGACTCGGGGTTACCATTGAGATGGCTGTGCAGGACGCCGCCTACTCTATGATGACCATTATGCGAGTCAGATCTGGTATATTTCGGGACTCTGATTTCCGGTATATGCCAGGATCACTTCCGGGAGCACAAGGGTATCTCCAGGCTATCTATGCTGACCCCACCCAGGAGGATTCACGGACTCGCACCACTGCCGAGATGCTCGAGGATAAGGACCGTGAAAATCGGGCCTTGAGGTTAGAGCTCTTCAATACCCGTGCTGACCACTGGGCCACTTTGACTCGGTTCGCACTGGCGGTGCAAGCTGGATATTCAGATATGCGCGATCTCTATCCTGTGAGATCCGCTCTGCCAGACGTGATGGTTTGGCGTGATGTAGGAGGCATCACCCCACCTCGCGGTCCCCGCAGGCCACCGTTTGTTGGTCCAAGGCCTCATCCTAGCCCCTATGGTCCACAAGCTCCGCGAGATCGTCTGTTTCCGGATGATCATGTTGAGCTCCCAGGCTATGGAGGTGACTTTTACGAGGACTACTACGGATCGGTCTGAGTTAGTGGTAGTATCACTAGTTCGCACTAGCTGTGTCGTCTATCGTCCCGCGTGACTCGTGGGATATGACCTAGTTTGTACTCCTTCCGGAGGTGTAGAAAAATAATGTATAGGAGCTTGGAATGCCTCCGATGAGATGTAATCCTCTTTTCACCGTAATAGTACTTTGTTTGGTCTTGTACTAAACCCTGTATGGTGTGTATGACGATGGAATAAAGAAGCAGTTTCTGTATCTACCATGTCATACGGATGATCATCTTGCATTTCGAGTTACTCCTTACATTTTTACCCTATGTCGGAATTTTATCATCCTGACTAAATCATTGTCTTGTTTCCCTAGGATGGTCAACACGCGCGCTAACCCTGCTTCTCAAGAGCAGGCCGAAGGCAGTGAAGCCAGGGATGTAAATCTGCCTCATCCTCCTTCACTAGCCGAGGTTATGATGGAAGCTGAGAGAAACAAGCGGGAGACCAACCGTTTGTTGGAGCGTATTGAACAGAACACAACACACCATCAGAGGACTAACGTGGTGTCACTCAGTGATTTTATCAAATTACATCCACCCACGTTCCACCACTCCGTCGAGCCTCTCGACGCTGATGACTAGCTTCGCAGTATCTCTCACAAACTGCGTTCCGCGCTGGTGGCGGAGGCTGACAAGGTCACCTTTGCTGCATATCATCTTGAAGGCCCCGCTAGTCTATGGTGGGAGAATTATGGAGCTATGCGCCCAGCGGGCCATGTCACTACTTGGGCTGAATTCAGCGAGGCTTTCCGTGAACATCACATTCCGGAGGGTCTCATGGACCGTAAACGTGAAGAATTTTGCAGTTTCACCCAAGGCCGACTCTCTGTGGATGCTTACAGCAGGGAGTTTGGTAATCTCGCACGATATGCAACTGAGGAAGTGTCTACCGATGCCAAGAAGCAAGCAAGGTTCCGTAAGGGCCTTAGTCCTGAGCTTCGCCGCGACCTCCGTCTGCATGAGTGCACATCTTTTCAGAAACTTGTCAACAAAGCCATCAGTGCTAAAACTGGTCAGACTGACTATGACGCAACACGCAAGCATGGCCGTGACATGGGTTCCTCATCTGGTGCTGGTCCTTAGAAGCGCCGCGTGTGGGTACCCAACACCGCCCTGCCACCCAGGTTTACACCGAGGCCATCCTTCCAGGCGCCTCGCCCCGTTCAACAGTCTGCTCCAGCCAAGCCCTATGGGGGTCCAACTAACAATGCTCCTCCACGTACCAGTTCCGTGACTTGTTTCAAGTGTGGGGAATCTGGCCACTATATGCGTGAGTGTCCCCAGACCAACCCCAATCAATCTGCTAAAGCTGTTGGCCGTGGCAAGCCGACAGGAAAAATATTCCACGCCAAGCCGGTCACTGCTTCACGTGGCCATGTCAATTGTATTTCTGCCGAAGAAGCTCAAGAGGATCCCAACGTCGTTCTCGGTACGCTTCTTGTTAATTGCCACCCGGCATCTGTTCTTTTCGATACAGGAGCCTCTCATTCTTTTATATCTGAAAATTATGCTCGTTTGCATAACGTCGCATTCGGTGATATGCCAACCTCTATGGTAATTCAAACTCCGGGATCCAAATGGCAAACTTCTAGAGTAAGCCATGGAAATGAAATCCAAGTCGACAGACTTGTTTTCCTCGCGTCTTTGATAGCCCTTAAATCTTCAGATATTAATATCATTTTGGGTATGGACTGGATGTCAGCTCATCAAGCCAAAATTGATTGCTTCTCTAGGACTGTTCAACTCACCCATCCTTCGGGGAAGATAGTCAATGTCTTGACCCGAATAGCTAAGCGACAATTATATTCTCTTAACGCCAGCCCTTTGCCAGACCTTGAGGACGTTCCGGTAGTCCGTGACTTCCCGGATGTCTTCCCAGAAGAATTGCCAGGTGTTCCACCTGACAGGGATGTTGAGTTCGTAATAGACCTCATTCCAGGAACCGTTCCGATTGCTAGAAGACCTTATAAGATGGCACCACTAGAACTAGCCGAGCTTAAGAAACAACTCGATGAGTCCTTGAAAAAGGGTTTCATCCGACCTAGCTCTTCTCCGTGGGCTTGCCCCGTCCTATTCGTCAAGAAGAAGGATGGTACGGACCGGATGGTTGTAGATTACCGACCTGTCAATTTGGTCACAATCAAGAACAAATATCCACTTCCCAGGATCAACGACCTGTACGATCAGCTCGCTGGATCCTCAGTCTTCTCCAAAATGGATTTGAGGTTGGGCTACCATCAAATCAAAATCAGAAACGGGGACATCCCTAAAACGGCCTTTGTTACTCGTTACGGCCAATACGAGTACACCGTCATGTCCTTCGGTTTAACCAACGCTCCAGCCACCTTTTCTCGGTTAATGAACTCAATCTTCATGGAGTATTTGGATAAATTCGTCGTGGTTTACCTCGATGATATACTCATCTACTCCAAGAACGAGGAAGAACATGCCGAACATCTAAGGCTAGTGTTGCAGAAACTTTGAGAGCATCGCCTTTATGCCAAATTTTCTAAATGTGAATTCTGGTTGTCAGAAGTGACCTATCTGGGTCATGTAATATCTGGTAAAGGTATTGCTGTTAACCCTGAGCGAGTTCAAGCCGTCCTTAACTGGACTCCACCTGAATCGGTCAAGCAAGTTCGGAGTTTTCTGGGCTTAGCGAGCTATTGTCGTCGCTTTGTCGAGAACTTCTCCAAAGTTGCCAAACCTCTAACCGAACTCCTCAAGAAAGATAAGAAGTTCGAGTGGACTCCACAATGTGAGCAC
Organism: Triticum dicoccoides; assembly: GCF_002162155.2. Taxonomy (NCBI): domain Eukaryota; kingdom Viridiplantae; phylum Streptophyta; class Magnoliopsida; order Poales; family Poaceae; genus Triticum; species Triticum dicoccoides. The sequence goes on from NC_041385.1 coordinate 20,304,219, forward strand.
AGCTTTCAGGAACTGAAAAGACGCCTGACTTCTGCTCCCGTACTGGTACCGCCAGACTTCTCTAAGGACTTTGTTATCTACTGCGATGCCTCGCGGCAAGGACTAGGTTGCATTCTCATGCAAGATCGACACGTAATTGCCTACGCTTCACGGCAATTGCACCCACATGAGGAGAATTATCCCACTCATGATCTAGAGCTTGCAGCCGTAGTCTATGCACTTAAAACCTGGCGACATTACCTCCTCGGTAATCGTTGCGAAATATTCACTAATCACCAAAGTCTGAAGTACATTTTCACCCAACCGGATCTGAATCTCAGGCAAAGATGTTGGGTTGAATTGATCACAGACTTCGACTTAGGAATAACCTACACCCCAGGGAAAGCCAACGTCATGGCTGATGCGCTAAGTCGTAAATCTTATTGTAACAACCTGTTGTTACAACAAAATCAACCGCTTCTCCATGAGGAATTTCGGAAGCTTAACCTTCACATTGTTCCTCAAGGTTTTCTTTCCACCTTGGTGGCAAAACCTACCCTTACGGATCAGATTATCAAAGCACAGAAGGTAGATCCGGGAATCTCCCGCATCAAGAGAAACATTCAGAAAGGAATTGCGAATTGCTTCTCCATTAACGATCAAGGGGTCGTATACTTCGGAAATCGACCAGTGGTTCCCAAAGTGCGAAACCTGAGGCGATTGATCCTTAAGGAAGCTCATGAATCTCCTCTCACCATTCATCCCGGTAGCACTAAGATGTATCAGGACCTACGCCAGAGGTTCTGGTGGACTAGGATGAAGAGAGAAATTGCTCAGTATATTGCTAATTGCGACGTCTGTCGTCGTGAAAAAGCAGAGCATCAACGGCCTGCTGGCACCCTTCAACCCCTAGCTATTCCTGAATGGAAATGGGATAAAATTGGTATGGATTTCATTACCGGTTTTCCCAGGACTAAGAGAGGGAATAATGCTATCTTCGTCGTGGTCGATCGTCTTTCCAACGTAGCCCATTTCTTACCTGTTCGTGAGAGTATAACCGCTAGTCAGCTGGCAGACTTATACATCTCCCGAATAGTGTCTCTCCATGGTGTTCCTTTGGAAATTAACTCGGATCGAGGAAGTCTCTTCACCTCTCGATTTTGGGAAAGTTTCCAAAATGCTATGGGAACCCGTCTCTCCTTTAGCACCGCCTTCCACCCTCAGTCGAGCGGTCAAGTGGAACGCGTCAACCAGATTCTAGAAGACATGCTTCGAGCCTCTGTTATCTCATTCGGAATGGACTGGGAAAAGTGCCTTCCATTTGCCGAATTCGCTTACAACAACAGCTATCAATCTAGCCTGGGTAAAGCCCCTTTTGAAGTTCTCTATGGACGACGGTGTCGAACACCCCTTAACTGGTCAGAGACCGGGGAAAGACAATTCTTTGGCCCGGATATGATTCAGGAAGCAGAAGAACAAGTTCGCATCGTTCGTGAAAAGTTGAAAACAGCCCAATCCCGTCAAAAGAGTCAATATGACCGAAAGCATAAGGCTATGACTTTCGAGGTTGACGAGAAGGCTTATCTTCGGGTCACCCCTCTGAAGGGAACCCATCGTTTCGGTATCAAAGGCAAATTGGCTCCTCGTTACATTGGAACTTTTCGCATTCTCGCCAAACGAGGAGAAGTTGCCTACCAGTTGGAACTACCTCCGCATCTCTCCAGAGTCCACGATGTCTTCCACGTTTCCCAACTCAGGCGTTGCTTCTCGGATCCTATCCGTGAAGTGGACCACGAAACGCTTGATCTCCAAGATAATCTTACATATCGAGAGTACCCCGTTCGTATCCTCGATCAGGCCGAGCGTACCACTCGACGTCATAATATCAAGTTTCTCAAGGTTCAATGGTCGCACCATTCTGAGGATGAAGCAACTTGGGAAAGGGAGGATCGTCTTCGACTCGAGTACCCCGCCTTCTTTTCGGAGGAACCCAAATCTCGGGACGAGATTCTTTTGAGTGGGGGTGAGTTGTCACACCCTAGCTAGTCATGCATTAGAGTGTTGCATCATGTTTACTTCTTCATCAGAAACTTGAAATGGGGATGACAGAACCCCCAGTCCCCTCTGAAACCAACTAGGGTTTACTAAAATAATTTTCAATGAACCTGAAATGCCCTTCTAAAATGCCCATCATTTTTGTCTTGGTTCAGAACCTCTGCCAAAAGTGGTGCACATTTTCCTAGGCCATCTTGGGGTTTTTGAATTAATTCATAAATATTTGAATTTGGGCATTTAAAATTATATAAAATATTTAAATGCTCAAATACCTCCAAACTAAAATGTTTCATGTTGGAAATAATCCAACTATGGACCAGGAGTGATTTGGTGATTTTTGAAGTTGCCTAGGTATTTTATTAAATTCAACAAAGTTGCAGATATATTAAATAAAAACAGAAACAGAAAAAAAAGGGGGAAAGCTTACCTGGCGCCTGCCCCCGACCCACCTGCCGGCCCAGCCCAGCACCGCTCCAGCGAGCTGCTTGCCGGCCAGGCAGGCAGGCAGGTGCCCGACGGCGACCGCGGCGTGCGCCACGCACCTGCTCGCCGCCTCGCCGCTCCCCTCGCCAGGTGACGTCGTGGATCGGCCTCCCTCTCTCCCCCGAACCCCCCAGACACCCCCTCTCCTCTCCAGCTCCTCCCCCTCGCACGCCCCAGCCATGGCCGACGCCATCGCCGCCACCCCCTCGCCGTAGCCACGCCCTCCGACCACCCCACGCCGTCTCACCGTGTCCAGGAGCTCCGCCGCTGTCCACTTCATCGAGCAGCCGAGCCCCGAGCGCTCGCAACGCCCGAGACCACCGCACCGACCTCGCCCGAGCTCACCGTCGCCGGAGATCCCCTTCAACGCCGTCGTCGCTCCGGTCCATCTCCGGCCGCACCAAGGACTCCGTCGCACTCACTGTGAGCTTAGCCATCTTCCCCTCCCTTCCGTTCTTGCTCCCGAGCCGTGTAGCAACCTCCCGGAGCTCAACCGCACCCACCGCCGTGGAGCTCGTCGCCGACGTGCTCCCAGTCATCCTCCGGCCACAAGATGGTGTCCATCTTACTCACCAAGTCCCGCAGCACCTAGCTAGCTACTCCACGAGCCTCACCGAACCCTCTAGCGTCAAGTTCGTCTTCGGCCGAACCCCGGTGGCCGCCAAGGTCGTCGCCGGCGCCAACTCCGGCCACCCCGACCCCAACGGACTCCGCCAAGAGCTGCGGTTTGTCCTCAGCTCCACTCCGGTGATCTCCGCGGCCCATTTGGTGGCCGGAATAGCCAAAACCACTCCCGCCGCCGCGTCGGGCTCGCCGGCGGCTAAACGCCGGTGCAGCCGACCCGGGTTTGACCACGGGTGGGCCCTGGTTGACTCCCCTGAGTCAATGACAGGTGGGGCCCAGCCCTGTTAATTAAACAGGATTAGTTTTAATTAAATTTTAATTAAAATAATCACCCTGACATGCGGGACCCACTGTCAGGTTTGACCTGGACCAGTTCCGTTGACCTGCTGACGTCACACTGACGTCAGGCTGACGCAGTAATTGATTTTCTGGATTTAATTTAAATCAGGAAATTCCAGAATATTATTTAAACTTCAAAAATTCATAACTTTTATTCTGTAACTCCAAATTGGACAAATTATATATGAAAAATGATCAAAAAAATCCAATCTATCCATATGTACTATTTTCATGCATGATCAAACAAGTTAAATTGATGTTTTAAGCAGAACAAGGAAAAGCACTTTAAAAGGCCATATTTGAATCTGAAATTTGAATCCTTGATTCAAATTTGTTCAAACCCTTCTAGTTTTAGTTGCATTAGCCCAACACACTCATATTGCCATGTTTCATGCATACATCATATTGTTGCATACTGTTTGGTAATGTTTGTGTATCGGTGCTCTCTGCGGCAGGTTCTGTCCCCGAAGAGTACCCTGATTACCCTAACGAAGAACCGTATCAGTGCATCGAACCATCAGGCAAGCAACCAACCATTTGATCATATCGATACAATCCCATGTTCTCGCTCCTGCTCTCTTTTACTGCATTAAGACAACGCGTTTCAAACTGCTGTGTGCTACGGTAGTTGAACCCATTTCCTCTGCATGACCTGTCATTGCCACAGTAACTAGATGAAACCCACTAGCATGTGTAGGAGTTGTTTGAGCCATATGTATGTGTTGTTCCTACCTTGCTATGCCTGCTATGCTTAGAGTCGTGTCAGGTCTGGTTCATCTGGGTGATGGGCTAGAGTGAAATGTTCATGTCAGTAATGAGAGTGGTGTGGTGAACATGATTTGATAAAGGTATCGATGAGAGGCCATGTAGGAGTACATGGTGGGTTGTTTCATTGAAGCCGACCTTAAGCACTGAGATCTGTATGTGTGATTTAAGAATCAGCTACTACCATGCATTGGGCCCGAAACCAATGGACCCTCTCGGCTTCTTATTCACCCTAGTTCTCCGTCCAGGAGTTGCAAGTAGTTTCTGGTGTTTGTAGCCTACTGGAGGCCGTGGACAGCACTGACCGTAGGGGTGGGCTGTGATGCGGTAGGTACGTGGCACGGTGTACCGAATACCCGTTAGGTATCTCGGGAACCCTGTTCACATCGTTCGGGGCCGTATGGGAAACCTCGGCCGGACTCCCTGCGGATGGAACCTGGATAGGCGATAAACCTGGACTGGAGGCTTAGGTGATTAGGTAGGTCGTGGCCGACACCCACGTTGGGCTTCCGCTTGAAGGTTGCCGAGTACATGTCGTGTAAACGACGGTAAGTGGTGAGAGCGTGTATGAAGAAGTACCCCCTACAGGGTTAACATGATCTATTCGAATAGCCGCGTCCGCGGTAAAGGACTACTTGGTTGCCTATACAGTTCATAGACAAGTAAATGGAAACTGTTAAAAGCCTCAAGATAAGTGTGAGTGCCGAGGATGGCTCTTCCGTAGGAAGACGGAGGTGGACCCTCGGTAGTGTATTGAAGTGGTGAGTAGTGGACTCGTGTGCGCAAAACCATTTTAAGTTGGAGTATCGTAGGATAGCCTAGCCAAGAGTCAAAGCTGGCTTGCTGCAATAACTCCACCAACCCTTCTTGATACTATGCATGTATGTAGGATCTGATGTAAGTCTTGCTGAGTACCTTTGTACTCATGTTGCTATAATCTACATTTTTACAGAAGACGCTGCAACCCCTTCTGATGGGTTCTATGTAGACGTTGACATCAACGAGTAGGCTAAAGACCCAGGTGGTGACCCTGAGCTTGTGAAGGACCACGTAGTATAGCTAGGCTTTCCAAGCCTCTTTTATTTTACTAGTTGTCTGTACTCAGACAAGTTACTTCCGCTGCTGGTTTGTATGACTGTATGACTTGTATGTGGGGTCGTGAGACCCGTACCTTTGTGTATGTTATATATGGCTCACTGAGCCTTAAATAAAGTACTTGTGTCGTAGAGTCATGTTGTGATGCTTCGTTGTATTTGCACATATCGAGCATATTGTGTGTATGATTGAAATGCTTGGTATGTGTGGGATCTGACTATCTAGTTGTTTATCTTTAGTAGCCTCTCTTACCGGGAAATGTCTCCTAGTGTTACCGCTGAGCCATGGTAGCTTGCTACTGCTCTGGAACACTTAGGCTGGCCGGCATGTGTCCTTCTTCGTTCCTGTGTCTGTCCCTTCGGGGAAATGTCACGCTTTGAGTACCGGAGTCCTGTTAGCCCGCTACAGCCCGGTTTACCGGAGTCCTGCTAGCCCAGTGCTACAGCCCGGACCCACTTGCTGATGACCGACATGTTCGAAGCTGGGTCATGGATGCCTGTCCCTGTAAGTCTGTGCCACTTTGGGTTTACGACTAGTCATGTCAGCCCGGGCTCTTTATCATATGGATGCTAGCGACACTTTCATATACGCGAGCCAAAAGGCGCAAACGGTCCCGGGAAAAGGTAAGACGACACCCGTGGGGATACCGTGCGTGAGGCCGCAAAGTGATATGAGGTGTTACCAGCTAGATCGATGTGACATCGAGTCGGGGTCCTGACAGCGTTGGTAGCTTTAGTTGCATTAGCCCAACACACTCATATTGCCATGTTTCATGCATGCATCATATTGTTGCACATTGTTTGGTGATGCCTGTGTATCGTTATCCTTTACGACAGGATCTGTCCCCGAGGAGTACCGTGACTACCCTAACGAAGAACCGTATCCGTGCATCGAACCATCAGGCAAGCAACCAACCATTTGATCATATCGATACAATCCCATGTTCTCGCTCCTGCTCTCTTTTACTGCATTAAGACAACGCGATTCAAACTGCTGTGTGCTACGGTAGTTGAACCCATTTCCTCTGCATGACCTGTCATTGCCACAGTAACTAGATGAAACCCACTAGCATGTGTAGGAGTTGATTGAGCCATATGTATGTGTTGTTCCTACCTTGCTATGCCTGCTATGCTTAGAGTCGTGTCAGGTCTGGTTAATCTGGGTGATGGGCTAGAGTGAAATGATTATGTCGGTAATGAGAGTGGTGTGGTGAACACGATTTGGTAAAGGTATCGATGAGAGGCCATGTAGGAGTACATGGTGGGTTGTTTCATTGAAGCCGACCTTAAGCACTGAGATCTGTATGTGTGATTTAAGAATCAGCTACTACCATGCATTGGGCCCGAAACCAATGGACCCTCTCGACTTCTTATTCACCCTAGTTCTCCGTCCAGGAGTTGCAAGTAGTTTCTGGTGTTTGTAGCCTACTGGAGGCCGTGGACAGCGCTGACCGTAGGGGTGGGCTGTGATGCGGTAGGTACGTGGCCGGGTGTACCGAATACCCGTTAGGTATCTCGGGAACCCTGTTCACATCATTCGGGGCCGTATGGGAAACCTCGGCCGGACTCCCTGCGGATGGAACCTGGATAGGCGATAAACCTGGACTGGAGGCTTAGGTGATTAGGTAGGTCGTGGCCGACACCCACGTTGGGCTTCCGCTTGAAGGTTGCCGAGTACATGTCGTGTAAACGACGGTAAGTGGTGAGAGCGTGTATGAAGAAGTACACCCCTGCAGGGTTAACATGATCTATTCGAATAGCCGCGTCCGCGGTAAAGGACTACTTGGTTGCCTATACAGTTCATAGACAAGTAAATGGAAACTGTTAAAAGCCTCAAGATAAGCGTGAGTGCCGAGGATGGCTCTTCCGTAGGAAGACGGAGGCGAATCCTGGGTAGTGTATTGAAGTGGTGAGTAGTGGACTCGTGTGCGCAAAACCATTTCAAGTTGGAGTATCGTAGGATAGTCTAGCCAAGAGTCAAAGATGGCTTGCTGCAATAACTCCACCAACCCTTCTTGATAACATGCATGTATGTAGGATCTGATGTAAGTCTTGCTGAGTACCTTTGTACTCATGTTGCTATAATCTACATTTTACAGAAGACGCTGCAACCCCTTCTGATGGGTTCTATGTAGACGTTGACATCAACGAGTAGGCTAAAGACCCAGGTGGTGACCCTGAGCTTGTGAAGGACCACGTAGTATAGTTAGGCTTTCCAAGCCTCTTTTGTTTTACTAGTTGTCTGTACTCAGACAAGTTACTTCCGCTGCTGGTTTGTATGACTGTATGACTTGTATGTTGGGTCGTGAGACCCGTACCTTTGTGTATGTTATGTATGGCTCCCTGAGCCTTAAATAAAGTACTTGTGTCGTAGAGTCATGTTGTGATGCTTCGTTGTATTTGCACATATCGAGCATATTGTGTGTATGATTGAAATGCTTGGTATGTGTGGGATCTGACTATCTAGTTGTTTATCTTCAGTAGCCTCTCTTACTGGGAAATGTCTCCTAGTGTTACCGCTGAGCCATGGTAGCTTGCTACTGCTCTGGAACACTTAGGCTGGCCGGCATGTGTCCTTCTTCATTCCTGTGTCTGTCCCTTCGGGGAAATGTCACGCTTTGAGTATCGGAGTCCTGTTAGCCCGCTACAGCCCGGTTTACCGGAGTCCTGCTAGCCCAGTGCTACAGCCCGGACCCACTTGCTGATGACCGACACGTTCGAAGCTGGGTCATGAATGCATGTCCCTGTAAGTCTGTGCCACTTTGGGTTTACGACTAGTCATGTCAGCCCGGGCTCCTTATCATATGGATGCTAGCGACACTATCATATACGTGAGCCAAAAGGCGCAAACGGTTCCGGGCAAAGGTAAGGCGACACCCGTGGGAATACCGTGCGTGAGGCCGCAAAGTGATATGAGGTGTTACCGGCTAGATCGATGTGACATTGAGTCGGGGTCCTGACAACCAATCAGTAAATGTTGAAGGGTATCAAACCCCGGCTTATGGTTCCTTTGCAACGGATGCTGGGTTGTTGGGTGGAGGAGTTACCTTCTGTGATATGGAGCATTAACACTACTCCCAATAGATCTATAGGTTAGACGGCTTTCTTCATTGTTTACGGTGCAGAGGCGGTTCTACCTAGTGACATCCGTCATGACTCGCCTCGTGTGGTGGCTTACATTCAACCTGATAACGAACAAGCCCGTTAGGAAGCACTTGACTTATTGGATGAAAAGCGTGACTTGGCAGTAGCCTGCTCGGTGATTTATCAGCAGGACCCGCGTCGCTATCACAACCGCCGAGTTAACTCCAGAACCTTTCAAGAGGACTCCCCACCTTGGGAAGGGCGCCCTTTGTGGTCAGCAAGAACTTGGACAACGGGTCGTACTACCTTTTTCGATGTTCGAGAGCATAAAGACTCACGTAAGTCAGAGGAAGAGACCCGCCGGCCATGGAATATAGCTCATCTTCGGTCCTACTACACCTGAGCCACCGGCTCTCATGATGTACATATCTTGATGATGTATATATTAAAAGTAATAAAGCAGGACCTCTGTCCTGTTCATCCTCAATGATCATATTTCTTCATTATCATAATTTCAAACGATCAATTGGGGGCTGTTCATATTCAAATCCAGCTTAACCCTCTTGTTGGTCCGGCCTATGATCGTATTCGAATCTAGCCCTTAAAACTCATGATCACTAGGGGGCTTCCTGTTCAAATATAGGTCGTATTCGAACCAAAGAGAACATAGCTATCGGTACCCTCTTGATCGGCACAATGCCAAACTCACTAGGGGGCTTCTTGATCGTATTCGAATCATAGCTTAACCCCTTTTGGGTCCTACTTGGATCGTATTCGAATCAGAGTCATTAAATAACTCTCAAGGTCATTTGGGGGCTTGATGACCCACAAGTGTATCGTATCAATCGTAGTCCTTTCGATAAGTAAGATTGTCGAACCCAACGAGGAGCAGAAGGAAATGATAAGTGGTTTTCATTAAGGTTTTCTCTACAAGCACTGAAACTGTGGTGAAAGATAGTTTTGTGATAAGATAAATAGTAACGAGTAACAAGTAAATAAAATAAGTAAAGTGCAGCAAGGTTGCCAAATCCTTTATGTAGCAAAGGATAATCCTGGACAATTTCTAATAATGAGAAAGGAGCTCCCGAGGACACATGGGAATTATCGTCAAGCTAGTTTTCATCACGTTCATATGATTCACGTTCGGTACTTTGATAATTTGATATGTGGGTGGACCGGTACTTGGGTACTTCCCTTACTTGGACAAGCATCCCACTGATGATTAACCCCTATTGCAAGCGTCCGCAACTACAAAACAAGTATTAAGGTAAACCTAACCACATCATTAAACATATGGATCCATTACAGCCCCTAACGAAGCGACGCATAAACTAGGGTTTAAGCTTCTGTCACTCTAGCAACCCATCATCTACTTATTACTTCCCCATGCCTTCCTCTAGGCCCAAATAATGGTGAAGTGTCATGTAGTCGACATTCACATAACACCACTAGAGGAAAAGACAACATACATCTCATCAAAATATCGAACTAATAGCAAGACTTCACCCATGTCCTCAGGAACAAAGGTAACTACTCACAAAGCATATTCATGTTCATAATCAGAGGAGTAATAATATGCATAAAGGATCTAAACATATGATCTTCCACCAAGTAAACCAATTAGCATCAACTACAAGGAGTAATCAACACTACTAGCAAACCACAGGTACCAATTTGTGGTTTGATACAAGATTGGATACAAGAGATGAACTAGGGTTTTGAGAGGAGATGGTGCTGGTGAAGATGTTGATGGAGATTGACCCTCTCCCGATGAGAGGATCATTGGTGACGATGTTGGTGATGATTTCCCCCTCCCGGAGGGAAGTGTCCCCGGCAGAACAGCTCCACCAGAGCCCTAGATTGATTCCGCCAAGGTTCCGCCTTGTGGCGGCGGAGTTTCGTCACGTAAGCTTTCCCATGATTTTTTCTAGGATAAGAGTGATGATATAGCAGAAGATGGACATCGGAGGCCCACGAGGGGGCCCAGGAGATAGGGGGCACGCCCTATAGGGGGGGCGCCCCCTATCTCCTGGACAGGGTGTGGGCCCCCTGGTGTATTTATTTCGCTTAGAAATTCTTATTAATTCCAAACAGTTGTTTTGTGGAGTTTCAGGACTTTTGGGGTTGTGCAGAATAGGTTTCCAACGTTTGCTCCTTTTCCAGCCAGAATTCCAGCTGGCGGCATTCCCCATCTTCATGATAAACCTTGTAAAATAAGAGAGAATAGCCATAAGTATTGAGATATGATGTGTAATAACATCCCATAATGCAATAACTATTGACATAAAAGCATGATGCAAAATGGACATATCAACTCCCCAAGCTTAGACCTCGCTTGTCCTCAAGCGGAAGCCGAAATCGAAAAATATGTCCAATGTTTAGAGATAGAGGTGTCGATGAAAATAAAATACGGACATGAGGGCATCATGATAAATCTTATAACAGCAACAAATATAGAATTTATCATATGATTTCTATGCTTGAGTAACAATCAATTCACAATGTCTAGTATGGTTCAAAAACTTCATTGGGAACTAACAAACTATAATCTCAGTCATTGAAGCAATTGCAATTTATCGTAACACCAGAAAGAGTCAACAATAGAGCTTTTCAGCAAGCTAACATACTCAACTATCTCGTAGTCTTCTACAATTGCTAACACTCATGCAGTACTTGTGGTTATGGAGTATTAGTCGGACACTGAGAAAGATAGGGGCTTATTATGTTGCCTCCAAACATATTCACCTTTAGGTGATGTCAACAATAACAGCCCATGCTAACGAACATCAAATTGGATATATGTATCATGATCTTTCAAACACAAGGAGCTTTCCAAAGGATAAAATGAAAAAGGGAAAGGTGAGGATCACCTTGACTCAAGTTCAAAATGAAAACATAAGGTAAGAACATAAAGTAAATATAGGCCCTTCGCAGAGGGAATCAGAGGTTGTCATGCGCTTTTAGGGTTGAATACACACAATCTTAGTACGAAAGAACGTCACTTTATATTGCCACTTCTGTATGGACCTTTATTATGCAGTCCATCGCTTTTATTGCTTCCATAACAAGATCGTATAAAGCTTATTTTCTCCGCACTAATAAGTCATGCATATTTAGAGAGCAATTTTTATTGCTTGCACCGATGACAACTTACTTGAAGGATCTTACTCAATCCATAGGTAGATATGATGGACTCTCATGGCAAGACTGGGTTTAAGGGTATTTGGAAGCACAAGTAGTATCTCTACTTGGTGCTGTGAATTTGGCTACCATGAGGGGGAAAGGCAAGCTCAACATGTTTGGAAGGTCAATGACAATATACTTTAACTGAGATGTGAGAAAACATAAACCATTACGTTGTCTTCCTTGTCCAACGTCAACTCTTTTAGCATGTCATACATAATGAGTGCTCACAGTCATAAAAGACGTCCAAGATAGTATATTTATATGTGAACCTCTCTTTCCTTATCACTTCCTATTAATTGCAACGATGACCAAAACTACGTTCATCAACTCTCAACAATTTTTATGCCTCATACTTTCTATATGTGAAGTTATCACTATCCATAAGATCAATATGAGCTCTTTTATTCTTTCTACTTTGTCAAGATCATAGCAACAAAGCAAATCCCTTGACTCAACACTAATCTTTATTATAGATAGCTCGCGGACTCGAATACAAAAAGAGATCACAATGCAGAAATCGAACTACTTGATATCAAAACTTCAATCTACTAGATCAAGATACTACTAAAAGGATAGAACTAAATAAAGCGGTAAAGATAGGAGTGTGATGGTGATACGATACCGGGCACCTCCCCCAAGCTTGGCAGTTGCCAAGGGGAGTGCCCATATCCATGTGATTATGTCTCCTTCTTCATGGTTGGTGTTGTGATTTTCTTGGCGATGATGCCCTTCAGGATGTGGTTCTCCTCCTCGAGCTTATTGACTTGTTGTTTGAGGTCCATAATTTCTTTATGGAGCTTGCCCATAACAGCCAAAGCTCCTTTTACCAAAGGATGTTGCATAGCTTCTGGAGAACGAGTGAAACTCTTTTTCATATTTTCATAAGAAAGAAATCTACAGTTGGAGGGAGTGATCGAAATAGGGACTGCCAGGCCAGGTAGTTCCCCCATTGTGAATTCTGCTCGGGGACGAGGGGTAACTTCTTGATCCTCCTCCATGGCATCTATCCTTTTCAAATCGGCCTCCATCTCATCCTCCGTTGATGGTCCAAAGTGATTGGCCTCGCTATTTGCTCCGGGACCTAGCATTGGGTGGGACACCCTACTCTCCCTAATTGACTCCTGAGAAGACATCTTACTTTATTCTGCTACAGGAATAGCTCGAAACGAAAATAGAGGATATTTGCGTGATACGGTAGTCAAAACCTTCGGGAGAATATATAATGATTTTTTACCGACCAAAATATGTAACGTGCAAGAAAATGAAGTCTAGGAAGCACACGAGGTGCCCACGAGACAGGGGGGTGCGCCAAGTAGTGGGGGGGGGGCACTCCACTCTGGTAGGAGCCTCGTGTCCCTTTAGGACTACTTCATTCTTCCTAAAATTCTTAAATATTCCAAAACTGATAAAAATTGTCATTGGAGTTGTTTTGGAGTCGGTTTACTTACCATACCACATACCTATACCTTTTCGGAGTGTGAGACGTTTTGGAAAGTGTCCCTTATGTATTCCTCAGGGGTTACGGTTTCAATAATATTAGTTTCAACATTGATAGGATTACTTTGAAATATAATGTTTAATTCTTTGACCGTTTACCACCCTTGGACTCGTGCCTTCGAAGTTGTTGATTTTTATAGCACCAGAACGACAGACCTCCTCGGTAACGTAAGGACCTTCCCATTTTTAGAGAAGTTTTCCTGCAAAAAATCTTAAGCGAGAGTTGAATAATAATACTTAGTCTCCTACGTTAAACTCACGCTTTTGTATCCTCTTATCATGCCAGCGTTTGACTTTTTCTTTGAATAGCTTGGCATTCCCATAGGCTTGAGCTCTCCATTCATCAAGGGAGCTAATATCAAACAACCTCTTCGTACCGGCAAGTTTGAAGTCATAGTTGAGCTCTTTCATAGCCCAATATGCCTTATGTTCAAGTTCAAGAGGCAAATGACACGCTTTTCCATAAACCATCTTATATGGAGACATACCCATAGGATTTCTGTATGCAGTTCTATAGGCCCATAATGCATCATCAAGTTTTTTGGACCAATTCTTTCTAGATCTATTCACAGTCTTTTGCAAAATTAATTTGAGCTCTCTGTTGCTCAACTCTACTTGACCACTAGACTGCAGATGATAAGGAGATGCAATTCTATGATTGACATCGTACTTAGCAAGCATCTTACGGAAAGCACCATGAATAAAATGTGAACCACCATCAGTCATAAGATATCTAGGGATCCAAACCTCGAAAAAACAACTTATTTAAGCATTTTAATAGAAGTGTTATGATCAGCACTACTAGTTGGAATAGCTTCTACCCACTTAGTAACATAATCAAGAGCAACTAAAATATGTGTATAACCATTAGAGGCAGGAAAAGGTCCAAAATAATCAAAGCCCCAAACATCAAACGGTTCAATAACAAGAGAATAATTCATAGGCATTTCTTGGCATCTACTAAATGTTACCTATTCTTGACATTCATCAAAAGAGAAGACAAACTTACGAGCATCTTTGAAGAGAGTAGGACAATAAAAACCAGATTGTAGTACCTTGTGGGCAGTTCTGTCTCCAGCGTGGTGTCCTCCATAAGATTCAGAGTGACACTTGCGTAGGATCTGTTCCTGTTCATGCTCAGGCACACAACGTCTAATAACACCATCTACTCCTTTATAAAGGTGTGGATCATCCCAGAAGTAATGTCTTAAATCATAAAAGAACTTTTTCTTTTGCTGGTATGTGAAACTAGGCGGTATAAATTTAGCAACAATTTAATTAGCATAATCAACATACCAAGGAGCAGTACGGAAGCATTGACGACTGCTAATTGTTCATCAGGAAAGCTATCATTAATAGGCAGTGGGTCATCAAGAACATTCTCTAACCTAGACAAGTTATCTGCAATGGGGTTATCAGCTCCCTTTCTATCAATAATATGAAAATCAAATTCATGGAGCAAGAGAACCCATCTAATGAGTCTAGGCTTAGCATCCTTCTTTTCCATAAGATATTTAATAGCAGCATGATCAGCGTGAATAGTAACTTTGGAATCAACAATATAAGGTCTAAACTTACACATGCAAACACAACTGCTAAGAACTCTTTTTCAGTAGTAGCATAATTTCTCTGGGCAGTATCAAGAGTCTTACTAGCATACTGGATAACATTCAATTTCTTATCGACTCTTTGCCCTAGAACAACACCTACAGCATAATCACTAACATCACACATAATTTCAAAAGGTAAGTTCCAATCAGGTGGCTGGACAATAGGTGCAGTGATCAAAGCTTTCTTAAGTACTTCAAATGCTTCTATGCAATCATCATCAAAGACAAAAGGAATATCTTTTTGCAATAAATTAGTCAGAGGCCTAGAGATTTTAGAAAAGTCCTTAATGAACATCCTATGAAAAACGGCATGACCAAGAAAACTTCTTATACCTTTTATGTCCTTGGGACATGGAATCTTTTCAATAGCATCAACTTTGGCTTTATCAACTTCAATACCTCTATCGGAGATCTTATGCCCCAAGACAATGCCTTCATTAACCATAAAGTTACACTTTTCCCAATTCAGAACGAGACTAGTGTCTTCGCATCTCTGCAAAACTCGATCAAGGTTGCTCAAACAATCATCAAAAGAGGATCCATAGACGGAGCAGTCATCCATGAATACCTCACAAATCTTTTCACAAAAATCAGAGAATATAGCCATCATGCATCTTTGAAAGGTAGCAGGTGCATTACATAAACCAAAAGGCATACGTCTATAAGCAAAAGTACCAAAAGGGCAAGTAAAAGTAGTTTTAGATTGATCCTTCGCTGACACAGGTATCTGAGAGAAACTAGAATAACCATCTAGAAAGTAGAAATGTGTGTGTTTGGATAGTCTTTCTAGCATTTGATCAATAAAAGGTAAAGGGTAATGATCTTTCTTAGTAGCTTTATTTAACTTACGGAACTCAATTACCATCCTATAACCTGTAATAATTATTTGCGGGATCAATTCATCTTTATCATTAGGAACAACGGTAATACCTCCCTTTTTAGGAACACAATGGACAGGGCTTACCCATTCACTATCAGCAACGGGATAAATAATACCTGCCTCAAGGAGCTTTAGTATCTCCTTTCTTACCACTTCCTTCATCTCGGGATTTAATTGTCTTTGAGGATCTCTAACTGGTTTGGCATCGTCCTCCAATGTAATTTTGTGTTGGCATAATGTGGGACTAACGCCCTTAAGATCATCCAGAGTATATCCAATAGCTGCTCGGTGCTTCTTCAGAGTTTTCAATAATCTTTCTTCTTCTTTCTCTGAAAGGTTAGCACTAATAATAACAGGATATATTTCTTTTTCATCAAGATAAGCATACTTAAGATTATCAGGTAAAGGTTTGAGTTCAAACACGGGATCACCCTTGGGTGGAGGGGGATCCCCAAGAATTTCAACGGGAAGGTTATGTTTCAGCATAGGTTCCTGTGTAAGGAACACTTCATCTATTTCCTCTCTTTCCTTCATAAACATATCGTTTTCATGGTCTAGCAAGTATTGTTATAACAGATCAGTTGGAGGAACAGCAATGGAGGCAAGACCAATAATTTCATCCTTACTAGGTGGTTCCCTTTCACGAGGTTGTCTACTAAACTTAGCAAAACTAAACTCATGAGACATACCACCTATGCCAACAGTAACAATATTCTTTTCACAATTAATCTTAGCACTAGCTGTATTCAAGAAGGGTCTACCAAAAATAATGGGACAAAAAACATCTTGTGGGGAACCAAGAACAAGGAAATCAGCAGGGTATTTAACCTTCCCACACAAAACTTCAACATCTCTAACAATTCCAAAGGGTTTAATGGTATCCCTATTAGCAAGCTTAATAGTGACATCAATGTCTTCTAACTCAATGGGTGCAATGTCATGCATAATCTCTTGATATAAGGAATAAGGTATTGCACTAGCACTAGCACCCATATCCCATAAGCCATGATAACAATGATCTCCTATTTTAACAGAAATAACAGGCACGCCTACGACAGGTTTACGTGTCTTAGTATCTGGCCTAGCAATATTAGCAGTCTCACCACAGAAATAAATAACATGCCCATCTAAATCCTTATCCAAGATATCTTTAACCATAGCAATACTAGGTTCAACATTAATTTGCTTAGGAGGTGTATAAGTCCTAGTATTACTCTTACGAACAACAGCCGAAGCTTTAGCATGATCCTTTATCCTAACAGGAAAAGGAGGGTTTTCAACATAAGCAGTAGGAACAATAGGATCACTATAGGTAATAGTCTTTTCTTCTACTGTAATAGGTGCAACTACTTTCACTTCAACAGGAGGATTATATTTAAACCACTTCTCTTTAGGGAGACCAACGTGAGTAGCAAAAGATTCACAGAAAGTAGCTACTATCTCAGAGTCAAGTCCATACTTAGTGCTAAATCCAAGAAAAACATCGGTATTCATAAAAGATTTAACACAATCGAACTTAGGTGTCATACCTGACTCCTTACCATTGTCGGAACCCCAATCTTCGGAGTTGCGTTTAATTCTTTCCAATAAGTCCCATTTGAAATCAATAGTCTTTAGCATATAAGAACCAGCACAGGAAGTATCGAGTAGGTTGCGATTATCAAGAGAAAGCCGAGCATAAAAGTTCTGAATAATCATTTCCCGAGAGAGCTCATGATTGGGGCATGAATATAACATTGACTTAAGCCTCCCCCAAGCTTGAGCGATGCTTTCTCCTTCGCGAGGCCAGAAATTATATATGTAATTACGATCATGATGAACAAGATGCATAGGATAGAACTTCTGGTGGCATTCCAACTTCAATCGCTTATAATTCCAAGATCTCGTATCATCACATAGCCTATACCATGTCAATGCATCTCCCTTCAAAGATAAAGGGAAGACCTTCCTTTTGACAACATCATCGGGAATACCTTCAAGCTTAAATAATCCACAAACTTCATCCACAAAGATAAGGTGTAAATCGGGATGCAATGTTCCATCTCCTGCAAATGGATTAGCTAGCTGTTTTTCTATCATACCCGAAGGGATCTCAGAATAAATATTTTCATAAAGTTCAGTAGGTTGAGGAGAAACTCTTTGCTCTTCTGGTTGGGGTGAAGATACCCCAAACAAGCCCCTCAAAGGATTAGTTTCCATAGTGACAAATAACAGAAAATTTCAGCACACTATATAAATGTTTCCTTACCAAGTTCCACTCACCAAAAGCGCTACACTCCCCGGAAACGGTGCCAGAAAAGAGTCTTGATGACCCACAAGTGTATGAGATCAAACGTAGTCCTTTCGATAAGTAAGAGCGTCGAACCCAATGAGGAGCAGAAGGAAATGATAAGCGGTTTTCAGTAAGGTTTTCTCTACAAGCACTGAAATTGTAGGTGAAAGATAGTTTTGTAATAAGATAAATAGTAATGAGTAACAAGTAAATAAAATAAGTAAAGTGCTGCAAGGTGGCCCAATCCTTTTTGTAGCAAAGGATAAGCCTGGACAATTTCTAATAATAAGAAAGGAGCTCCCGAGGACACATGGGAATTATCGTCAAGCTAATTTTCATCACGTTCATATGATTCGCGTTCGGTACTTTGTTAATTTGATATGTTGGTGGACTGGTACTTGGGTACTGCCCTTACTTGGAAAAGAATCCCACTTATGATTAACCACTATTGCAAGCGTCCACAACTACAAAAGAAGTATTAAGGTAAACCTAACCACATATTTAAATATATGGATCCATTACAGCCCCTAACGAAGCAACGCATTAACTATGGTTTAAGCTTCTGTCACTCTAGAAACCGATCATCTACTTATTACTCCCCCATGCCTTCCTCTAGGCCCAAATAATGGTGAAGTGTCATGTAGTCGACGTTCACATAACACCACTAGAGGAAAAGATAACATACGTCTCATCAAAATATCGAACGAATACCAAATTCACATGACTACTAATAGCAAGACTTCACCCATGTCCTTAGGAACAAATGTAACTACTCACAAAGCATATTCATGTTCATAATCAGAGGAGTAATAATATGCTTAAGGGATCTAAACATATGATCTTCCACCAAGTAAACAAATTAGCATCAACTACAAGGAGTAATCAACACTACTAGCAACCCACAGGTACAAATTTGTGGTTTGGTACAAGATTGGATACAAGAGATGAACTAGGGTTTTGAGAGGAGATGGTGCTGGTGAAGATATTGATGGAGATTGACCCTCTCCCGATGAGAGGATCGTTGGTGATGACGTTGGTGATGATTTCCCCCTCCCGGAGGGAAGTTTCTCTGGTAGAACAGCTCCGCCAAAGCCCTAGATTGATTCCGCCAAGGTTCCTCCTCGTGGCGGCGGAGTTTCGTCCCGTAAGCTTGCCCACGATTTTTTCCAGGGTAAGAGGGATGATATAGCAGAAGATAGACACCGGAGGCCCACTAGGGGGCCCAGGACATAGGGGGCGCGCCCTATAATGGGGGGGCTGTCTCCTGGACAGGGTATGGGCCCCCTGGTGTATTTCTTTTGCTCAGAAATTCTTATGAATTCCAAACAGTTGTTTCGTGGAGTTTCAGGTCTTTTGGGGTTGTGCAGAATAGGTTTCCAACATTTGCTCCTTTTCCAACCAGAATTCCAGCTGCCGGCATTCCCCCTCTTCATGATAAACCTTGTAAAATAAGAGAGAATAGCCATAAGTATTGATATATAATGTGTAATAACAGCCCATAGTGCAATAAGTATTGACATAAAAGCATGATGCAAAATGGGCATATCAGGGCTTCCTATTCAAACATAGGTCGTATTCGAACCAAAGAGAACATAGCTGTTGGTACCCTCCTGATCGGCACAACGCCAAAGCCACTGGGGGCTACATGATCGTATTCGAATCCTAGCTTAAGCCCTTTGGAACGGTTTACTGATCGTATTCGAATCAGAAGCCTCGGTTTTTTCCTTCTGTTTTGTTTAAGTTTTTTGAAAGCAATCTTTGATTTTATCTTGACCCTTATTGTTCATAACTGAGGCATATATATGTGGTTTCTATTGAACCCGGCTTGACTTTGAATGATAAGTCGCCAGCATATGACGCACATCAAATGGTTGGAAGTTTTTGCTTCTAAAAAGATTGGGTTATCACCCTTACTGTACAGGTCATCTAAACCGGCAGTATAAATTTGACATCCTAGGTATGATGTTGTTATTACAGTTATGTTTTAGCTCTGACTCATATCAGGTTTATTTATAACTCCTATTTCACATCAGTAATTATGTGTGGGATATTTGTGACCCGTCCCGCGGTAAACCACCGAGGGTTCTTGTGATCTATCTCTGCGTGCAGGTTGTTTAAAGAAATTTCTTTTGCACAAGGAACATAGATGATAAATATAAAAGGGGAGAGTATAAGATGGCGTCTTAACAACGTTGAGCACCAAAACATACACGATGGCACGGCAAGCAAAGTCATTTCTATTCTATTTCATGACTCCTCGAGTCCAAATGGTTAAATTGTTTTTCAGCCGGCTACAAATATGAGCCGCCCGACAGATCAGTTTTCTTGATGACCTGAAGCTTCCGGATCAGCCATATCCACCTCTTCGTCCTGTTCCCGGTCCTAGAAGGTTGATGATGACCAGTCAATGCCATTCAAAGCTTCAAATTCAGCTTCATAATCAATTAGTCCGGCCGGGTCAACTTCAGGGGCGAAGGTATGCTTACGAATAGGTGGGATCACGCTTGTCACTTTATAATGTGGCATTGGGATCCTCCGGTTCTCCGCATCATAACCCGCCTTCTACTTCGTGAGATCCGCCTCATCAGCAACTAGGGTGGCCACAGGGCATATTTCCTTCACACAAGCGGCGAAGTCTTCCTATTCAAATGAAGTGCCATCTTCCTTCAGGCTTGGATACCCAATGGCGATGTCGGCTGGGTTTAATTCCGGTAGCCAAGCTTTAGCCCGGCTTAAGGCAGCCATGACTCCGGCTCCCGCAGAAGACCACCTTAATTCATTAAATCACTGGGGCAACACAGAAAGTTTCCTTAGCACATTCACTAGGAGCGTAGGAACTTCATTTGACAAGGCAATCGTGGCTAAGGCACACTGAGATCCAATATATAGTTGTTCCACGAGAGTATAAACCGCCTTCAGTTTTATCAGCATATCTTGGTTAAGATTTGTGCTCCTGGGACCTGCATGGAATAACAGGTGAGTTAGCGACAATTCATATGACCTTCAGAAAGATTCAATATTTGACACATGTAAGGCAACTTACCAAAGATTGTTCTGACCATCTGAGTTACATGGCGTTTTACGCCAAACAATTCATTAGTCACCTCTTCAAGAGACGCCTGTGCTTTGTCAGCTTGTTGGGTTAAGGCAGTCTTTTCTTCATCCCAGGCCTTTTTCTCAACTTCTGTAATAGTCTTGATTTTGACCCTTTTCTTTTTCTTTTGATTTATTTGGTTTTTGCTCTGTTTTTTCTTTTTGGAGTGGTTCTGTGGCCTTGTCACCTGGGAAATCATCCTCAGTCCTCCACCCAAGTGGCTCATCATTCTCAAAACCTTGCCAAAGATCATGTCACTTCACTCCTTGACCAAACCCTAAAATATATTTCCAGGGAAAGTTCCTTTTTCATTAAAGGAATAACCCTATCTGCCCTAGGTTGTGAAGCAACCTATATTTCTGTTCATCCAAAAATTCCCAAATAATTCTCATAATTCCTTTGGGTCATATATAGATCAAATATGCCCAAACATTTCCTTGGCCAGTCCAAAAATAATTCCCCAATAATTATTCTTCATTTCTGTCCAGTGTGGTTTTCTGTGAAGGAAGTACCACCTATCTTTTCTTGATTGCTCCCCAACTCCTTGGGCATGATTATATGTCCAAATAATTGCCTCATGCACAAGTTCAACTTTATTTGCCTAGCCAATCTTCCTCAGCAATTTTTCAAAGTTGCTGTCAAACAGAAGCCATTGTGAAGGAAGTACTAGATAGGGGTATCCAAATGAGTTGAGCTTTTGCACACTCCTTAATGTGATCATATTAACCCCCTCCACCCATTTTCAGCCCCATCCAATAATCTATGTGAGCACAGGAGCAAATCTTTGATTCTGGCAATATTTTCAGGTTATGAAAAAGTATATTTTATATTGCTTCAAAAATCCTGATAAATTACCAGACCATTCTTATTCCCATAAAACATCTGTCGACCCAATTTGGCATCATTTCATTCAGCCATTTGACCACCAAAATTATTTCAAGTTGCTAGTCAGCAGAGATGTTTGTGAAGCAAGTGCCATTTTGGCTTGGCCAATTGGCATGAGCTTTTTACAGCATCTTCATATGACCAAATGACCCTGCCTTGCCCAATCTTAGCCCAAGTTGATACTCTATGTGAGATCATCATCATGATCTTAATTTCTGACCAGATTATGTGGTTGTTAAGCAACTACATTAAATCTTTATCCAAATCTTCTCAAACTTACCAGGATTAAAGTCCTTCCTTACCTCAAGCTAGCAGATAACTCCATTGCGCCCAAAACCCTTCATGTTGATCACCGGTGCTCACCCAAGTTTACTGCAGTAAACTTCAAAGGGTGATTCCCATTTAACCGCAGCAGTTTTAACCAAACTACCACCTTAGTTGAAACCTACCCAGGAAGGACTAACCCCCAGACATCTCTTGGCATCGTTTGTGGCACTGTGTTCACCAGTGCACGCGATGACCACCTCTCTGGCGCGCAATGGCCGCGTCCATAATGGCTTCTTTCTCGGGCCCCTCCTCTTCTCGGCATCTCAGTGAGCACGAGCATGTCTAATAGATTTACCGCGTCGTCGCCGTCCTCCTGGACCTCTCTCCCTCTCCGTAAAACTCCTCACCGACGCTCGCCGCTGAACACCCACGGGAGCACAGTGGCATTTTGGCTCGCATCATCGCCGTCGTCTTCCTCCCTGCGTCCCTCGACCCCTTCTACCCCGTGATCTCCTCCATGTGCGTCGCCATCGCCTTCCACCGAGCCCATGCACGAGCACACGCGTCCGTGGCGCCAGACACGCGTCCGCGGCGGTGCCAGCTCGGCCTCCCTCGCCCCGCGGCTATTTAAGCCCTCCCCCGAGCCGTTTGAGCTCACCACTGGCCTCTCCTCACTCCGAGCTCCCTCCCCGTCCACTTGCTCGAGCTCCAGAAGGTCTGCTCGACCCCCATGGCCGCAGTGCCTCTCGTCGGAGCCCGGCTAAATTTGTGGCAGCCGATGCTCCTCCCCTCCTTCTACCGCCACCAGAGACCCACCTAGTCCCCCGCGAACCTCCCTGCCCTCTCAACACGTCACCGGAGCCTCTGATGTCATCGTCCCCGAAGATCGCCGCCGCAGGAGCCGGCCCCGTGTTGACCAGCCCCCGCCACGTCAGATAAGTGAAGGCATATTTCCATTTTATGTTTTGACTGATCGAAAGCGTATTTCTAACTTTGCGCTTCTGCCTTATCCACTCAGGGACCCGACTATGAATATTGTTTTTGCAGAAAAGTCCCTGAACTTCAACCCTTCGTAACATTTTATCCATAACTCCGAATGAGGTGATTCCAATGCTCACTTCTTTGTTTCATCGAGCCCTTTCTTTTGGTGTCACTTTCATCATGTTTTGACACTATGAAATGACCATTATGCCCTTGCCCTTAATCAGCCCCCATCGAGAGAGAACGATTTCCGGCGATTCTTTCCACGAGCTTCTTGCACTTTCTCCCGGTGATTTCTTCCACCCCAGGCAAGCGACACCCTCCATTTGCATCACTGTATTGTAGTGAGATGGTTTATTTCATTTTGAACTTGTTTAAAATATTGCTTTAGCAACATGACTCAGTGCATGGCATTTTCTCGGAGTATTATTTTGATCTTGTTGTTGCCAAGCTATTGTTTGGATTACTAGGAGTTATGTTTATAGTTGATGAGTATTAGTGGCTGTTATTATGATTATTTCCATGATGATATCTATGATTATATTCTTGGAGTATTACTTTGGATATCATGCTACCTTTGGATTATTAGTGGTTGGTATGATTATTTTCATGATGCTAGTTGATGTTCTGTTGCTTGGAGTATTATTTTCAAAGATGATGGTTACATGTGGATCTTAGCTGGATAGTTGTATTCTTGTTATTGGAGTAGTAGGATTATTGTTTCGGATTCATCATGATAATAGTGTTAGGTTATCCTCGGAGTATTTTGGTATGATGATATTATGCTTGGATTATTTGTTGAATAGTTCTATGACTTGGATTATAGTTTGATAGGTGACATCGGAGTATCAGTTATTATGGTTATATTTTTGGAGATAAATTCCATCAGTAAGTTGGTCAGGTGCCGCCGAATCGAACTTTTCAAGTGCAACCACATTTGCCGGTATGGGACGGCCCTAATGCGGTCTATTGTCATGCCTCTCGCCGGTGCCTCTAACGAGGGAAGGTTATGGGTGCGCGCTACCCTGATCAGGTAGGCGGACATAAGCCTTGTGTGCCCGATTTTAGTATGAGTTTGCGCGAGGGTCCCAGAGTGGATCGGGCCACGACGGTGATCGTTGTGTCTGGAGGTCGACACGGGGCCACCCATGACTTAGCCCAGAGGGGAGTGAGTCGGAGTGGCCGGGAGAGTGTCATGGCAGTAGATCAGTTTTGTCGGAATGTCGTTGGTCCACCTGCATGGGAGTGCGAGGCCATGGGTTCTGTGGTGTCAGTACAGTGTGCTACCTCTGCAGAGTGTGTGTTTAATCTATCGATAGTCGCGTCCTCGGTCATGGGCATGGGTTCGTACTAGGGTACACTGTTTGATCAACACTCACATGACGGAATGACTTATAGGTGATGGATATGTGGATATTTGGAGCAGTACAGATTGGCCATTTATTGGTCGGGTTGTGATCGTTGTAAGGATCACGGGCCATTCATTGGTCGGGTTGTGATCGCCGTAAGGATCACGGTTACAGTTTGGTTTTGATCACGAGGTGATCGAGATGGTATATTGCTTGGCCGGTTAGCCAAGAGAGATATGGTTATGGAGATCGGAGATGGTGATTCATCAGTATTGTAGTAGTTTCATATTATGCTTAGGAGTTGTTGTTATATCATGGCAGCTGTTAATTTAATTAACCTTCTTAATGATATGTTGTTGTCTTGCCTTGATGTTTTTGGTTGTTGTGACCTTGCAAGTACATTCAATGTACTGACCTGGCGTGTCATGCCAGATTGCAGGTGATGCCATGATTGCTTGATTGCTTGTCGTGGTTTCTGTTCATGCGAGCTAGATCGTGTCCCAGACAGAGTCCCTGCAGAGTAGAGTTCACCACATTCGTCATTGTTCCGCTGCTAGAAGATTTCCGCTGCTTCGAGTTGTTCCTCTGCTAGTATAGAGCAAGTGTAGTATCGCAGGCGTAGTGTCGCCGTGCTGATGTGCTTCTTTGTAACATCAGACCTTTGTATTTATTCTTGTAATAAGAGCAGATTTGTTCTATGTCAAGAAATGCCATATTCCAGAGACTTATCCTCGATCTCTGTGATGGAATACGGGTTGTTACGGTTTCTCTGAGCCGGGGTGCCACAACTTCAATGTCTGCCTTTAGTTTCTCTTGTTCAGATACACTGAATTCAAATTTGGAATTGGCTCTTTGGGTCTCAGTTTCCTGTGCCTCCAGGCAGTTCTTTAAGTCAGACACTTCTGATTGAAGTTGAGTGGTGGTAGCCTGTTCAATTACCAGGTCAAAATAAAGAATATTAGCATACAATGTTCAATTCCCAAGACTTTTGCAAGCAATAAGCACTTGGCACTTGGGGGCTAATGTGTGTCGAAAGATTCTGTTCTAGTGGCCGTTCATGAGAGTAAGTCCCAAGTACTTTGCGAGCAAAATACTTAGCACTTGGGGGCTAATGCATATTGCTATTAAATCTACACAAGTATTATCACATGTGAAGGACCGGCTCATTCATTTTGATTAAACCGGCGCTTTGGGACTACGGATTAAGCCAGATTTTACAGGTTTAACCAAGGAATCTTACTACTGTTTATATGCTTGTTCTAAGTCTACAACATATTCATTATGAGCAACAGACTTGTGGTCTAGCATGGTAATGTTGATTCAGTGAAGGAAAGAGTTAATACCTCAAAGTTCTGGTGCATTTGCTTCACCATATCAACTTCGAGGTCACGGTTACTGTTCACTTGGCTAAGATAGCCATAAAAAACTTCCCCAATGCTCATATGAGTATAATTAGAAATGTCAAATTTTACCTTGTGGCGGCTCAGGTGCTCCTCCTTGGCAGAGCACTTGGCAAGTACAGTGGGTCTCCCCAGCTCAGCATAACCGGTTTTGGTATTCTCCACCTCAGCATCTTGAGGATCGTCTTCCTTGGCCGGGCTAGGGACTTCAGGATTTTCAAGGACGTCGGCGGTTTGCTCCACAAGCGGGTCAGCAATCGGCGCTGATGTTTCATGAGTCGGTTCAAGAGCCGGCTCAGGAATAGAAGCATCAGGCGCGGTCGTCTGGAGTTCCGGCTCGTGGTTAGATGGCTTTTCGGCCAGCTTATTCTTCTTTACCCTCTTGCTGGGTTTTGCTTGTGTCGGTGTACTAGAATAGGGGTACCCTAGTACCCCGAACTTGTGCACGGGAAGTTGCAGCACCCCGCGGCAAAGGCTTGCCGGGCGAACGCCAAGACCCTCCAAGGTTCCCTTGGAGCCATCCGAGAGCAAAGTATTTAAGCTAAGGAGACGAGGCCCCGGCAAGAGGAACTTGCCGGGAAGGCCAACCAAGGCGCACCAAGGAACTTGCCGCGACGCACCACACGCACCGGCAAGGCGACAAGGCCCCGGCAAGAGGAGCTTGCCGGGAAGACTAACCAAGGTACCTCGAAGCCCGGCGAGCGACAAGCCTCCAGGCCCGACAAGATAGCAGCAGCGGCAAGGCGCTTGCCGCGGCAAGCGGCCACTCTGTGCCCACGCTCTAGCGCATCCACCAACGTGTCACTCCGGGGGCCTCTCCAGGCGCGCGTGGCGGGAAGCTGTGCAGCCAGCGGTGCACTGTGGCATGCGAAGCTGACAAGATCACCACCGTGGCGAACGGTGGCGCCCTTAACGGTCCTTTTCTGCACTGTTTGGGCGACTCAGACGGGCATTCAATGCCCTTGTCCCCTGCCGTCAGAGTTAGGTAGGGTGCACTGTACAAGCAACTGTATCACCTACCTCACTTTTTACGTTTTTACCCTCCTCTGCGTTGCCACCTGTCGGTGACCCCTTTAGCGTATAAAAGGAGGCCCATGTGCAACATAGGGTGGGTTCAGACAGTTTTTCTTCGATTCATTCGTAGCCCAGAGAACATCGTACTCTCGCTCGAGAGCAAGAACACCAGATAATACAACTAGACAAGCAGCAGTAGGAGTATTATCTCTCCGGAGAGCTCCGAAGCTGGGTAAACCGCTCGTGTGCTTCGCCTCGATCTGCTCTTCGTGCAACCTTCGCCCCCCACCGAACCGAAAGGGGCCCGGTCAGCCGGCCCCATAGGTGTTCGTGGGTCAGTTTCCCCCGACATCTTTGGCGCGCCAGGTAGGGGGCGTCGAGATTGTGTGAACCTTATCCGGTGTTCACACGAGCTAGATCTTCGTTCCCTTCATCCACATGCCACCGAAGAAGAAGACTTCGGCGGCAGCCGCTCCGTCCACGTCGTTTCCGCCACCGTTGGAGCAAACGGGTGGTGGAGTGGACGCCGGCGGAAGAACAGCCATCGATGAGGGTGCTCACGGTGCTACCAAGTCCAAGGACAAGGCAGCACAGACCTCGGCATCCGTACGCGCACCGCGCCCGTTTCAGGAGGCGCGGGACCAACAGCATCATGGTGTTCGCAGCGCCATACGCCCGCTGGGCCAAGATCAAGCTGGTGGATCTCGGGACGCTCAAGACCAGCATGCACGCCAGCATGCTGGCACGAGCGGGGCACGGTCGCCTGGACGGGATACTGCTCCTTCTAACATAGTTAGAAGTTCGAGCATGTCCCGCTCCTCGCGCCATCCGCCACTGCCACCCACTACCCCAGCAGAAGCTTTAGCGCGAGCTCAACTTCTCCTAGATTACCCTCCGACGTCGGACAAGATCGACGAATGGAGGGCAACCATCCAGAGTCTCATCGGCTACGCCAACGGCGACACTCCACGGCGGCCGAGCGCGTCACCGCCGCGGCAGGGTTGCCAGGCGCGAGCCGGTGGCGACAAAACGGGTGGAGGTGCAACTACCATGCAATCACCGCCCCGAAGGCCAAGATCACCGACTTGCCGGATCCACCTCGATAGCGACTCCACTGCATCGTCTGATCCACGAGCTAGTCGCGATCAGCGCCAAGTTCTTCACGATCGACAACAAGAAGACGCTCGAACCCGCATCGAGCGCCGAAGAGAAGCGCGGCGTCAATCCGACAAGCGCGCTGGGACCTCTGTTGACATGCATGCGCCAGGGGAACCAGGCGATCTGCCGTATGCGGTAGGTTGTCCTGCGTTCACTCGTGAGCTGCGGCAAGTCCAGTGGCCCAGCACAAAGAACTTCAAGCCAGACGTACCGGAGAAGTACGACGGCAAGGCGCATCCGTCAGAGTTCCTCAGCATCAACACCATTGCGGTGCAAGATGCCGGGGGACGAGATGACAAGATCCTTGCCAACTACTTCCCGCTGGTGCTCAAGCCCAACGTCAGATCCTGGCTCATGCACTTGCCGGAAAACTCCATATCCTCTTGGGCTGATCTGTGCCATCAGTTTGTCGGCGCCTTCACCGGCGGACACAAGCCTCATGGCCAGGAGAGTGATCTTCATTTGCTCGCCCAGAAGGAAGGAGAGCCCCTGCGCAAGTACATTCAAAGATTCAGCAGTGTGCAGCACAACATCCCAGATGTCCACCCTGCCGCGGTGATCAGCGCGTTCCATCAGAATGTGCGAAACCGCAGGATGCGGGAGGAAATGGCGATGTGCAAGATCAGGGATGTCAATGAGTTATATGCACTGGCCGACAAGTGTGCGCGTGCTGAGGAAGGGAGGAGACTCCCCGGAGAAAATATAGGAGCGGGCGGATCTGACAGTGAGGATGCTGCCCCGGCAAGGAAAAACCGGCGGCGGAACAATAGAAGGAGGAAAGGCAAAGAGGTGCTAGTTGTTGAGCAGTCCAGCAACGGTGGTGGCGCCAAGGAAGCCAGAGCTGGTGACTCCGGCAAGGAGGTTTCCGCGGAGGTGGCGGTCGCCGACAAGCAGGACGGCACCAACAAGCAGTATTGCAAGATTCACCGCAGCAAGGGCCATGATCTCCAGAACTGCAAGAGGGTCGAGCAGCTTGTTGAGCAACAGAAAGCTGAATACGAGCGGCGCGACAAGGAGAAGGCCCAGGAAGGAGCTGGTGGGTCCGGCAAGAAACGTCCCGGCCGAGGAGGACGCTGCGGCAAGGCCAAGCAGCGGCAAGGAGACAGACCTCCTCGCAGCCGCGACAAGGATGAAGATGACGGCGACGATGAAGATATGGATGATGAGGAGACTGATGAGCAGGAGTTCCAGAAACCCACAGAGGTCCTGTGCGTTGACGGTGGTGCTTCTCTGCATGCCTCGCACCGCCAGCTCAAGCAGTGGATGCGGGAAGTTAATGCAGTAGAACCACCCATCGAGTCACGCAAGCCTCTAAAATGGTCCAGCACGCCTATCATCTTTGATATTGAGGACCACCCTGATCGCATAACCGCGGTCGGGTGTTTGCCGATGTTGGTTTCACCAACAATCCGCAACCTCAAGGTCACAAAGATGCTAGTTGACGGCGGGGCCGGCTTGAATCTGATCTCCTCCGCGGTGCTTCAGAAACTCCAGATCCCTGACAGCGAGCTCGAAGAGACCGGTACATTTCAAGGAATCAAACTGGGAAGGAGCATGCCGAAGGGAAAGATCACGTTGCCGGTAACATTTGGTAGTGAGCTGAACTTCAGGACTAAGAGGGTCACGTTTGACGTTGCCGACTTTCCATTACCTTACAATGGAATCCTTGGCCGTCCGGCACTCGCCAAGTTCATGGCAGCTTCTCACTATGCGTACAACGTACTGAAAATGCCAGGCCCAATAAGTGTCATCTCTATCCCTGGTGACAAGAAGGATGCTCTTATCTGTGCCGACAAGATCTACCGGGAAGCAGCAGCCACAGCAGAACACCAGACCCTTGCCGTTGGAGCTCCCGGGGGGAAGAAGAAGACCAAGTCCGGCAAGAGCTCTGATGCCCACTCCGGCAAGCGCACCTCTTCGGAGTGCTGCGCTACCGTCGAGGACGCACCATCGAGCTCCACCGACAAGTGTAAGAAGGCAATGGCAGCTCCACCTGAGACCAAGAAGGTGTCCGCCAAGGAGGATGGCGCTGGTGGTACCTTCACCATCAGCGCCACTCTTGACCCCAAATAGGAAAGCGCGCTCGTTGCTTTCCTGCGGGCGAATGTCGACGTGTTTGCGTGGCAACCGTCTGATATCCCCGGTGTTCCCAGGAAAGTAATTGAGCACCACCTTGCCGTCTGTCCTCATGCGCGGCCCGTCAAGCAAAGAGTCAGGAAGCAGGCAGTGGAGCGCCAAGAATTCATAGCAGAAGAAATCAAGAAGTTGGAAGCAGCAGGCCTTGTCAGAGGAGTACTCCATCCCACGTGGTTGGCCAATCCTGTTGTTGTGCACAAGGCTAACGGGAAATGGAGACTTTGTATTGACTTCACTGATGTTAATAAAGCTTGTCCCAAAGACCCATTTCCCTTGCCGCGTATTGACCAGATTGTTGACTCCACAGCCGGATGTGATTTGCTTTCATTTCTTAATGCATACTCAGGATACCATCAGATCTTCATGGCAGAAGAAGATGAAGAGAAAACTGCATTTATCACCCCATGTGGCACGTACTGCTTCGTACGGATGCCTTTTGGTTTGAAGAATGCTGGTTCAACATTCGCAAGGGTAGTTCATCATGCTTTTGAGCCACAAATACACAGAAATGTGGAAGCTTACATGGATGACATAGTGGTCAAGAGCAAGAACAGGGCGACACTAATTCAAGATTTAGACGAGACATTTGCAAATCGGCGCAAGATCAACCTCAAGCTCAACCCCGAGAAGTGTGTGTTTGGAGTCCCCTCCGGCAAGCTTCTCATGTTCTTCGTGTCTCAGCGGGGAATTGAAGCCAATCCCGACAAGATCAAGGCCATTGAGCAGATCGAAGCACCAAAGCGCGTCAAGGATGTACGTAGACTTGCCGGTTGCGTGGCTGCTCTCAGCAGGTTTATCTCTAGATCTGCTGAATGCGCCCTGCCATTTTTCAAAATTTTGAAGAAGGCAGGTCCAATGAAATGGACTCCGGAGGCAGAGGCTGCGTTGCAGGACTTGAAGAGATACCTGTCCTCCACTCCAACACTTGTCGCACCTAAGCCGCAAGAGAAGTTGCTGCTGTATATAGCGGCAACCAATCAAGTGGTTAGTGCTGCGTTAGTGGCGGAGAGAGAGGCAGATGATGAGCCGGCAAACATGGCAGATGCATCCAGCGACAAGCAGGGGGCTTCGCCGACAAGCTCTGGTCCCGACAAAGATGGATCTGCGCAGGAGCACGACGAGATGCAGAAAAGAATGGTGCAGCGCCTAGTTTACTTCGTCAGTTCCCTTCTGCAGGGGGCTAGATCAAGGTACTCTGGTGTGCAGAAGTTGCTTTTCGGCCTCCTCATGGCCTCGAGAAAGCTGCGCCATTACTTCCAAGCACATGAAATCACAGTCGTCACTCGCTTTCCGCTGAAGAGGATACTGCAAAATCCAGAAGCAACAGGCAGGATTGTTGAGTGGGCGCTGGAACTGTCAAGCTTTGGCCTCAAGTTTGAGAGCACCTCAAGTATCCAAAGCAGAGCATTGGCGGAGTTCATAGCAGAGTGGACGCCAACCCCAGAGGAAGAAATCCCAGAGACAAGCATCCCCGTCAAAGAAGCAAGCAAAGAATGGCTGATGTACTTTCATGGTGCCTTCTCGCTGCAAGGCGTCGGTGCAGGCGTGCTGCTTATCGCACCCACCGGAGAGCACCTCAAGTACGTAGTCCAGATGCACTTTCCCAAAGAGCAAGCAACCAACAATACTGCAGAGTATGAAGGATTGCTTGCCGGTCTCAGAATTGTAGCAGATCTTGGGATCAAGAAGCTTATTGTCAGGGGTGACTCACAGCTTGTCGTCCGCCAAGTGAACAAGAACTACCAGAGTCCGTTGATGGAAGCGTATGTCGATGAAGTGAGGAAACTAGAAGAGCACTTTGACGGCCTACAGATGGAGCATATCCCAAGAGCTCAGAATGACATGGCTGATGGCTTGTCAAAGTGCGCCGCACTAAAGTTACCTGTGGAACCAGGGATCTTTGTGCTTAAGTTGACTCAACCATCCATAACACCGTCGACTGGACAAAACAAGAAAAGGAAGTTGGTTTCTGGTGACTACTTTCCGGCAGAGCTCCCCGAAGCCGCCGCCAACAAAGTCCCCAAAATCAACACCAAGAATGCTGAGGGGCAGTCTGCTCCGGCAAGCCTCATGGTTTGTTCCGTTGAAGCAGACGCTCCCGACAAGTTTTGTTCCGGCAAGCTTGCCGGGGAACATCAAGCTCCGGCAGGGCCGAAAGCCTTTGCCGTGGAAGCGGATGTTCCCGAAGCAACAGATATGCCTTTAGTCCTTGTTGTCGAGCCGCAAGCTCCAGCATGGGCACAACAGATTGTCCATTTCCTTCAGACAGGAGAACTTCCCGAAGAATAAGAAGAAGTGGAAAGAGTAGCCCGGCAGTCAAGTATGTACCAGTTTGTCGATCACATACTGTACAGAAGAAGACTCAACGGTGTGAAATTGAAGTGTATTCGCCGGGAAGATGGACGAAAGCTGTTGGCGGAGATACACGGAGGCATATGTGGCCACCACATTGGCGCAAGAGCACTTGCTAGCAAAGCTTTCCGGCAAGGTTTCTTTTGGCCGACAGCCCTCCAGGATGCAACTACACGAGTAACCAAGCGTGAAGCGTGCCAGTTCCACTCCAAACAGATACACCAGCCAGCTCAAGCTCTCCAGACGATCCCTTTATCCTGGCCATTTTCGGTCTGGGGGCTCGATATCCTCGGCCCCTTCCCCCGAGCTGTCGGGGGCTTTGAGTACTTGTACGTCGCAATCGACAAGTTCACAAAGTGGCCGGAAGTGCAGCCAGTGAGGAAGGTGACAGCACAGTCAGCGGTCAAGTTCTTCAGGTCAATTGTTTGCCGTTTCGGGATCCCTAACAGGATCATCACCGACAAAGGCACGCAATTCATGAGCCGCACCTTCATGCAGTACGTCCAAGACCTTGGCACGAAGGTCTGCTTCGCTTCTGTTGCTCATCCGAGAAGCAACGGTCAAGCAGAGAGGGCAAATGCCGAAGTGCTGCGCGGGCTCAAGACCAGAACTTTCGACAGGCTGCACAAGTGCGGGAGGAACTGGATCGAGGAGCTGCCAGTGGTTCTTTGGTCGATCAGAACGACGCCAAATCGAGCCACTGGCCAGACACCTTTCGCTCTAGTTTATGGAGCAGAGGCAGTTCTCCATACGAAACTCATATACGGGTCACCTCGAGTGCTCGCTTATGATGAGCTTGAGCAAGAACAGCTGCGGCAAGACGACGCGCTGCTCCTTGAGGAAGATCGTCTTCAGGCTGCTGTACAAGCTGCTCGATACCAGCAAGCTTTGCGCCGCTATCATAGCCACAAAGTTAAAGCCAGAAGCTTCGAGGAAGGCGACCTTGTTCTTCGGCGCGTTCAGTCCGCCAAGAATTCCAACAAGTTGACGCCGAAGTGGGAAGGCCCCTATAGGGTGAAATGAGTCACAAGGCCCGACGCTGTCCGCCTTGATACCGAAGATGGCATTCCGGTGAGCAACTCCTGGAACATAGAACATCTTCGTAAGTTTTTCCCGTAGGGCGCGGTTGCCGGAACCCGTTCCGGCAACCACCTTTTGCACAAGTCTTGCCGCTGTTGCATGTAATCCTTTGTACAAAGCCGGGCGCAGATCCCGTGCATAAGTAAAGTCCCATGTGCTCCGCACAGCTTGTCCATTTCATGCATTAGTTCCTTTCTTGCATGTGATTATCTGACATTTTGTGCAGCACTTGCATCCGGTAAGCAGTAACGAGCCGAAGAGCTCCATATTATTATTTTCTCTTCTTTCTTTTTCTTTTAAAAGGAAAAGAAGGTTTCCTCGCACACAAGTTTGCCGGGGGGAAGGAGAACATTGTGGTGTGGACCAGGCGTCGTTCAAAGCAAAAGTTTTGCCTTGCCGGGAAGCAAACGACAGAAAAGCTAAGTTGCCAAAGTTTGAGCAATCAGTTTTTAAAATTTTAGAGTTATCTTCCTCGAACGACCCTGCTTTGTATGGAAAACCTGTGCGTGGAGGAACCAACTCGTGGCTAGTTGCGCCCTCACTTTGTTTCGAGTCCGCTCAACAGCTTGAGTGTGCTGCATCTAGTCACGACAAGGTTTCTTCTCAGAAGCAGCGCCGCCAGCAGGCTGCTGAAGTTCCGCACTCAGCGCTCGCGGCTCGGGCGCTTGCGCCGACAAGTTCCCTAGAAGCGCAGGGTAAAAACATACAAAGGAAGGAATCTAGTAGAGGAAATAACATAGCAATTGATAACAGAAATAAAGTTACATTACAAGATAACTTGTCGCAGCTCTAATAGACTGTTTTCATAACATGATTAGCAGCGACAAGGGAAAAGAAGAAATAGGCGGCCTAATCTACGCGTCCGCCCTTGACTCTCTTGATCTCGCTCACCTTGCCCACAATGGGTGCGACAAGGGCCTTGAGTGCATCCAGATCGGCGTCAGGCGGCAAGGACCTGAGGACGTTGGTGAAGTTGAGGCCTAGGTTACGGAAGGCCACCTTCATCAGCACCTTCTGGAGAACCCCGACGCAGATTTTGCGCGACTCGTCGGCCAGCTGCTTCGGGATCCTTTCCCAGAGCCGCTGGAGTGCCGTCGCCACGCCCTTGAAGAATAGACTGAGCTTGGCGCTGGGTTGAAGGCTCTCGTCGGAAGGATACCCAAAGTCCTCCATCCCCAGCTGCGCCAGCTCCTCGTTGATGACGGCGGCAGTGTTCACCAGACCCTCGGTCCAGTGCTCCACTATGTCTCTGAAGGAGTTCTGGGTGACTGCAATGCTCTCCAGCAGCGCCGCGTCAGCCTTGACCTTCTCCGCCAAGGTCTTCTCCCGCTCCTTGGCGACCTCCAGCGTCTGCGTCAGCGTGGCCAGCTTCAGCTCCAGGTCTGCTTTGGAATTCTTGGCGGTGCTGAGCTCCTTGCCCCTCTCAGCGAGAAGGCCTTGCAGCTCACCATGGGCGGTAGCATCCTTCTCGCGCTCACGCTTGAGCACGGCAAGCTCCTCGCCGCTCTTCCCAATATCGGCCTCCAGCCGCGCCACCTTCTCCTCTAGCTCTTTCTTGGCGGCCTCTGCAGTTGCCGCGGCATCCTTTGCCTCCTTGAGCGCCCCGCCAAGTGCTCGCTCGCGCTCGGTGAGCTCTTCCTCGTAGCTGTCGAGGTGGGCCTTCTGCTGCACCAGCTCGCCTTCCCGCGCGGACTGCTTCTCGGCAGCCAGCCTTTGCTCCTCCTCAGCCTCGGCCTTCTCGAGAAGAAAGGCCGTGCACTCCTCGTCGACTCGCTCCCGCTCCTGCGCCAGGGACCGGAGAGCTTCTTGATTTTGGCCCCGGAGCTCCTCCGCGCGCTTCTCCATGTCCACTCCCGCCTTCGCGACAAGCACTTCCCGGGAAGCCAGCTTGGCTTGCCGGGCGCGGTAGAGTGACAGCAGCTTCCGCAGCAGCTGCTCCTCCTCGGGCTCGCCACTGCTGCTGCCGGGCACGTCAACTAATGACAGTCCAGCAGAGGCGAGCACTTCCCCGTCAAAAGCTTCCCCCTCGACTGGCGCCCTGGAGCTCGACGCCCATCGTAGCTTCATGAAGATGTCGTCGCTGGCCTTCAAGTAGGCGTCGGGCTGGGGCTCCTCGGAGCCCGGCTCTGCAGAAGCGGCAGAGGGTTCGGCGGTCGGCGCAGTGCCCGGCGCTCCTGCGGCCTCAGGGTCGTCAGTGCGATCGCCCAACCCCTCGCCGGCTTCCGCAGCTGCAGCCCCGGCGGCCTCCTCGCCGGCGGTCTCATCACCACCGGCACCTTCCTTGCCGGCGCCCTCTGTCACCATTGGCTCAACCGTAGATGGGCCTGAAGAACGAAGAAGGGAAGAAAATCAATCAAAATTCCAAGAAAGGAAAAACAGAAGAAGCAGAACCCAAGGGAAAGTTTCCGGGCAAGTGGATTACCTGCGCCAAGATCTCCAACTGCGGCCTCGGTCGCCGCAGGATCAGCAGTGCCATCCCTTGCCAGAGAGTCCCCCCTTGCCGGAGAGTACCCCCTTGCCGGAGAGCGCTCCCTTGCCGGGGACTCCTCCCTTGGCGGTGCAGTCAAAGCAGGTGGCACTTCGGGACCGGCCTCCGGACGCTCCTGATGAGGCTGCTCTGCTCCTGCACAAGTCAACAAGCAAGATATCAGCGAAGGAAAAAGCACTCAAGCGCGCCCGACAGCAGAAGGCTAAACTATGAACTTACGCTGGGGGCTGCGCTGGGGGCGGCTTTGAGGAGTGATTGCCGGGTCCGTCAAGGTGATCTCAGACCCACCCCCTATCGACAAGGTGGGGTCATCTTCGATGAGGATCACTGCAGCCTTGGCCCTCTTCGCCGCTCTCTGGGACAGCGTCCTGAAAATAAAGGAGCCCAGATTAGAGCAAGTCAGATACAAGATATAAACAGCAAGATTGAAGGATTATAAGGGCGCCAAAGAAACTCACTCTTCTTCCTCCTCATCGGAGCTGAGCGCGGAAAGATCGAAGTCCGGCCCTCCTCCGGTGCGGCGAGGTGGAGGAGTAGGATCCCTTGCCCGCTTGGCGGGGGCAGTGGCGGTGGCCCGGGAAGGTCCCGCTCCAGTTGCCGCTGTTGCGTGAGGCGCTCCCGCGGCAACATTGCTTGCCGTGGTAGAGCGCGTCGCGCGGCTCGGTGGCTGTGGAGCCGGCTGCCGCCCTGCTGCGTCCCCGGCCCTGCGAAGGCGCCTCCTTGGTGGGGCCGGGGGCTCCGCCTGCGGCAAGATCTCTGAAGGCTCAGCCTCCACCTCGCCGGCCTCGCTCGACTCGGCTTCAGAACCGGCAGGCTCCTCTTCGCCCATGAACTCCGCGCGTTTGGCAAGGTTTGCCACCTCTGTAGCTTCCGCCTCCTCCATAGTGAACCCAAACACACCCGCAGCAGCTGCGGCCGCAGCCTCTTCCGCCCTAGTAGCGATGAGTTGCAGCTCCTCGTCGGTGGTGTCACGGGTGAGGCTCTTCTGCTCGTCAGCGCGGACTGGCACTTCCTCCAAGGTGTCGAAGAACGCTTGCACAACATCATCCGCAGGCTCTTGCCAAGTTGGGACGATGCCGTGTGAATCACACAACGGCATCATGGCGCGGATCCGGTCAAGCGAAGAGTTATTGCACAAAGGAACTACGCCCCTCGGCAGTGTGAGGGTGCTGGGGGTCGCATTTGAATAATTCCAAGAGCATTGCGTCCAACTCCAAGACAGTGAAGTTGTAGTTGAGGCCCGGCCGCAGCCTCATGATGTCCGCTGAATTCTTGAATTCCCAGGCGGGCCTCCTCCTCTCCTGCAGGGGGGCAATGCCGCGGCGGAGGAAATCTGCCCCGACAGCACCTACGGTGAGCCCGGCAAGCCTGAGGCGAAGAATCCTAGTGATGGCGATCTTCAGCCTCTCGTCTTCCGGGGCCATGTTGCTCCAGTCATTGCCGCGCACTATTGGAGTTTGGCGCACGGCGGTGAAGGGCTGCGGATCCTCCTCGACGATCCAACACCATTCCGCTCTCCACTCCTCCCACTTGCTGTGAAGCTCACCCTCCAAGTACGCCTCTTTCTTGCCGACTCTCGAGACCCAGGCAATCCCTCCGGCAAGCGGCTCTCCTCTCTCTACCCGAGGTATGAAGAAGTGGCGGAAAAGGGCTACACTAGGGTGGACTCCGACAAAGTTTTCGCACAAGTGTGCGAAAACCGCCATGGTCAGGACAGCATTGGGGGTGAAGTCAAGGAGGCGGAAGCCATACGTGTTCATAATGTCACAAAAGAATTCCGAGAAGGGCGGGCAGAGCCCGCAGTAGAAGAATAGCGGGAAGAATGGGTACCCATTTGGACCCGACTCCGAGGCAGCAGCCGGGAGTACCCTCGTGCGCGGATGCGCACGCGTCTCCGTCGCCCAAAAGAGGTAGAAGTACTCCCTCAGCTCCTGCACTCCGAGCTGGGGGGTGAAGATCGCCCGCTCCTTCCGCAGCGCCGCGAGCCGCTGCGCCTCGGCCGACTTCACGCCCTTTCCCTTGTCGGCTTTCGAGGCCATGGCGGACGTGGTGGAGAAGGTCGACGGCGTGGTGATGCTGGTGGCAATGGGGGGGGGGGCGGCGGAGCGCTGCTCTCTCGGCTTCGAGAAGAAGAGGGGAGCGGCGGAGTTTGTGAAGAAGGAGTAGCCGCAAGCAGCGAGGGGGAACGAACTGCCCCAGTTTCCTCTGCTTATAAAGAGGGATGGGGCGGACGTTTCGCCCTTCCTAATAAACAACCACCCACGATCTCTCCCACGATGCCGCATTCAACGCGTGCCGTTATGGGAGAGCGCGGTGGATACGGAACAAGATTTGGCGTGGCCCAGCCCGTATGTGCCCGTGCCCTGTCTTGGGCCTGGCCCAACAGCGCTCGGCACCGTGTCTGGCCCAGGCCCGGGGGCTCCTGTCGGTGTACTAGAATAGGGGTACCCTAGTACCCCGAACTTGTGCACGGGCAGTTGCAGCACCCCGCGGCAAAGGCTTGCCGGGCGAACGCCAAGACCCTCCAAGGTTCCCTTGGAGCCATCCGAGAGCAAAGTATTTAAGCTAGGGAGACGAGGCCCCGGCAAGAGGAACTTGCCGGGAAGGCCAACCAAGGCGCACCAAGGAACTTGCCGCGACGCGCCACGCGCTCCGGCAAGGCGACAAGGCCCCGGCAAGAGGAGCTTGCCGGGAAGACTGACCAAGGTACCTCGAAGCCCGGCGAGCGACAAGCCTCCAGGCCCGACAAGATAGTAGCAGCGGCAAGGCGCTTGCCGCGGCAAGCGGCCACTCTGTGCCCACGCTCCAGCGCATCCACCAACGTGTCGCTCCGGGGGCCTCTCCAGGCGCGCGTGGCGGGAAGCTGTGCAGCCAGCAGTGCACTGTGGCATGCAAAGCTGACAAGATCACCATCGTGGCGAACGGTGGCGCCCTTAACGGTCCTTTTCTGCACTGTTTGGGCGACTCAGACGGGCATTCAATGCCCTTGTCCCCTGCCGTCAGAGTTAGGTAGGGTGCACTGTACAAGCAACTGTATCACCTACCTTGCTTTTTACGTTTTTACCCTCCTCTGCATTGCGACCTGTCGGTGACCCCTTTAGCGTATAAAAGGAGGCCCATGCGCAACGTAGGGGGGTTCGGACAGTTTTTCTTCGATTCATTCGTAGCCCAGAGAACATCGTACTCTCTCTCGAGAGCAAGAACACCAGATAATACAACCAGACAAGCAACAGTAGGAGTATTATCTCTCCGGAGAGCTCCGAAGCTGGGTAAAACGCTCGTGTGCTTCGCCTCGATCTGCTCTTCGTGCAACCTCCGCCCCCCACCGAACAGAAAGGGGCCCGGTCAGCCGGCCCCATAGGTGTTCGTGGGTCAGTTTCCCCCGACAGCTTGTCCACTGCATGAGATCAAAAAGGTTAGTACAAGTATAAAGAATTGAACTAAATACATGATAAGTAAACCATCATTACCCTGGAGCGGTCTTAAAAGCCGGCAGGTTGGACTGGATTGAGTCGACAGACGAAGGTGAACTTTCCTGATAATTCGAGTCAGAAGAGTTGAGTGATTGACGAGTGAGACCCGCCAAAGGATAAAAGGGATCTAAGACGGAGATGACCTCATTCCGACATTTACTCGGTGTATTTGGTAAACCGGAGGAGAGCTCCGCTTCTTTGTTGGTCCAGGTCTGCCTCCGGTTTTCATGAATATGTTGCTTCAAAATAAAGTGAGGATTCTAGTAAGCTAAGGGATGTGAAAATCTTACTTTCCGGGTTACTCTTTGGACTTTTTGTCTTGGCAAAGGCTCTGAGTCGGAGGAGGAAATAATATTTACCTCTTCAGTCACTCCCGGACTCGTTCCCGTGTCACCCTGATGATAATCACTTTCAATAAGGTGGTTAAATAGTGAGCCAAGAGAATCAAGGATTACTTCCGACTCAGAAGAGTCGTCCAGCTGAAGTAATTCAGAAGCACTGGGTTTTTCCCCTCTTTTCTGAGTGGTGACTTTCCTGGCAGCTTTCTTGGCCTTCCTGGCTCTCTTTGCAGCATCATGATCATATTTCTACTTTCAGAAATTGTCATCAGTCTATGAAAGTCAGTAAACTTTAAGTTACGGTGAAACATAAAAGGTAAAATTAAATGATTCTGGCGGCTTATCGCTGGAGCCGGGTTAGCCTTGCAGAAAGGGCTCAGTCCCACTTTGCCGCAGTCGGCCAGGCTCTCATTCAGAAGTGACTTTGTCATATCATTGATAACATTGTCAAGTAAGTCATCAGGGTTGTGGGACAGAGGATCCTTTGCATCACCAGTGTAATCGAACATTAACCCAGAGCGGCAGCTCAACGGGATGATCCGCCATGCGACCCAGCACCGAACCAGATCAATGCCGTTTAAGCCATTCCCCAGCAGAGCTTTAATTTTTGAAAGAGTGGGCACGAGCGTCTGGCGTTCAGCGGTTACTATTTTGTCAGGAAGCTGATGATTGGAGTCAAGATGCAGAGCACGAAAACCGGGCAGTGGGTTCTCATCAGCTAGAGAAGTGTCTTGACAGTAGAACCAAGTCTGATTCCAGTCTTTGGGGTGAATCGGCGGTTGTGGATAAGGAAAGATTACATCTCTCCGTCGTTGGATTGAGACCCCGCCCAGTTCCAAACTCTGACCGTTGGAATACTCATTCTGACGGTTTAAATAAAACAATTCTCGGAAAAGGAGTAGGTTGGGATATTCTCAAGGTACACTTCAGAAAACACTTGGAAGTTGCATATATTGGACACGGAGTTGGGTCCGATGTCTTGAGGACGGAGGTCAAAGAAGTGCAGAACATCTCTAAAGAATTTTGAGCCGGGTGGCGAGAAGCCCTGGTTCATGTGATCCATGAAGACGATAACCTCACCTTCTTTGGGCTTAGGCTTTTCCTCCATTGTATCAGGAGCACGGTATGACATCACATCTCTTTTAGGCAGATAGCCGACTTTCAAAAAATAGTCAAAAGTACTCTTAGTGACAATGGACTTGACCCAGTTGCGTGAAGTGGTTGTCTTAGGCGGTATTGTGAAGGAGGAAGCCTAAACCAGAGTAAAAATGGCCGGTTCAAAATTAAGCCTGAGGAGGAATTATTACAAGTACATTTTGAGATTGGCGGCTTATTAAGGGACCTAATGGTACATGACTAATTACGTCAGGTTATTTAAATCACCATGAGCAGTTAGATTTTCAGATGCCATAGGTAATTGATGTTGTCTATTTAGCACTGCAATTTAAGCCGGTGGTTTGAACCGCCATGGCTAGGATGATCTATCAAACACAAATATTTCGCTAAGGGCCATACAAACAAGGTTCATAGTCTGCAACAATTATTTTGGATCAACAGTTGCTCAGTAAAAGGAAATAATATAGACCTACAAAACCAGCACAGACAAGTTTGCGAGTTCTAATGAAGTTTCTTTACATAAAAAGGGGATCTGCTAGTATTATAAGTGGAAACGAAACAACTACCGCATGAGTTCCATATAATTTTTGGATCAAAACAGGCTACGGTGGAGGAACTATGAAGAAACCGTGATGAACTATGAAGAACACACAGAACCTTGCAAACCCTAATGTGGATCTGAGATGCGGGAAGTCCAGAACTTATAGCTGAAGATCCACTGCGGAAGGTCGCCATCGTTTTCTGGATCGACTCAGGTTGATGCAGTGGCTGAGGTTGAGGAAGATGAGGTGTTCTGCAGCAGCGGCGGAGCTCGAGCGGCAGAAGGGTTGCGAGAGGAAGAAGACGCTGGAAAGGGGAGAATGAGGAAAGACCTGGTCGTGCCTATTTATAAGGAAGGACTAGTGAGTGGGCGCGAAAAAGGAGGAGGCTGAAAATATGGTTATCCAGCTATTAGGACGCCTTGATTCTCGGGATGGTTATTAGGATAAGGATCCATTGAGATACGTTGGATAAAATATG
The DNA here is from genome assembly GCF_002162155.2 of Triticum dicoccoides. Taxonomy (NCBI): domain Eukaryota; kingdom Viridiplantae; phylum Streptophyta; class Magnoliopsida; order Poales; family Poaceae; genus Triticum; species Triticum dicoccoides. The sequence continues at coordinate 20,346,238 of NC_041385.1, forward strand.
AATTAAAGACAGATGATGTCATGGCAGGTTACTACAGATCCAGATGATGACATCATGGCGAGTTATAATACTTTCTGTGCAAACGAAGAGCAGAAGATTTTTTCCAAGTATGGAAGATTGACATGAAACAGTTCAAATGAATCTGGGGCCTAATGTTGGGGATATAACTATTAGGTATGACCCGCCCAGGAGGGGCCAGGTTATTCCTGTGAGGATTCTTGAAGCCCAAGACGATGCTTGAAGATGGCGGTTTAGTTAAAGGGCCCAAAGCCCAAAGGTGACTTAAGGCTCGTAGATATAAACCGCCATATTCATGTAACTTGTATTGTAATGCAGGAATAGAGAGAGACCGAGCCGGACACTGTTTATGAGCCGGCCGGGACCCTGTAAGCCGCTGGGCGTCGACCTCTGTATATAAAGGGACGACCTGGCGGCGATTCAGGACAAGGAACACCAAATCGAGAACTACGTCAACCGGCTTACGCTCCCTAGTAATCGAGTCATAGCAATTCCTCCTCAAACTGGATTATGCTTTTACCTTCACCGCAAGGGACCGATCCAGTATAAACTATCGTGTCCCTTGCCCGTTTTAGCCACTTTAAGCTTCCTAGTTCCGATGACTCCACGACTAATTCCTTTTGTTAGGACACCTGACATGACAATTCCACGACACACATAAAATTTTTGTATTACCATCGATAAGCTTTAGCCATGAGTCAGACAATTTCTAATCATTATAATTTCATTCTCTCCCAAAATTGTGGAACATGTTCATGCTCAATTTCCTTAATGTTCATGATTTGACTTCTAAGAGAAATAATCGTAGTGGGTGGAAATTACTTTGCAAAGAATGCATCCTTACATTTATCCCAAGAATCAAAACTATTGTGAGGCAAGGATGACAACCAAGTTTAAGCACGATCTTAGCAAAAGAGGAAATAATTTCAACTCAATAATATCATTATCCACATATTTTTTGTTTTTCATATCACATAATTCAACAAAGGTATTAAGATGGGATGTAGCTTCTTCATTAGGATTTCTAGAAAATTGTTCTTTCGTAACAAGATTTAGGAATGCAACATTAATATCATATGACTCCGCACTACTGGTGGGAGGAGCAAATGGAGTACTAATAAAACCATTATTATAGTATTTTAAAATTCACATAACTTGGTGTTTTCTTGAGACATGGCGACGAAGCGAGCAAATGAGCAAAGTAAAATACTTTTTTTAGAAAAGTGGTGGGAGATTAAAAAGAGAGGCAAATGCAAATAGAAAGTAGAGCAAGTAGCTGATAGTCTGAGTGCAGTTACTTGATAAGATTTGATGATGTCTCCCCGGCAACCAAGGTTATCCCCGTGAGCTGCGTTGGGATTTTCCCCGAAGAGGAAGCGTGGAGCAGTATAGTAGAGATAAGTATTTCCCTCTGTGAGAACCAAGGTTATCGAACCAATAGGAGAATCACACAAAACCCGGTGAACATCACCTACACACACAAAAGGAAATATTTGCACCCAACGCGGGCACGACGATTGTCTATCCCCTTGAACTCGTTACTTGCAAGGATTAAATCTTGTATAGGTGGATAGGTAAACTGTAAAATGAAATAAAAGTAAATAAATTGAAGTAAGGCATTTTTGGTTTTTATAATATGATTAAACTAGACCTGGGGGCCATAGTTTTCATTAGAGGCTTCTCTTCCAAACACATAGCATACGATGGGTAAACAATCTACTCTTAGGCAATTGATAGAAAACCTCATAGTTATGACGTTGTTCATGGAAATGATCACACATATATGCATCGTGTTCGTGACAAGTAGACCAACTCCTGCCTCTACAACTCCACCATTCAACCACTATCCATCATGCATCTATGGTATTAAGTTCATGACAAATAGAGTAACACTTTAAGCAAGATGCATGTGATACGTCTCCAATGTATCTATAATTTTTTATTGTTCCATGCTATTATAGTATCAATGCTGGATGTTTTATATGCAATTATATATTATTTTTAGGGACTAACCTGTTAAGTTAGTGTCCCGTGCCAGTTGCAGGTTTTTTTTGCTTATTTTTGTCTTTTCAAGAAATCAATATCAAACAGAGTCCAAACAAAGAAAAGACTTTGGATTAAAAAATTGGACCAGAAGAGACCCTAGAAGGTTAAGGAGAAGACCGAATGACCCACAAGGGAGCGACAAGCTCGAAAGGCGCGCCCCCCAGGCTTGTGGTCCCCTCCTGGAACCTCTTGACATAATTCCACCTCTATAATACTAAAATATTCTCCTAACATCATAGAGCCACCCAAAATACTTTTTCGCCACCGCAAGTTTCTGTTATTGAGATATCCCATTTGGAGGCCTTCTTCGGTACTCTAACGAGGAGGCGCGGGGGAATCGATCACGAAGGGGATCTATATCTACCTTGCTGCCCTTCTGATGATGTGTGAGTACTTTACCACAAATCTTCAGGTCCATAGCTAGTAGCTAGATGGCTTCTTCTCTTTCTCTGATCTTCAATACAATGTTCTCCTCGATGTTCTCGGAGTTCTATTCGATGTAATCACTTTTTGCAGTGTGTTTGTTCGGATCCGATGAATTGTGAGTTTATGATCCGATTATGCATGAATATTATTTGGGTGTTCTTTGAACTCTTTTATGCATGATTATTATAGATTTGTATTTCTCTCCAATCCATTGATTTGGTTTGGCCAACTAGATTGATTTTTCTTGCAATGGGAGAGGTGCTTTGTGATGGGTTAGATCTTGCGGGGCTCAATCCCACTGACAGAAAGGGACATGACACGTATATTTATTTTTGCCATTAAGTATAAAAAGATATGGTTTAGACATGCATGAGTTTACTTTGTCTACATCATGTCATATTGGTTAAGGCGTGACTCTGTTCTTTATGAACTTAATACTCTAGATGCATGCTAGATAGTGGTCGATGTGGGGAGTAATATTAGTTGGTGCAGGCAGGACTCGGTCTACTTGTCTCGCAGAAGATGCTTATATACATGATCATTGCGTTAGATATTGTCATGATTATTCGCGTTTCCATCAATTGCCAAGTAGTAATTTGTTTATCCACCATATGCTATTTTCAAGAGAGAAGCCTCTAGTTAGAACTATGGCCCCGGATCTACTTTTATCATACATAACAATCCAAAAATACCCTACTGCAATTTTTCTTTACTTTATTTTATTTTGTGTTTGATCTATTTGTCTATCACTACAAGATTTAATCCTTGCAATTAACCATCTAGGGATTGACAACCCCTTGTTCGCATTGAGTGCAAGTATTTGTTATTTTGTGTGCAGGTGCTGCTAACGAGGTGTTCCCTGGATCTCCTACTAGAGTGATAACCTTGGTTCTTGACTGAGGGAAATACTTATCTCTATCATACTACATCACCCTCTCCTCTTCAAGGAAATCCCAACGCAGGTCATAATTAGCAACATGATGTACACAAAGTAAACTCAATCAATATGAATCTTAGTAGAAACAATACAATACATACCTTGCTACCCCTTCTAACTGGGTGAGGACACCGCAAGATTGAACCCACTACAAAGCACCTCTCCCACTGAAGATAAATCAATCCAGTTGGCCAACCAAACTAATAGATCAGATTAAAATAGAAAGCTATCATAATAATGCATAATACAATTTAGAAAAAACCACAATTACTTTGCAACAAAAACATTGTAAAAGCAGATTACATCTAATAGAACTCCAAGAAGATGAAGGAGAACGTTGTATAGATTAAAGAGAGTGAAGAAGCCATCTAGCTACTCAAGCATCATTAGAAGGCATCAAGGATGACGTAGAAGCCCTCCATGATTGACCCCCCCTCCTGGAGAGTACCAGAATAAGCCTCCATATGGGAACGCGAAAGAACAGAAGCATTTGGTGGTGGAAAAAGTATTTTGGGTGGCTCTCCGGGGGTTTCCCAATATTTGCAAATTTATAGAAGTGGAATTAGGTCAGACGGAGCCACATGGGGCCCACAAGGTAACAGGGCGTGCCATGTTACCTTGTTGTCTCCTTGCTTGTCGTCTGTTCTCCTCCCAAAGCTTCCAGGGTCTTTTTTTCTCGAAAGTAAGGAGGAAGAAGTTTATAAACTAAAGAATCTTGAGAGTCTTCAACTTAATCCTTGAGATACTCTAGGCAAGGCTCATTCTAAATCATTTACCAATGTTTATGATTGTGCTACTAACTGTACCTATAATCAAGCAAGTCTTATTGAGGAGAAACATGCAGTAAGGTCCCAAATCGAGAGTGGGCTGATATCATGTGTTCAAGGAGAGAAGAACCTCGATGATGTATTCAGACAACACAAGGAGGTGTTCGACAAGGTGGGACTTGGGATTGACTCAAGGTCCTGCAAGACGAAGGATGCTACTGCTCGAAAGATCACAACGCCTCAAAAGGTTGTATTTATAAGTGAAGGCTAGAACAAGAAGGGAAAATAAAAGCCTGATGGTGTGGTTCAGAGTGGGAACTACAAAAGGGGAAAGCCCACTCACAAAAAGGCAAAGTAAATGATGCTTCCATCCTATGTGCACTGTAAGGCAAAAGATAGAGATGTTTATGATATTTATTGGTCCTCACATTGTGTTCCACTAGTACTATTTTTGGGTTCAAAAAACCTTTGTTTCTAACTTTAGAGGTTCCATTGCAAATATGGGTGCCCCTAAGAAAGACTTAAATTTTTTGTACGATGCTTTCTCCGGCGGAGTAAAATGGGTGACTTATTATGGATGCACCAATCATATGACCAGAGATAGAAAATTGCTCACGGACTTCATGGCAGCTCACTAATCATACATGAGCATAGTCTTTGGTAGTGGATCAAAGGGAAAGGTACTTGGGTTGGGCAAGGTAGATATTATTACTAATGATATGTCTCTTTCAAATGTCATTGTTGTCCAATCCCTTCCAATTGCATTTGCTTTGCATTCACCAGTTGGCTTCCATAGGTTATGATACACTATTTGGTCTGACAAGTGTGCAAGTCTTTAGGAGAGATACTCTCAAGCTGCCTTTGTTGGATAGTTGGATGTCAACCTGGTTATGATACACTATTTGCTCTGACCAGTGTGCAAGTCTTTAGGAGAGATACTCTCAAGCTGCCTTTGCTGGATAGTTGGATGTAGACCTTTCAACAATTGATTATGTTAAAGGAGAGCAACTTGTCTAATGGCCAAGGCCGACAAGGGGTAGCTATGGCATCACTGTCTTTGCCTTGTCAGCATGAGAAATCTTACATATCTCGTAAAGCATGAACACATCTTTTGACTAACGGATGTCTCTTTTGAGAAAGATGTATGTAGTGCATGTATATCCAGGAAGCATGATCAGGAAAAGCACACATGGGTGTTCTCTTCGGGCCTCCTTCAGGGTATAGCATTGGTGGAAAAAAATATGGTCTTGTCAAAGTTGATGACTATCCAAGATACACATGGGTGTTCTCTCTCAACTTCAAGGAAGAGCGAAGGTCACATTCATTGAATTTGCCAAGCAAGATCAATGCACGTTCAATGAAGAGGTCTTTGCAATAAGAAGCAACACCGAACTTGAGTTCAAGAGCCGCACCTTAGAAGAGTTCCTAATTGATGGGGGATTGAGCATCAATACTCGCCACCATACACCCCATCAAGAAAATTGTATAGTCGAAAGGAAGAACCAAACACTAGTGGAGATGGCATTGGCCAACTTTAATGAGTACAAGTCACCAGATAGCTTGTGAGCTGAAGCCATCAACACCACATTTCATGCATCCGTAGTGAACTACCTTTGCAAGATTTCAGATAGGACCCCATGTGAGCTCCTAGCCCGGAACAAGCCAAATGTTAAATACTTTTGTGTATTCAGTTGTAAGTGTTTCTTTCAAGAAAAAACTGTTAGCTAACTTTCAATCCAAAACAATTGAGGGTATATTTGTTGGCTGAGGATCAAACACTCACGCATATGAGGTCTGCAACAAACACTCACGCAATTTTTAGATGGTGAAGATCCTTCACAAGATATCTTGGCCATGGGTTCTGGTGCTCTCCTTACCGTGGAAGAATTTCCTAATGAAGATGTTCAAGGAGGTTCAAGAACTATCCATGTCAAATAATCTACATCTACAACACCATCAAAAGATCACATTGCTCAAGATCATCCCATTATCCAAGAATGAGAACAATACCATCCACACAAAAAATGAGTAAGATCCCTAAGAAGATGAAGAATAGAAGATCAAGATATTGCACATGTTGATGTCCATGCTCCATATTTCAGAATCAATTGGATGAAGATGTAGATGATGGAAATGAGGTTAACGATTGACAAACCATAACCTGCATCTTGCATAAAGTGGCCAGCCGAGTAGATGTTCACAAGATTCGACATCTTTGTGAGCACCATAACACAACCCCTCCACTTATGCCAAGCCATCTCCCTCCATGACTAGTTTACACTCTTTCGAGTTCTCTTTAAAAACTTTACATGAGATCATCATTTCCCTTCATGGTCATAGTGCGTCAAATGAAATTATCTTAAACTTACAAGCGATGTCAATGCAAATGTTGTCAATGTCAGCTGGATCGCTTGAACGTACAGTTGGATATTCACAGGCTTCATCACATTATGCGAGCCTTTCTGACACTACTGGTGGCACCTCGATGATGCCACAACCTTGACTCAGATTCGAGAACCAACTTTCTCCCTGCGACCACTTCAATAAAATGAAATTCGATAACCGTTTCGAGCAAAAGCTGACCATTGATACCGCCATGGCATCATTTATGAGCTAAATCACTAAATATTTCTTGCATGGAAGCATATCCTGTCCAAAGTGCTTATAAATGAAGCCTTGTATGCATTTCGAGTAAAATGGCTCATTTATGTACAATGAGCTTATTCTTATTCTTCTTTAATAGGCTTAGATCCTGGATGCCTTGACGGTCGATGTACAAGTCGTCATAGTGACTTGTGATGTCTTTCCTTTTCCACTTGTATTTACCACTACACTTGTCATGTTTTCTCTCGGTCGACCTCTCTATGTATGGACTCGTGTGTGATCTTCTCTATCGCTGTGTTTGGATGTCTATATTGTAGGCCTATGTATTGTATTGGTTTCAATTCCAATTCAGACAGGAAACTGTAATCGACATGAATATGAATTCGGTTTTTTGGATGTATATCGAATTGGCTCACAAAATCGTCCTGAGGTTTCAATATAGAATCGTGTTTGGGTGTCAAACACTGGAATTGCATAGCAACATTACTATATGCATTAAAACAGTAGTTGTATGACTATAATTGGATGATTATATAGTAAAATTTATCATCAATTATTCTAGAAATCTTGGATGACATCATATAATATTGACACAAAAAGAATCAAAAATAATTTTACACCAACACAACAAAACACATATAGTTTAAATAGATGTCTCAAATTCTCAACGGCACATAGTTCCAAATGTACCATCACAATTGTTCATATAAGTAGAAATTTAACTGTACATAGTTCCAAATGTAACAAACCAAATTGTTCAGATAGGTCTAAGTTTAACAAGACGCATGAATCATAACTATCATAACTTCAAGGCAATAATAGCAGCCAACCCTTCCTCATGTGCATGGGAAGCTCCATTAGAGCTTCAAACAAGCGCTCATTAAGAATCAACTTTCCGTAAGAGCGCAACATGTCTACTTCTGCCAACTCTGGTATCAACTCAAGTGCAACAAGTATTTCCGAAGATGTAGTAACCTTTGGCAAGGGAAGTGGACCAGTTGTCTTCAAAGCATCCTTAAAAGTAGTCCTCATTTCTCCAGTCATGCACATAATGGCATCACCTGTTCGTTGTCTCTTTGGTACCGTTTCTGGAGAGACTTAAATTGTTTCTTATAGATCTGCAACAGTCTCAGCAGTAGTCTCAGCACCTTTCTTGGCACCTACACCGTCCGCATGATCTTTTGAATATATGGTAGAGATGGCTTCCCAGTGCTTCACTACTTTGGTCTTGTAAGAAGTTAATGCTTTCTCTTTCTTATTAGCCTGCACAACACACCCATCCTAGGAGTAAAGTTGATGCCCTATTTTATTACATAAAAAAAATTATTAAAACAATGCAAATGTATAGAAGTTACCTCCAAATATTTAGTACACACATCGTCTCTATCAATGGGCAACTTATTATTGACCCAATCCCAACCAAAACCGCTTTGAGAAAGGATATTGTTAATGATTTCAAATTGATTGTCGAAAGTCCTAAGCCTTCCTAATATGTTGTTCTTCGCAATATCCTTATTGCACTTCTCCTTCACATTCTTTATAGTTGCACTGTACACATGTGCTTTCCATCCATTTTGTGAATGGTCACCCATATTGTGACAATGAACAAGTACCTCAAGTAACGCAGCGTCCATCTCATCATCCCAAGTGACATAAGTCCTCTTTCCAGTACCAGTTCCTTCAGCCATGCTGCTACAAAGAATAACAATTTTGAAGAAAGGAAAAAAGTATTTTGGGTTGAACAATTTTGCTGAATGAGAGTGCAAATTTCGAGAAGATCCATCACATATATATTAATATGAAGATGATGCATGTACAAAAGACCACACAAGGCACCATCATGGTCAGCCAGGCTATCACACAAAAGACAATCAGCAAGCTACCATCATCACATAGGCACTACCAAAATGAGACAACCACCACCTAGGCACATCCACTAAGTAATCCACCATCAACTAACTATGACATCTCTAATTCAGCATGCCTGAGAAGGTATTCAGCATAGATGTCTTGCGGTAATTGTTGCCGAAAGTTGGTCCATTCATTAGTAACTTGAACAGATGTAATCAAGTCATTGTCGTCCATCGGCTCATGTTCCAAATTTGCTAGGTCAGCATCAACTTCTTCCAGCAATAAATTTGCTAGTAACACACAACAAGCATTAATAATTCGAATCTGCAATGATTTATATTTAAATTAGCAAGTCATATAGGCAAATATTTCTCTCCACAACATTTCTAGCCCGAGAATGGCGCATGTTATACAACTCTTTGTCAGTTTCGGGTTGTTGTTGACTTGAGACCCACTATTTCAAGTGGTACCTAGTCCATCTGAATGGAGCTAGAAAGCCAAGTCCATTGGTGTAGCGAGCATCCACTAAGTAGTATTTTCCTATGGTGCACCAATTAGATTTAGCTAACATTAACACAAAAAGAAACAAAATGCCAAGAGAAACAATCATACCATGAGGTATAACAAATGCATCTTGACGGTCGTTTCTCATTGCATCACACAACACTCTGGAGTCAGATGTTGATCCCTCCCAGCCAGGTAGAACATAAAGAAATTTCATGTTCCAGTCAATAACACCAAGCATGTTAGTGGTGATATCTTGCTTTCTATTCCTATACCTCCCTTCGTCAGCCGCAACGACAAAAACGTCGACATGATGACACCCATCTAGTGCTCCCAAGGCATTTCCAAAACACTTCCATTTGTAATCATCCAGAGGTTCATTAGAAGGATTAGGAAGCTTGATAAGCTCCACAGTTAGGGGAAGAATGGCTGTCAACACATTCGAGAAGTGCCTACTGATAGTCTCTAAAGAACGCTTGTAAGTGCCACGCAACGCTCTCATTTTAATACCATGTCCAACCGCCAACAAGAACATAGCAACCTTTTCTTCTATAGTGACATATACGCTATCTTTCAGACCACACTTCATATGCAACATCATGCAAAGATCATGAAAATTCCTTTTAGTTAAGCACAAGTCATCATAGCAAGTTACTTCTGACCCATTGTACATTTCTTTCAGCAAGTACATCGTATGAACATATCGAAGCTCTTTGTCACTAAAGCATCACAAGCTCTTCGGTACTCTCTGCGTACTAAGATAAGCTATGCCAAGACAAACTGACTCAACATATATCGCTGTCAAGATGACCCTTTTCCTTTTTCTTCTTTTGTTCTCCTTGGTAATGGAAGCAATCAAATTCATTTGTGACATGCAGCTACAATGCATATTTATCATGTTAACTTTGCAGTAATTCCAATATAACCATGCATCATTCAAGATGACCATATGCATCAGACCACCACAAGCATTGAAGGTTCACAAAATTGTATGACCATGATGCATCAAATCATACATAAGCATGCATCAAATTCGTCATAAGACAAGCATATGCATCAGACCACCACAAGCATATTTCACAAAATTGCATATTCATACCTGAAGTGGGCCTAGATGGCTTCCAACTTTTAATCCAGCCTGCAACAAGAGGATACATCAGTGCTCAGCAAATCATTGACAGAAGGGCTCGGAAGCTAAGGAAACAGAGTAGGCTGCTTGGAGATAGGAAATAATCATGGATGAAGAAGGGGCCAGCTGGACACACAGAAGAAGGGGCGGCCCAGGAGATGGTCCGAGGGAGAGGAGATGTGCAACGGCACTGGTCCACCGCACGGCTGGAGAGGAAAGGAAGGGCCGGCGCCTGAGTGGACTGCCACCGTTGGCTTCAGATCCGATCTGGCCACGGCGAGCAGGGCTAGAGAGAACGATAAGGGGTAGCACCGGAGGAGGGCAAGGTACGGTGGCAGAGGAAGAAGGGAAGGGGAGGCGGTAACCATACCTACGCCAGGTGCCGGTTCCTCTCTCGAACCCTCTGTCTCGTGGTTGGGGGAGGAAATAACTGATGAAGCGTTTTCCTTTGCGGGAGGGAAGCAATTCAGGCCAAATCGGAGGTCAAGGCCTCTGTATTGGCGCGATGGGTGGGCATGTGTGAGCGAAAACTCCAGCGTATTCGTTTCCGTTTCAGTGGGTTGTTTCAGAGTACATCCAAACGTCTGTATTAGGGTCAGCCCATTACCAAATCCAATTCGACAGCCCAATATGAACATCCAAACGCAGCGTATGTATTTACTTTCCGTTTGAGTGTGTATACTTGTGTCATATGTGTCAAACTTATGGTCATAGTCCTTGTTGTTGTCTGTCGCATAACACGACATGCCACGTGTCAGCGATGCGTGTGTTGCACGTCTGCCCGTTTCCATACTGGAAAAAGGCTTGCTGACTTTTGTCAAAGGGACCTTGGTAGACGAGCATGCCATTTGTGGGCACCACTCGTGCACATTTACCAAGTTACAAAGTCGAGGGAAGGTTACCTGAGTTTTCATTAGACGGAACTTGTTGGAGGGGTATGCCACGAGTTGGAACTGCATGCGTGGTATGGCTGCCGAGTTCAATAATCAGCCAACGTTTGTCAAGTTCTTGCTGAGGCATCTCGACAATGCCACACTTCGACACCACACTCCCTGACGGCTGCCAAGTTGAAACTCGGCAAAGATGAGTTTGTCCCATCTACCACCCTTTATTTTCCAAGTCCTCGCTTTTATGTACATGGCGATGGCGGTTTTCTCATTAGCCAGTTACAGATAATAAGAACTCCAAAAATATTAATCTTTGCTAACTCGGTCCATCCGAGTCCCAGTAGTGAATTGCAACACCATTGGTTGGGCTAGGTATTCAAATATCCTTCCAAGAGCACCAATTTGTCCAACGGGTTACCTATAAAGGATGGCAGTTGCTCACTAGTTATGCTAATTGTTCGTTCTGACATGCCCACTACTAATAAAATCAAGGCCACTTTCTGAATGGTATCTTGAGTTCTAAACAAGCCCGGGGCTATCATGATGTGTTGGAGATAAAAATTGTAGTCTGGTAGCTCTTTTCCACAAGATTGTGACTTCTTTAATGTTATCTGCTTCTTTATAATTGTTTCCTAAGATTGTGACTTCTTTTATGTTTTATTTCTGCCTCATGGCTCGCAACTAAACAATGAACTTGTGGTACTTTTTCATTTTTGTTTTGATTGGTGTTATTTTTAAATTGAATTTAAAAGGAATTGGCATTATAATGTGATGCTTTTTATGTTCTTGTGTTTAGAAATCCTATGAAACAACAGACCCATAGAGTGATTTTTTTCCATGGCTCAACCATCATGTTTGGTTCATTCAAAAAAGTAGCATATCATATACTTAGAACTATAATCACTAGTTTAATCATCGTTATTTTCATAGACATGATTTTTTTCCTTATAACTGTAATCTCTATTTTTCATACAAAATTAATTAGGTACTGATTTGAAAATAGAGCAACAAAAAACACAACTTAGATATACAACTGTAGAACAAATGATTGAAAATCAAAGATGTTTGGTAGACTTACAGGTTTATTTAAAGAATTAGAAATGGGTAAATGCCATTGAATATGGTAAAATCAAACTCGAACCATAAGGTAAAGTAACATCACAGTATTATTATTCACTAAATATTGTTGCGATAGAAATACGAAGAAAGGAGTTATTTTAATGAGAGAATATTTTCCTTTTGGTGTACTATTGAATCAAATAGACAAATAGTACAACCAAAGAAAGTTGTTCTACATGGACATGGAGTATGTGAGCTCGAGCTCCCATGCGCTCAGATGAACAGTAAGACCTAAAAAATAGTAATACAATTGAAAAAAGTCCAATTTTTTTGGTAATGAAACATTGATGATTTTTCAACACGCGTGCAAATTTTGATGATAAAATCAAATTTCTGGAGGTGCCGACAAAAATAAAAAAATTGATGCTTCAAAAAGAGTGTTTTTGGATGCATTTTGGAGCATCAATTTTTTTTCCTGACACATCCACAAGTGTGATTCCACTAGAAAATTGTAGGCATTGAGAAAAATCATCAATGTTTCTTGACAAAAAATTCAGTTTTTTTTTTTACTATTTTTTCAAATGATATTGTTCACCCAAGAGCATGTGAGCTCAAGCTCACAATAGCACTTTTGGTTCTACTTTTACTTTTTACTTTATTTTTTCTATATATGTTTTTGGTTTCTTTTTTCCCATGAACCAATGCCTTTGGGCATTCTGCTAAGCAATACTCGTCATCTGGCACACGCCTGCAATTAAGACACATGAGAGGATGAGAGCCCAGACGTGGAAAGCATGTACTAGTAGTACCAAGTTTGGTCTGAGGCTCCAGGTAATTCCAAGACTTCTCGTAGATCACAACATTGACTATCCCACGCCAATCCAACAGAGGGCAATGGATGGACTGAACTCTTGCTAAGGAGATTCAGAGATTGACTGAGAATGGAGGGGAGAGCAGACCGAGCATCCGGTAGAGGATCAAGGCAATGGAAACACAAAATCATGTATTTCTAGCACATGCACTATTCATTATAGAACTCCATGATATATTAAACCAATATATTAAAGCAGTTCACACCAAAATTTATCTGGTAATGAAATATTAAAGCAATATAGTATTACGTATATTCATGTGAATTAGAATTTTGAAACAACAAAATGTGGTTTCCAATTATTATTATTATTTAAGACGAGTTCCATAGAGCCAGGGAGCAAGAGTTCCACATTGAACATACATGGTAGTGCAGAAAAAAAGACTCGTGAACTAATGATGGCTGAGGAAATGCTGATGTTGGTGGCCCTGAAGGATGATATCGATGTAGCTAGGCGTCTGAAGTTACTTTTCGACCTTGTGTTTACTCTAAGTAACAAGTAATTGAGCTTTTGGTGGACATTTAAGCTTTTGGTGGACATGTAATTGAGCTTAGGACAATTTAGTAGTTGTTTGTACTTTCCTCCTGGTAATGGATCTCTATGGTTACATTATTAAAATGGGGGGGGGGGGGTTGATAAATCCCTTCATCGAACACAAAACTTCAAGAGAGCCATAGCTTAAACGCTAACGCAAGAAAATTAACGTCACCGATGTGAGGTTGAAATAGTTCATACCAAATAGATAGTGCTTTTGTGGGTGTGTGGGTGGATGGGTTGATGGGGACGGGGAATTGCTCAGTGACCCACACCTTGTTGGAAGATGCAAGTGACTCGGGTGAGGATGGGAAATAGGTTTCACCATTTGTTTATGATTTTTCTGGCTCCAACCTAGATGTGGCCCAAATTAGGCTATTCAGAAATATCTTAGACGGAATAGGAAAACCAAATTTGAATTTTGGAACAAAATATCATGGAAATTTGCACAATTTTGTTTGATATCAAGCGGAAAAAAGGTTAACATTTCAATGTAACCCTCACAGATTAGTTCAAGACTTACAATCCACAACCATCACACATTACTTCAAAGTTTAAACAACCCAGTACAACTGAGGGAGTCCTGGATTAGGGGGTGTCCGGATGGCCGGACTATGACCTTTGGCCGGACTCCCGGACTATGAAGGTACAAGATTGAAGACTTCGTCCTGTGTCTGGATAGGACTTTCCTTGGCGTGGAAGGCAAGCTTGGCGATTCGATATGAAGATCTCCTCCCATTGTAACCGACTCTGTGTAACCCTAGCCCTCTCCGTTGTCTATATAAACCGGAGAATTTTAGTCCGTAGGACGAACAACAATTATACCATAGGCTAGCTTCTAGGGTTTAGCCTCTCTGATCTCATGGTAGATCAACTCTTGTACTACCCATACCATCAATATTAATCAAGCAGGAGTAGGGTTTTACCTCCACCGAGAGGGCCTGAACCTAGGTAAAAACATCGTGTCCCTTGTCTCCTGTTACCATCCACCTAGACGCATAGTTCGGGACCCCCTACCCGAGATCCGCCGGTTTTGACACCGACAACAACCATACAACTTTCAATTTGATTTTCTCATCCAACAATAGACATTACTTGGCCAAGGCGTGATATCGAAATTTTGCCGAAATTTAATTCTCTCGACCGACATTTATTAGGCCCATCCAAGATGGGATGACAACGGTTTATGGGTCTCCTGCCATCGATAGTGCTCATTCTTGTGTATAACACTCGCGCCCCTAGGGGCTATTCAGTAGCCCCACTGTCAAACTCCTATGGCTAAGTGAAAGTGATAAAGCATTATAGTCCGGTTGCCTAGTTCGCTGTGCCACCACCTCCTTTATAGGACCAAGACTTTGGATTAAGTGTGAAAAGGCGCATTTTTGCAAACACCCCCGCATTCTATGCGTGGGGGCTGAAGCCAACGACTGCCATCTTTCAGGTTATATACACATATACATTAACGACCGCACAGGAGGCATTAAATTATTGCAAGCACAAGTATAAAAAGCTTTTATATACTACCAAAATATTCATTTTACAATAGTACACGCTATTCGAACACAACATCCTTCGAGCACTGCGACTCTATTATACGAGCGCTGTGAAGAACTTCCTCAAAGTAGTGCTTGGTAGGTACTCGGCTTTCGTCCGAATCCCGGGATGCAACAACACTGGCCTTCATATCCGCCCAGTATGTTTTGACACGGGCAAGAGCCATCTGTGCACCCTCTATGCACGTCGACCTCTTCATTGCATCAGCATGCGGCACCGAACCAAGGAACTGCTGCACCAAGCCAATATAACTCTTCGGCTCCGGCTTCTCCGGCCACAGACGACTCGCAACATACCTCATGGCGAGTCCGGATAACCTGTTCAGCTCCGCCCAGGCGGCCAAACGGTCGGATACCAAAAGTGGGCGTTCTGGATTGTGGAACTGCGACCAAAAAAGCTCTTCCAATCCATGGTCACGTCGGCCGCGGAAGTGCTCGGTCGCGTCTGCCGCACTAGCTGCCAAATCCAGATAAGTGTTTTCTGCACTCCACTGCCGGTCTAACGGAGCATACTTGGGGTCCCCGAACTTCATCCGTATCATATAGGGCTTTCCAGCCGTGATATCTCCGGCCTGACGCAGCTCCTCCTTCATAGCTCTCATTACAGAGCGAGTATCCTTGGCATCGGCAGTGATCTTTTCAAGATCCTTCTGAGCCGCCTTATCTCCTTGTTCAAGAAATTTACAGCGGTCAGCAACATCCTTCAATTTTATAGCCATCTCGTCCATTACTTTCTTGCTCTGGCAGTGGGTAGCCAGTTCGGCTTTTAGCTCTTCAGCCGCCTTCATGGCAGCCGCATCACTTTTCCTTGCTTGTTACTTCGCTCGAGCAAGTTCCGCCCGAAGGTTCTCCACGGCAGCGGCACTATCTGCATCAAGCACATATCTTATAAGGCACGCGCACCAAACTCCTCTTATCAGATGTCTTTGGAACATACCTTGTGCCTCATCTAGCCGCTTATTTACAAGCGTGATGTCGGCATCCGCCACATCAAGTTGCCGCTTTAGCTCAGCAGATTCAACAGTCTGGCTAGCCACCGAACGCCTCGCCACCTTCATAAAATAGGTGACATATTATACCTGGGGTTATGATCCTCTGCGTGCCATCACTCTTGATGACACACAGAGTCTCAGGGGCTACTATTTATACAGGGCGCATTTAATATGCGGCTCTACCAAAAGGTACACCTTTTTACGTACCTCAAAGCCTGTTAGTAAACTCCTGGTAGCCTTGTACAATCCGCTTTCCGCGGATGAAATACTTCCAATCACCCTATTCATCAACATATGATGTTCTTCTAAGATGGACGCCCTCCCAAGCAGATCCATCAGCCCCTCTGACCGCGCACCAGAGGGTACCGGACTAGCCTGACGACCTTTTCCAGGGTTCGGACTTGGAAAAACCCTCCGAGACGACACCTCGGGGTCGCCTGCCTCGTGAGACGGTGCAACAAGGGGTGGCGTTTCGCTCTCTATCATCTGCGGACGAAGATCCCCTGAAGATGAGCTCTGCTGAGAAGGGTTGAGATCCGAACTGCAAGGTAATATTTCGGTTATCTTCCTCAGAAATAAAACAGGAATTTCATTCATTATGGAACCCCTCTCTTCACTTACGGCTCGGGAGAGAGCGGGTCCCCTTGAGGGTGCAATGCGGCCGGGGCGTTCTCCGGCGCCGAACCCTCTGGCGAAGATTTCTTCCCCTGTTTTGAGGCCATCACCTCCGGGTCTTTAGAGGCAGTCCTTTTCTTTCCCTGGCCGGGGGAATTTTCGATTCCTCCCTTCCTAACAGCCTCCTTCGCGGAGGCGGTAGCTCCTTGGTTCCCCTTCGCCTTCTGCCAAAAGCATGACCTCCAGCATCCTGGTTAGCATGGGATTCGGCGCGGCCTCAGGCAGGGGGGCTGGACACCTGATAAGCTTTGCCTTCGCTATCCACTCCTGTTCAGAGGACAACTCTGTTAAGGGTAATTTTATGATGGAAACATGGATGGCATGTCCAAATACGGAGCTCATTACTCGAGCGTCCGGGTGATCGCAGCTCAGACCTGCGTCCTCGGACAAATCCGGACACTTTGCTTGTGATTCGAAGAACAATTTGTACATCTCCACGGGCGTCGTGCCCATAAAGTGTTGGAGGACTTGCGGTCCTCCCGGGTTGAATTCCCACGGGCGGAGAGGGCGACGTTTGCAGGGCAGTGTGCGGCGAATCAACATAACTTGCGCCACTACGGTCAAGTTAATATCTCTTTCTAGAAGATCTCGAATGCGGTCCTGCAGCAAGGGCATGTCTTTGGGCGGCACCCAGATAAGCCCTTCATTGACCCATGATGCTAGCCGTGGTGGGGACCCGAGCGAAAAGCAGGTGGCGCCACCCATGTGGTGACCCTGGGGGCTGTGATGTAAAACCAGTCCCGTTGCCATAAGCCGAACTCCTCTTGAAAAGAACCCTCGGGCCATGGAGCGTCGGCCATCTTGATTACGATGGCTCCTCCGCACTCAGCGTGCTTCCCCTCGATTATCTTTGGTTCCACCTTAAAGGTTCTCAGCCACAATCCGAAGTGAGGAGTAATATGGAGGAAGGCCTCACACATGACAATGAACGATGAGATCTGGAGGCTGGACTCCGGAGCTAGGTCGTGAAATTCCAGCCCGTAATAAAACATAAGTCCACTCCTGAAGGGATCTATCGGGAAGCTTAGCCCCCAAAGGAAGTAATATATGAACACCACGCTCTCACCAGGCTGGGGAGTGGGAATGGCTTGCCCTTGTGCAGGCAGCCTGTGCGATATTTCGCCGGTCAGATACCGGGCATCTCTCTGCTTTCGCACGTCTTCTTCCGTAATGGAGGAAGGCATCCACCGTCCTTTAAGGTCGGAGCCGGACATCGTCGAGGGTCCGAGGCGCCTAAAGCTGGAGCTCTGGATGTTGGAGCTCAAGGCAAGGGGAAGATTCGATTGAGTTAAAAGGAGTCGATCCTTGGTCTCTTTATAAAGAGGTTGAATACCAAGATCCCTCCCCGTAACCGTTTGAGACTCGCTTTCAAACCAAAGGCGCGGTTGGGTTACACACACTCGTATTGATGAGTAAAGGGGACATGATCTCTGCTTTCACAAGACGTGCCAAGGAAACCGCTTCGCTAAACGCGCTGAGGTGGAACAGTAAAAAAAATTGGATAAAGGCCTGGCCGTGGCGTGATGTCACGCTGCGGAGTACGTCACCAGATTAGATTTGTGCAAATATTATTCTCTCTATGGTGGCATGTGGAACTTATTTTGCAGAGCCGGACACTATCCTTGTGTTCAACATATTCTATGGAATATTCGGAGTAGGAACCCGCCTTGCAATGCCGAAGACAATTTGCGCGCCGGACTCGTCATCATTGAAGCCTGGTTCAGGGGCAACTGAGGGATTCCTGGATTAGGGGGTGTCTGGATGGCCGTACTATGACCTTTGGCTGGACTCTCGGACTATGAAGATACAAGATTGAAGACTTCGTCCCGTGTCCGGATAGGACTTTCCTTGGCGTGGAAGGCAAGCTTGGCAATTCGATATGAAGATCTCCTCCCATTGTAACCGACTCTATGTAACCCTACCCCTCTCCGATGTCTATATAAACCGGAGAGTTTTAGTCCGTAGGACAAACAACAATCATACCATAGGCTAGCTTCTAGGGTTTAGCCCCTCTGATCTCCTGGTAGATCAACTCTTGTACTACACATACCATCAATATTAATCAAGCAGGAGTAGGGTTTTACCTCCACCGAGAGGGCCCGAACCTGGGTAAAAACATCGTGTCCCTTGTCTCCAGGTACCATCCGCCTAGACGCACAGTTCGGGACCCCCTACCCGAGATCCGCCGGTTTTGACACCGACAACAACCATACAACTTTCAATTTGATTTTCTCATCCAACAATAGACATTACTTGGCCAAGGCGTGATATCGAAATTTTGCCGAAATTTAATTCTCTCGACCAACATTTATCAGGCCCATCCAAGATGGGATGACAACGGTTTATGGGTCTCCTGCCATCGATAGTGCTCATTCTTGTGTATAATACTCGTTTATGGCGCCAGACTCGGTGCTTGCTTGTAGCCTCTTCGCCTGCAACTTTCCAATAACTCGTCGCGAACCTTGACATGTTTCGAGCACATGGTGCAGCCGGATTGTTGTGGCTTACCACAACTCCGGTTACGAGCATTGCCCCGCCGCTCTACCGACATTATGAAGGGGTCAGCTTCAACCTCTAGTTCTTCCACTTCTGCCTTCGGCCGTTCTACAAAACTTTCCCCGTCTAGCTCTTCATCAGTATTGCCATATCAAAGCAGAAGTGCACAACCATTTATACTCCAAAAACACAACATGTTTGTAGTGCAAAGTAAATACATACAAAACCAATATTTTTTTCTAAGTTGATATTAACCTGGATTGTATTATCATGTTAAAGCAATAGAGTACACTATCAACTCAAAATACAAAATGTAAAGGAAAAACACCTCCACCAGCATCCTTTTTTTTGCACCTCGGTTAAAATGTGTCAACAAGTTACTTGTATCTGTGAGTACAAACATCAAATGTGCTAAACAATATGGTCCATACACATAAAATTATATAGCTGCAATATGTATGGTTTAATCTCGAACACATTTATATATCTATCGATTCTTCTTTCAGGACCATTTTCACCATATGTACAAAAAATGACGTGTTAACCACCAAGTTTCATGTCTATGTCCCCATTGGATCGGGAAAAGTCAAAGCACATTTGGGCGACTATATTTGAAGAAAATCATATGATGTTGCTAGCAAAATACATAATAGACTATGAAGTTTAAATTTATTAGTTTCTCATAAAATGGGTATTCAAAATACAAAAATGGTTAGAATAAAATTATACTACTATTTGGACTTCAAATTTAAAAATCGTATATCAACATTCTAAAAATTAATAAAAAATCTTGCCCGAAGAGAGAGAGAAAATCCAACCATGCTGCACTCGATGGATACAAATATTGACCCATTTATACTTTGTCCTATCCATATACACTAGCAAAATAAAAACTTCAATTATGCAAGGGCTTAACCAAGAGTTTAGGTAAAACAAGGAAAATAAATACTTCAAATATGTGCTGGGGAACGTAGTAATTCAAAAAAATTCCTACGATCACGCATGATCTATCTAGAAGATGCATAGCAACGAGAGGGGAGAGTGTGTCCACATACCCTCGTAGACCGAAAACGGAAGCATTTAGTAAAGTGGCTGATGTAGTCGAACGTCTTCACAATCCGACCTATCCAAGTACTTAACATACGGCACCTCTGTGTTTAGCACATGTTCAGCACGATGACATCCATCGAGCTCTTGATCCAGTTGAGGACGAGGGAGAGTTCCGTCAGCACGACGTCGTGGCGACGGTGTTGATGATGTTACCGGTGCAGAGCTTCGCCTAAGCACTACGACGACATGAATGAGGTGTTGAACTGTGAGGGGGGCACCGCACACGGCTAAGAGAAAAACTGTTGTGCTTTGGGGTTCCCCCCTGCCCACGTATATAAAAGAGGGAAGAGGAGGAGGCTGGCCTAGGAGGGGCACGCCTATATGGGGAGTCCAACTAGGATTCCCAATCCACTACAAGAAATATGTCAACTTGTGACCACCACTATTGGTCACTGAATGGTCATAGTTTTTTACTTGCGACCTTTTTGTGACCTAAACCAGAAGGTCAAAAGCTGGTCGTCATAAACTGACATTTTTGACCTTTTCTGTGAGAAGGTCGTAGACATTTACGACCAAAATAAGCCTACTGTCTTGTTTTGGTCACTAGCAGCCTCACCAGGCCACGTAGGCATCTAGCGTGGCAAGCTGATGCGGCACAAGATTCAGCCCGGTCCAATTCGGTGTTTATATGGGCCGAGCCCATTAATTCTGCCTATTTGTGTTTTTTTTGTCTTTTTTTATCAGCTTCATGGGCCAAGCCCAATATTGCAGCCTTTTTATTGTTGGGTCGTGGCCTTCTTACATCAATTGATTTTTTATTTTTATATCATTGTATTTTAGAGCTGGTCCCACTAATCAGATGGGTCCCACTACTCATAATGCCATACATTGGTCCCACATGTCAAAAATTTCAAAATTGCTCAGATTATATTCATAAGTGGGACATAAATTGGTCCACCTGGTCAAGTTTCCATTTCACATCTTTTTAACATACATAATAGCTATTTCAAACAGGACAAAATAAATATAATTCACCAAATAACACTATAGTAGCCTTTTACAATCCGTTACAAAATTACAATTCTACTACAGAACCAAAAAACTCTTCCTAAGTAGGGCTTCACTGCTTCGCACTTGGCTTCACGGCTTCACACTCAAAAAGATTAGGCCTGGAGCTCCTGTAAAAGGGTGAACATAAAGGCAAAAAATTAGGCCTGAAGCTAACAGAGACACAATATGAAAGCTAACAGTAGGGATGGCACAGCTTAAATGAGCAAGATATTTTGTTTTTGAGAAACAAAACAAATGCACCAATAATTTTTCACAAGGTAACAGAACTTCTGTGCACATATTTAGATAGAAACAAGGGCTTGAACTATACACATTAATTAGAACAGGATCGCCAAACACCAATATAGGCTATAATGAAAAAAACACGGAGGTATTAGTGGTTATCCACGGAGATAAACATAGAAAAGAAAACATGGTTTCAATGAAATTAAAATTATCGATGTAAGTTGAATAACAGTGCAGCGGATTAGCTCTTAGCATGGAGGAACATCACCAAATTAAACAAGATGGTTGTTCAAGTTTCTATTTGAGTATTCATGGTTACAGTTTGTTATCATCGTCTAAATTCTTCAACATGTAGAATATTAATTAATACAGCTGAATATGCTACCAATGAAGTAAACTCTGAAAGATACAGGCAGGGCTTAATTAACCAACCTTGTCATTCTATAAACACAAACCAAACTCAATGATAAGGTGTACAATTATTACCATATAACCTGGGAAACATACCTACTGTCCACACATTTCATAATGTAAACAGTTAAATACTATAGGAAATAGATTGCTAAGCATTTCTGCCCTTCTTTCAAGCCACCACCAGCATAACACCCTCAGTATAACAAGATCCACACAGACCACCATCTATAGCTACCGTACGCACAAGACAACTAGGGTCGGAGAGAGTGAGATTACCTTGAGGCCGTAAATCTTAGAAGACAACCACAACAACAAGACTGCAGCTCATCCTTGACCTTCTCGGACTGCAGCTCCGCCAGATGCGGCAGCAACACCTTCGACAACCACAGCAACAGCAGCAGCACCAATAAGGACCTGCGTGATATTTCATATCATCATTACAGAAGAAAAAATTAAGACACAAGCAATCATAATTTCTAACAACAACAATCATCATCAGTTAAGAACATAGTGAGCAAGCACAAACAATGAATCTTGCATCCATAGTATCTCCTATCAATTTCAATAGTGCAAAATTAGCACACTTCAACATAAGCTCATAAGTTAAGCACTTGAGCCAAAAAAAGAAACACCATCAGACCAAAATACTAAAAAAATGCATGTTTAATCAGCTAAGCATACAACAGATTCAGGAGAAGCACATGACACCACAACAAGCACATCAACAGGCAGCAGCTATTGGAGATGATGCTCTAAGCCGGCAACATCGCACAAACACTGGCGGCAGCTTAGCCTATATATCAGGAGCGGTGTCTGCTGACCTACTGTCGAGGAAAACACAATTATCTCGACTCCATACAAACACTATGGAAGCAGAGTGCTACAAAATAGGCAGCCTGGCCGCCTCATACAAACAAAGAGAGAAGCATAACAGAAGTGCAGAAGTATGTATTACTAAATAATGTCTAGACAGTGGAGTGGAACATGCATATAAATTTCACTGGATATGATCATAGATTCATATGAGGTGTGCATATAAATTCTACAGGATAGGATCATAGAATCGCACAACCACTAGGCCTACCAATCACTTGAAGCCAAACTAAAAATAGCAAAACTACATGGGAATATATTTATGCTGTAATTTTACTAACAGGAGATCATACAGACCTACTTCAGTACTGATTTTTGTATATATAAGTCCCAAAGCCGGTCCAGTTTAATTAAACTGAAAACCTTCTTTAATTATAATTAAAGGAAAGGTTTCAATGTAATTTAATTAAACAAATAAATTCAGTTAATTAATTAGAGTTACAAGACTAAATTATGTTAACAATACTATCAAGAAGAGATACTGGACTGAAACAAGCTAGCAGCATCATGACATACAGGGGATATCAGTCTTGACAACAAACCATCAAGAGCACCTCAGAACACCACATGGAACTCACTCGGTATGACTTTGTTGCACTAAAACATTACAGATCAAGAAGAGATTCTGGAAATTTTAATTGAATTCAGTTAAATTTGTGATACTGCTGCTGTTATATGCTTTTTTATTTGAGATAATAGTACATAAATCATCAGACCAAATATTGATTATATGCTTTCAATGAATGTAAATACATATATGAAGTTTCAGTTATACTTCAAAACAAATAATTAATCTAATGAATTATACACTCAGTAACAACCAACATAAGCATAGTCAATTATGTATGACAAAATAACACAGTTTATGTTGAACACGTGTAGTGGAGAAGAGGGGTCAATGACGAGAGCTCCTCTCCTGACGGCAAAATAGGTCCACCCGCTAAGCCGTATAGTTCTAATCCGGCGGCGCCTACAGAAAGATAGAGAGAGATTGAGCGAGTCAAACAGATAGAGGGGCCATGTCCAATATACAAGTTATCATGGTCTATTAGCATTCGCAACAGACTAAATCGAGCACCCTGGTCTGAGAAAAATGCATTACCATTTTTGTTAATAAATATGCATCATGTTCGGGTACTGGTCATGCTATTGAAGCTGATCATTGCGACTAACACCAGCATAGTCCTCACGGACATATTGCTAGTACCGACATGCACACAACACAATACAACTATCAAGCATCCAACATCAGTGCCTTATCTCCTCCAAAAGTGCAACCATATTTTGCATCTACACTAGCCCCTAATCGTCCAACAATGTACAGTCATTTGAGGAGTATTTGCTAGGATCATGATGACAATTTTAGATTAAATTGCAGTGTTTTTCATCCAAAGTTGTATGGTTGTATCAAGGATTACATAAAAGCAGAGAAAACAGGGAGCTACCCAGCATCCACGACTAGATCTAGTAGTAGGAACACATGGAAGAGTAACTAGGCAGCCTTGAGGAACCCAAATCCATGGTTGTTAGATCGAATGAAACAAGGAGGGGAGGGGGGGCGGAGGGGAGTTGGGTGCACCTTCACCTTGGGTGGCTGGACGAGGGCGCCATGAATTTAGAGGTCTAGGTGGAAGAAGCCCTTGACGTCAGCGACTGTGGTGGATGGGTGCGCCCCTCCTGCTCCTCCTCCACAAACAGGACAAGGTCGGCAGCTACACGGTGAGGAGAAGGCCCTCTTCTCCTCTCCGGCGTCATCCTGGTCGCTAGCCGGCGCGGTCTACCTGCAGAGACGAGACAAGAAGGGGTCAGGGGTTTGGAGTGGCTAAGGTTCAGGGAGCGAGGGAGGAGGAGGGAGACTCGCCAGGTCGGATGGGGAGAAACTGCACAAACCCTAGCCATGGCTGCTGGCTAGGGTTTCGTTGGCGAGGAGGGAGGGAGGGAGGTTGGCGCAGCAGGCGGCTACAGGGGAGAGGAGGATCCGTCGGTGCTCTGCTGCTCAGCTCGCTGAAGCCCGACCACGAACAGGTCGGCGGCACGACCGGAGAGAAGACGAGCTGTAGGTGGAGGAGGACCATGGGCTCCGGCGCGATCTTGGGGAGGGAGACCGCGGGCTCGGCGTCGACTGGAGGTGGAGGAGCCAACAGCAGCGTGCGCGGGTGCGGGGAGGGTGGGAGCCGCTGCGGGTGCGGGGAGGGGGTGGGGAAAAAGGTGGTGGCGGCGATCTGGAAGGGGAGGAGGCGACGAGTGGCTGGGTAGGGTTCGCGAGGACGAGGAGTGGGTGCGGTGGGTTATGGATGGTTGGATGGACGTGCGGTGGCTTAGGGCTAGCAATGGATGGTAGGATGTCTTCCATGTCATCGATCCGTGTCATAGATGGTTCCACCAATCAGAATCCAGCTTATGTAATTGTGTTTTTTTTCTTTTATATTTTTTACCCTCTTATTTCGGGTAAACACTCAACATATTGGCCTCATATTGTATGTTTAAATGACCCAATATTGCACATATGTGTATCTTAGGATTTCAATCGATGATGATTTTGTGGTCTTCATTTCCATTGCACACAAAAATCATTTTCCATTTTCCGAGTGCCCAAAAAGAGGTTTTTTGTGAAGAACCTACCAAGTAATTGTTGCAAAATTGGACCAAATAATTTTTCTAAAATACTAGGCCATATTTAATGCACATTTGACCAAATGGTTGGGTGTAAAAAGTTTTGATCCACCTCTCGTGAAAAAGACAAATTTTCGCCTATTCAGTTGGAAGCGGGTCAAATTTGAACTGTAGCTGCCTTATAGTTTGCTATTTATTTTTTCCAATAATAATTTCTAGGTACATAAATATCTATTTAATCAGAGAAACACCGTTTTGACCGCATTTTGAAACGGGCATAAACAATTCAAAGAAAACAAAAAATTAGGAAAGCTTCGCATTGTGTCATTATATGTGGCCAAGTTCCCAGGAAAAATAATAAACTTGTAAAACGACAATTATTTTAAAAAAGTGTTCTCAGAAATGAGCTATCATGCGTGAAGATTCATGGCTTTCAAGCCAAATGATCAATCTTATGCCCACATTCATGTCATAGTTTGTTCAAATGATCTCATATTGTGCACAAGGGTGCATCTTTGAATTCCAAACAATGTTGTTGAAGGGAGTTTTCACTTTTATTGCACAAAAGAGCCATTTTCCATTTTTTGAGTGCCCCAAATGAGGTTTTTTTGTGAAGAACCTACCAAGTAATTGTTGCAAAATTGGACCAAATAATTTTTCTAAAATACTAGGCCATATTTAATGCACATTTGACCAAATGGTTGGGCTTAAAAAGTTTTGACCCACCTCTCATGAAAAAGACAAATATTCGCCGATTCAGGTGGAAGCGGGTCAAATTTGAACTGTAGCTGCCTTATAGTTTGCTATTTATTTATTCCAAAAATAATTTATAGGTACATAAGTATCTATTTAATCAGAGAAACACCAAAAAAATTCCAAGATTCAACCACTAGCTAGGAACGGACATTCCCGCCGTTTTGACCGCATTTTGAAACGGGCATAAAAAATTAAAAAAAAATCAAAAAATTGGGAAACCTTCGCATTGTGTCATTATATGTGGCCAAGTTCCCAGGAAAAATAATAAACTTGTAATACGGTAATTATTTTAAAAAAGTGTTCTCGGAAATGGGCTATCATGCGTGAAGATTCATGGCTTTCAAGCCAAACGATCAATCTTATGGCCACATTAATGGCATAGTTTGTTCAAATGATCTCATATTGTGCACAAGGGTGCATCTTGGAATTCCAAACAATGTTGCCTATGGGAGTTTTCACTTTTATTGCACAAAAGAGCCATTTTCCATTTTTCGAGTGCCCCCAATGAGGTTTTTTGTGAAGGACCTACCAAATAATTATTGCAAAATTGGACCAAATCATTTTTATAAAATACTAGGCCATATTTAATTCACAATTTACCAAATGGTTGGGAGTAAAAAGTTTTGATCCACCTTTGGTGAAAAAGACAAATTCCCGCCGATTTAGTTGGAAACGGGTCAAATTTGAACTGCAGCTGCCTCATAGTTTGCTATTTATTTTTTCCAAAAATCATTTCTAGGTACATAAGTATCTATTTAATCACAGAAACATCAAAAGTTTTCCAAGATTCAACCACTAGCTAGAAACAATCAAGCCTGTCGTTTTGACGCATTTTGAAACGGGCATAAAAAATTCAAAAAATATAAAAAAAAATTGGAAAACCTTCGCATTGTGTCATTATATGTGACCAAGTTTCCAGGAAAATAATAAACTTGTAATACGGCAATTATTTTAAAAAAGTGTTCTCAGAAATGAGCTACCATGTGTGAAGATTCATAGCTTTCAAGCCAAATGATCAATCTTATGGCCACATTCTTGGCATAGTTTGTTCAAATGACCTCATATCGTGCACAAGGGTGCATCTTGGAATTCCAAACAATGTTGCCTAAGGGAGTTTTCACTTTCATTGCACAAAAGAGCCATTTTCCATTTTTTGATTGCCCCAAAATGAGGTTTTTTTGTGAAGGACCTACCAAATAATTATTGAAAAATTGGACCAAATCATTTTGCTAAAATACTAGGCCATATTTAATTTCAATTTAACAAATGGTTGGGTGTAAAAAGTTTTGATCCACCTCTGGTGAAAAGGACAATTTCCAGCCGATTCAGTTGGAAACGGGTCAAATTTGAACTGCAGCTGCCTCATAGTTTGCTATTTATTTTTCCAAAAATCATTTATAGGTACATAAGTATCTATTTAATCAGAGAAACACCAAAAAAATTCCAAGGTTCAACCACTAGCTAGGAACGGTCAAGGCCGCCGTTTTGACCGCATTTTGAAACGGGCATAAAAAGTTGAAAAAAACAAAAAATTGGAAAACCTTCGCATTGTGTCATTATATGTGACCAAGTTTCCAGGAAAATAATAAACTTGTAATACGACAATTATTTTAAAAAAGTGTTCTCAGAAATGAGCTACCATGTGTGAAGATTCATGGCTCTCAAGCCAAATGATCAATCTTATGGCCACATTCTTGGCATAGTTTGTTCAAATGACCTCATATCGTGCACAAGGGTGCATCTTGGAATTCCAAACAATGTTGCCTAAGGGAGTTTTCACTTTCATTGCACAAAAGAGCCATTTTCCAGTTTTTGATTGCCCCAAAATGAGGTTTTTTTGTGAATGACCTACCAAATAATTATTGCAAAATTGGAACAAATCATTTTTATGAAGTATTAGGCCATATTTAATTTCAATTGAACAAATGGTTGGGTGTAAAAAGTTTTGATCCACCTCTGGTGAAAAAGACAATTTCCCGCCGATTCAGTTGGAAACGGGTCAAATTCGAACTACAGCTGCCTCATAGTTTGCTATTTATTTTTTCCAAAAATCATTTATAGGTACATAAGTATCTATTTTATCAGAGAAACATCAAAAGTTTTCCAAGATTCAACCATTAGCTAGGAACGGTCAAGCCCGCCGTTTTGACCGCATTTTGAAACGGGTACAAAAAATTCAAAAAAAACAAAAAATTGGAAAACCTTCGCATTGTGTCATTATATGTGACCAAGTTTCCAGGAAAAATAATAAACTTGTAATACGACAATTATTTTTAAAAAGTGTTCTCAGAAATGAGATATCATGTGTGAAGATTCATGGCTTTCAAGCCAAATGATCAATCTTATGGCCACATTCATGGCATAGTTTGTTCAAATGACCTCATATCGTGCACAAGGGTGCATCTTGGAATGACAAACAATGTTGCCTAAGGAACTTTTCATTTTCTTTGGACGAAAAATTCATTTTCCATTTTTTCAAGTGCCCAAAATGACTTTTTTTGTGAAGGACCTACCATATATTTGTTGCAAAATTGGACCTAATAAATTTTATAAAATACTAGGCCATATATAATGCACAACTGACAAAATGGTTGGGTGTCAAAAGTTTTGATCCACCTCTGGTGAAAAAGACAAATTCCCGTCGATTCAGTTGGAAGTGGGTCAAATTTGAACTGCAGGTGCCTCATAGTTTGCTCTTTTTTTTCCAAAAATCATTTCTAGGTAAATAAGTATCTATTTAATCAGAAATACATGGTTTGATGGCGAGACATTGAGGTTTGGACAGTGGCCGAGGGCCCCAACTCTATAGCGCATACCCTCGCATGCCGCCGCGTGGTCACCGCGTGAGCGTGGCGTTGCCATGCGTTCTTGGCGGCCTAGGCATGTCTAGTGGGCTGGGCACTCCCCAGGTAGGTGCTAGGAAGAAAATTATAACATAAGATTTTCATGAGGAGACCGAACTATGCTCAAACATGAATTAGCAGCCAGGTGTTTGATTAGCGGTACGGGAAATGCACATGGCCAATGGGCGTGAGTTTTGGCTGAGGATGATAATATACAAAGAAGAATGTCTTCACAAATATTTAGGGAAATTAAGAATATATAAGTAACACTTCCATCAGAAAGTGCTGCTCTGAACAGAATAGGAAAATGAATATTGTTGAGTTATTTTTGAACTCGGCAAGGAAGATTTTTGACATATTTGATAAAGATATGATCCAAACAATTTATGAGATTTTTTGGGAATTTTTGGAATAACAAAAATATAGGTTGCTTCACAACCTAGGGCAAAAATTGACACGTGGACATGACACATAGGCAAAACTGATGAGATGGCGCCTAGTCATCACAACCCACCACAATCTACAAGGCTATGACCATCTATATTGGTCATTAACAACTAGAAATAAGGCAGCGGACCAGCCCTGTTTGCTTTGCCACCATTTCGTGTAAGGCAATTACGACCTTTCTGACCAAAATGGTCGCAATGGTTTAGGGTTTGGAGCCCCCCGAACAGTTTTGACCAATTGGCCTCAAATGGTGAAAGATCTGTAACCAATTCTTCCAGGGTCACTGACAGAAGGTCACTAGTTGACATATTTCTTGTAGTGATCCTATTTAGAGTCCCCTTCATTTTCCAAGAGGGGGAGAGAGGGAAAGATGTGGACAGGCAGAAGGAAAGAGGAGGGTTGCCGCCCCCTCCAAATCCAATTCGAAGTAGCCAAGGGGGGGCACCCTGCGGCCCTCCTTTCCCTTTCCACAAAAGCCCAATAAGGCCCATTAATCCCCCGAGGGGTTCCGGTAACCTCCCGGTACTCCAAAAAATGCACGAACCTTTCCTAAACCTTTCTGGTGTCCGAACATAGCCTTCCAATATATCAATCTTTATGTCTCGACCATTTCGAGACTCCTCATCACATCCGTGATCTCATCCGGGACTCCTAACAAACTTCGGTCATCAAAAACACATAACTCATAATAGAAATTGTTATCGAACGTTAAGCGTGCGGACTCTACGGGTTTGAGAACTATGTAGACATGATCGAGACATATCTCCGATAAATAACCAATAGCGGAACATGGATGCTCGTATGGGCTCCTACATATTCTACGAAGATCTTTATCGGTCAAACCGCAAAACAACATATGTTGTTCCCTTTGCCATCAGTATGTTACTAGCCCGAGATTCGTTCGTCAGTATCATCATACCTAGTCCAATCTCGTTATCGGCAAGTCTCTTTACTCGTTACATAATATTTCATCCTGCAACTAACTCATCAGTCACATTTCTTGCAAGGCTTATAGTGATGAGCATTACTGAGAGGGCCCAGAGATACCTCTCCGATACACGGATTGACAAATCCTATTCGATCTATGCCAACCCAACAAACACCTTCAGAGACACATGTAGAGCATCTTTATAATTACCCAGTTACGTTGTGATGTTTGATAGTACATGATATCTACTACGCAACCTTATTCTTGTAAACGTTGTTGGGATTCCAAGTCCAGAGGTTTGTAGGACAGTAGCAAATTTCCCTCAAGTTGATGACCTAATGTTTATCAATCCGTGGGAGGCGTAGGATGAATATGGTCTCTCTCAAACAACACTGCAACCAAATAACAAACAGTCTCTTGTGTGCCCAACACACCCAATACAATGGTAAATTGAATAGGTGTACTAGTTCGGCGAAGAGATGGTGATACAAGTGCAATATGGAAGGTAGATATAGGTTTTTGTAATCTAAAAATATAAAAATAGCAAGGTAAGCAAGTGATAAAAGTGAGCGTAAACGTTATTGCAATTCTAGGAAACAAGGCCTAGGGTTCATACTTTCACTAGTGCAAGTTCTTGATGACCCAAAAGTACAGGGGATCTATCGTAGTCCTTTAGATAAGTAAGAGTGTCGAACCCAACGAGGAGCAGAAGGAAAAGACAAGCGGTTTTCAGTAAGGTATTCTATGCAAGCACTGAAAATGTAGGTAACAGATAGTTTTGTGATAAGATAATTTGTAACGGGTAACAAGCAATGAAAGTAAATGAGGAGCAGCAAGGTGGCCCAATCCTTTTTGTAGCAAAGGACAAGCCTGGACAATTTCTTATAATGAGAAACGCGCTCCTGAGGACACAAGGGAATTACCGTCAAGCTAGTTTCATCATGTTCATATGATTCGCATTCGTTACTTTGATAATTTGATATGTGGGTGGACCGGTGCTTGGGTACTGCCCTTTCTTGGACAAGCATCCCACTTATGATTAACCCCTATTGCAAGCATTTGCAACTACAAAATAAATATTAAGGTAAACCTAACCATAGCATGAAACTAGTGTATCCAAATCATACCATTACGAAGCAACGCATAAACTAGGGTTTAAGCTTCTGTCACTCTAGCAAACCATCATCTGCTTATTACTTCCCAATGCCTTCCTCTAGGCCCAAATAATGGTTTCAGATACAAGATTGGATACAAGAGATGAACTAGGGTTTGAGTGGAGATGGTGCTGGTGAAGGTGTTGATGGAGATTGACGCCCTCCCGATGAGAGGATCGTTGGTGATGACGATGGTGATGATTTCCCCCTCCCGGAGGGAAGTTTCCCCGGCAAAACAGCTCCACCGGAGCTCTAGATTGGTTCCGCCAAGGTTCCACCTCGTGGCGCCGGAGTTTCGTCTCGTGAGCTTGCTCATGATTTTTTCCAGGGTAAAAGCCTTCATATAGGAGAAGGTGGTCACCGGAGGGCCACCAGGGGCCCACGAGACAGGGGGCGCGCCAAGTAGGTGTGGGCGTGCCCAGTAGGGGTGGGCGTGCCCCCACCCTCGTGGCCAGGGTGTGGGACCCCTCTGGTACTTTCTTTGCTCAATAATTCTTATTAAATGCAAAAATTACTTTCATGGAGTTGCAGGTCTTTTGGAGCTGTGCAGAATAGGTTTCCAATATTTGCTCCTTTTCTAGCCAGAATCCCAGCTGCCGACACTCTCCCTCTTCATGATAAACCTTGTAAAATAAGAAAGAATAGCCATAAGTATTGTGACATAACGTGTAATAGCAGCCCATAATGCAATAAATATCGATATAAAAGCATGATGCAAAACTGGACGTATCAACTCCCCCAAGCTTAGACCTCGCTTGTCCTCAAGCGGAAGCCGATATCGAAAAATATATCCACATGTTTAGAGATAGAGGTGTCGATAAAAATAAAATACGGACATGAAGGCATCATGATCATTCTTATAACAACAACATATTTGGATTTTGTCATATGATGTCTTATTCTCAAGTAACCATCTATTCACAATGTCAAGTATGGTTCAGAAACTTCATTGAAAACTAACAAACTATAATCTCAGTCATTGAAGCAATTGCAATTTTATCATAACATCAGAAAGAGTTAAGAATAGAACTTTTCAGCAGGTCCACATACTCAACTATCATATAGCCTTCTACAATTGCTAATACTCACGCAATACTTATGGTTATGGAGTTTTAATCGGACACTAAGAAAGATAGGGGCTTATAGTGTCGCCTCCCAACGTTTTACCTCAAGGGTAATGTCAACAGTAATAGTCCATGTTAACGAACATCCAATTGGATATATGTATGAGGATCTTTCCAACACGAGGTGCTTGCCAGAGGATAAAATGAAAAAGGGAAAGGTGAAGATCACCTTAACTCTTGCGTAAAGTAAAAGACATAAAGTAAAAGATAGGCCCTTCGTAGAGGGAAGCAGTGGTTGTCATGTGCTTTTAGGGTTGGATGCACAAAATCTTAATGCAAAAGAACATCACTTTATATTGCCACTTGTGTATGGACCTTTATTATGCAGTCCATCGCTTTTATTGCTTCCATAACAAGATCGTATAAAGCTTATTTTCTCTCTACTAATAAGTCATACATACTTAGAGACCAATTTTTATTGCTTGCAACATGACAACTTACTTGAAGGATCTTATTCAATCCATAGGTAGATATGGTGGATCTCATGGCAAAACTGGGTTTAAGGATATTTGGGAGCACAAGTAGTATCTCTACTTGGTGCCAGGAATTTTTGGCTAGCATTTGGGGGAAATGCAAGCTCAACATGTTTGCATGATCCATAACAATATACTTTAACTGGGATGTGAGAAAACATAAACCATTACGTTGTCTTCCTTGTCCAACATCAACTCTCTAGCATGTCATACTTTAATGAGTGCTCACAATCATAAAAGATGTCCAAGATAGTATATTTATATGTGAAAACCTCTCTTTCTTTATTACTTCATATTAATTGCAACGATGACCAAAACTGTGTTTGCCCACTCTCAACAACTTTTAAGCCACATACTTTCTATATGTGAAGTCATTACTATCCATAAGATCAATATGAACTCTTTTATTTCTCTTTATTTCCTTAAGATCATGGCAAGATAGCAAAGCCCTTGACTCAACACTAATCTTTATTATATAACTCATGGACTTGATTACATAGAAGGATCACAAAGTAAAACTAAAAACTAATTCATACCAAGACTTTATTCTAAGAGATCTAGATATTACCAAAAGGATCGAACTAAGAAAAACTGTAAAGATAGGAGTGTGATGGTGATACGATACCGGGGCACCTCCCCCAAGCTTGGCAGTTGCCAAGGGGAGTGCCCATACCCATGTGATTATGTCCTCGGAGGTGGTGAAGAAGGAGTTGTTGATGATGTATGCTTGTCATCCATCTTCCAAGGCATAGGCTCACCATCATAGAAGGATGATCGAGTCTCCGGGATCCTCAAATCTGCAGCCAAACTCATCCTCTTGAATCTATATTCATACTCACAGTTTTGGTTTTGCAGGTCATAGATCTGGGCTTGGAGATGTTTGATTTTCTCATGAAGCTTGAAGATGGTCTCCCAATGTCCTTGGCATCCATCTTGTGGTTGTTGGTGAACTCCGTGATCATCATCAGGTTGGCATTGAGTCCACGCTCCACCATCTCTTGGCACTTGAAAACTTGTTGTTCCATAGCTTCGAGCTTTGTTTCCACGCTTCCCGTACGCCTTGGTCCCTCCACATCACAGATGTGCAGCACCCCCTCGCGCATCTCAATGGTTTGAGGGTGTTGCAGCACCTCCACAAGATAGGGGTTGATAACCCTCTCGAAAAACTTGTCCTTGGGAGCGCTTGGAGACTTCATGGTACTCTAGATCTGTCAGAAAAATAGCTCGAAACGAAAAGAGAAGATTTTTGCATGATACGGTGGTCAAAACTTTCGGGAGATTATATAATTATTTTTTACCGACCAAAAGAAGTAACGTGCAAGAAAACGGAGTCCTGGAGGCACACGAGGTGCCCACGAGGCAGGGGGGTGCGCCCAGTAAGGGTCCTTACATGTGGAGGCCTCGTGTCCTTCCCGGATTACTTCTTGCATCCCTAAATTTTTTAAATATTCCAAAACAGAGAAAAAATGCCATTAGAATTGTTTTGGAGTCGGTTTACTTACCGTACCACATACCTATTCCTTTTCGGAGTCTGAAATGTTCTGCAAAGTGTCCCTTATGTATTCCTCCGGGGTTACGATTTCAATAATATTAGTTTCAACATTTATAGGATTACCTGAGATATAATGTTTGATTCTTTGACCGTTCACCACCCTCGGACTTGTGCCTTCAAAGTTGTTGATTTTTATGGCACCGGAACGATAGAGCTCTTCGATAACGTAAGGACCTTCCCATTTAGAGAGAACTTTTCCTGCAAAAAATCTTAAATGGAAGTTGAATAGTAACACATAATCACCTACGTTAAACTCATGCTTTTGTATCCTTTTGTCATGCCATCTTATAACTTTTTCTTTAAACAGCTTGGCATTCTCATAGGCTTGGGTTCTCCATTCATCAAGTGCGCTAATGTCAAATAACCTCTTCTCACCGGCAAGTTTGAAATCATAGTTGAGTTCTTTAATGGCCCAATATGCCTTATGTTCAAGTTCAAGAGGTAAGTGACACGCTTTTCCATAAACCATCTTATACGGAGACATACCCATAGGATTTTCATATGCAGTTCTATAGGCCCATAATGCATCATCAAGTTTCTTGGCCAATTTTGTCTAGATCTATTAACAGTCTTTTGCAAAATTAAATTGAGCTCTCTATTACTCAATTCTACTTGACCACTAGATTGTGGGTGATAAGGAGATGCAATTCTATGATTAACATCGTATTTAGCAAGCATTTTACGGAAAGTGCCATGAATAAACTGTGAACCACCATCAGCCATGATATATCTAGGGACTCCAAACCTCAGAAAAATAACTTCTTTAAGCATCTTAATAGAGGTGTTATGATCAGCACTACTAGTTGGAATAGCTTCTACCCACTTAGTAACGTAATCAACAGCAACTAAAATATGTGTGTATCCATTAGAGGCAGGAAAAGGTCCCATATAATCAAAGCCCCAAACATCAAATGGTTAAATAACAAGAGAATAATTCATAGGTATTTCTTGATGTCTACTAATATTACCAATTCTTTGACATTCATCACAAGACAAGACAAACTTACGGGCATCTTTAAAGAGAGTAGGCCAATAAAAACCAGATTGCAATACCTTATGTGCAGCTCTATCTCCAGCGTGGTGTCCTCCATATGGTTCGGAGTGACACTTACGTAGGATCTATTCATGTTCATGCTCAGGCACACAACGTCTGATAACACCATCTACTCCTTCTTTATAAAGGTGTGGGTCATCCCAAAAGTAATGTCTTAAATCATAAAAGAACTTTTTCTTTTGCTGGTATATGAAACTAGGTGGTATAAATTTAGCAACAATGTAAATAGCATAATCAGCATACCATGGAGCAGTAGAGAAGCATTAATGACCGCTAATTGTTCATAAGGGAAGCTATCATCAATAGGTAGTGGGTCATCAAGAACATTCTCTAACCTAGACAAGTTGTCTGCAACAGGGTTCTCAGCTCCCTTTCTATCAATAATATGCAAATCAAATTCTTGGAGCAACAGGACCCATCTAATAAGTCTAGGTTTAGCATCTTTCTTTTCCATAAGATATTTAATAGCAGCATGATCAGTGTGAATAGTTACTTTATAATCAAAAATATAAGGTCTGAACTTATCACATGCAAATACAACTGCTAAGAATTCTTTTTCAGTAGTAGCATAATTTCTTTGGGCAGTATCAAGAGTTTTACTAGCATATTGGATAACTTTTAATTTCTTATCAACTCTTTGCCCTAGAATGGTGCCTACAGCATAATCGCTAGCATCACACATAATTTCAAAGGGTAAATTCCAATCAGGTTGCTGAACAATAGGTGCAGTGATCAATGCTTTCTTAAGTATTTCAAATGCTTCTACACAATCATCATCAAAGACAAAAGGAATATCTTTTTGCAATAAATTAGTCAGAGGCCTAGAGATTTTAGAAAAGTCCTTAATGAACCTCCTATAAAAATCGGCATGACCAAGGAAACTTCTTATACCTTTAATGTCCTTGGGACATGGCATCTTTTCAATAGCATCAACTTTAGCTTTATCAACTTCAATACCTTTTTCAGAAATTTTATGCCCCAAGACAATGCCTTCATTAACCATAAAGTGGCACTTTTCCCAATTCAAGACGAGGCTAGTGTCTTCACATATCTGCAAAACTCAATCATGTTTGCTCAAGCAATCATCAAAAGAGGATCCATAAACGGAGAAGTCATCCATGAATACCTCACAAATCTTTTCACAAAAGTCAGTGAATATAGCCATCATGCATCTTTGAAAGGTAGCAGGTGCATTACATAAACCGAAAGGCATACGTCTATAAGCAAAGGTACCGAAAGGGCAAGTAAAAGTAGTTTTTGATTGATCATCCGCTGACACAGGTATTTGAGAGAAACCAGAATAACCATCTAGAAAGCAGAAATGTGTATGTTTGGATAGTCTTTCTAGCTTTTGATCAATAAAAGGTAAAGGGTAATGATCTTTCTTAGTAGCTTTATTTAATTTACGGAAATCAATTACCATCCTATGACCTGTAATAATTCTTTGCGGAATCAATTCATCTTTATCATTAGGAACGACAGTAATAGCTCCCTTCTTAGGAACGTAATGGACAGGACTTACCCAATCACTATCAGCAACGGGATAAATAATACTTGCCTCAAAGAGCTTTAGTATATCCTTCCTTACCACTTCTGTCATCTTAGGATTTAACCATCGTTGATGATCTCTAACTGGTTTGGAACCTTCGTCCAATTTAATTTTATGTTGGCATAGAGTGGGACAAATGCCCTTAAGATCATCCAGAGTATATCCAATAGCAGCACCGTGCTTCTTCAGAGTTTTCAATAATCTTTCCTCTTATTGCTCTGAAAGGTTAGCACTAATAATAATAGGATATATCTTCTTTTCATCTAGATAAGCATATTTAAGATTACCAGGTAAAGGTTTGAGTTCAAACACGGGATCACCCTTGGGTGGAGAGGGATCCCCTAGGATTTCAACAGGTAAGTTGTGTTTCAGAATAGGACCCTGTTGAAGGAACACTTTATCTATTTACCTTCTTTCATTCATAAACATATCATTTTCATGCTCTAGGAAGTATTGTTCTAACGGAGCAGTAGGAGGCACGGCAATAGAGGCAAGACCAATAATTTCATCCTTACTAGACGGTTCTTTATCATGTGGTTGTCTACGAAATTTAGCAAAATTAAACTCATGAGTCATATCATCCAAGCCAATCGTGACAACATCCTTTTTGTAATCGATCTTAGCATTAACAGTATTCAAGAAGGGTCTACCAAATATAATGGGACAAAGCTATCTTTTGGGGAACCCAGAACAAGAAAATTAGCAAGATATTTAACTTTCCCGCACAAGACTTCAACATCTCTAACAATCCCAAATGGTGAAATAGTATCTCTATTCGCAAGCTTAATTGTAACATCAATATCTTCTAACTCGGCGGGTGCAATATCATGCATAATTTCTTCATACAAGGAGAAAGGTATTGCACTAGCACTAGCACCGATATCACATAAGCCATGATAACAATGATCTCCTATTTTAACAGAAATAACAGGCATGCTACAACAGGTCTATGTATCCCAGCATCGGGTCTACCAACATTAGTAGCATGTTCACAGAAATAAATAACATGCCCATCTATATTATCATCCAAGAGATCTTTAACCATAGAAATACTAGGTTGAACTTTAATTTTCTCAGGAGGTATATATGTTCTAGTATTACTCATACAAACAACAGTTAAAGCTTTAGCATGATCCTTTATTCTAACAGGAAAAGGTGGTTTGTCAACATAAGTAGTAGGAACAATAGGATCATTATAAGTGATAGTCTTTTCTTCAACTGTAATAGGTGCAACTACTTTTACTTCAATGGGAGGATTATATTTAAACCACTTCTCCTTAGGGAGATCAATGTGAGTAGAAAAACATTCACCGAAAGAAGCTACTATCTCAGAGTCAAGTCCATATTTAGCGCTAAATCCACGAAAAGCATCGGTATCCATAAAAGATTTAACATAATCAAACTTAGGTGTCATACCTGACTCCATACCATCGTCGGAACCCCAATCTTCAGAGTTGCGTTTAATTCTTTCCAATAAATCCCACTTGAATTCAGTTGTCTTCAACATATAGGAACCAACACAGGAAGTATCGAGCATGGTGTGATCATTGAGAGAAAGCCAAGCATAAAATTTTTGAATAATCATTTCTCTTGAGCCTCCCCCAAGCTTGAGCGATGCTTTCTCCTTCGCGGGGCCAAAAATTATATATGTAATTACGATCACGATGAACAAGATGCATAGGATAGAACTTCTGGTGAAATTCCAACTTCAATCGTTTATAATTCCAAGATCCCGTACCATCACATAGCCTATACCATGTCAATGCGTCTCCCTTCAAAGATAAAGTGAAAACCTTCCTCTTGACAAAATCATTGGGAATACCAACAAGCTTAAATAATCCACAAACTTCATCCACAAAGATAAGGTGTAAATCGGGATGTAGTGTTCCATCTCCTGCAAAAGGATTAGCTAGCAGTTTTTCCAACATACCCAAAGGAATTTCAAAGTAAACATTTTCAGTAGGTTCAGTAGGTTGAGGAGAAACTCTTTGCTCTACTGGCGGGGCGAAGATGCCCCGAACAAGCCCCTCAAAGGATTAGTTTCCATAGTAACAAGTGAAAGAAAATTTCAGCACACTATATAAATGTTTCCTTACCAAGTTCCACTCACCAAAGGCGCTTCACTCCCCGGAAATGGCGCCAGAAAAGAGTCTTGATGACCCACAAGTAGTCCTTTCGGTAAGTAAGAGTGTCGAACCCAGTGAGGAGCAGAAGGAAATGACAAGCGGTTTTCAGTAAGGTATTCTCTGCAAGCACTGAAATTGTTGGTAACAGATAGTTTTGTGATAAAATAATTTGTAACGGGTAACAAGCGATGAAAGTAAATGAGGTGCAGCAAGGTGGACCAATCCTTTTTGTAGCAAAGGACAAGCCTGGACAATTTCTTATAATGAGAAAAGCGCTCCTGAGGACACATGGGAATTATCGTCAAGCTAGTTTCATCACGCTCATATGATTCGCGTTCATTACTTTGATAACTTGATATGTGGGTGGACCGGTGCTTGTGTACTGCCCTTTCCTGGACAAGAATCCCACTTAAGATTAAACCCTATTGCAAGCATCCGCAACTACAAAAGAAGTATTGAGGTAAACCTAACCATAGCATGAAACTAGTGGATCCAAATAAGCCCCTTACGAAGCAACGCATAAACTAGGGTTTAAGCTTCTGTCACTCTATCAACCCACCATCTACTTATTACTTCCCAATGCCGTCCTCTAGGCCCAAATAATGGTGAAGTGTCATGTAGTCGACATTCACATAACACCACTAGAGGAGAAATAACATACATCTCATCAAAATATCGAACGAATACCAAATTCATATCTATACCTACTATTAAAGGGAATAGGTATTCTTGGTTTGGTTTCATCCGTCCCCTGATTTACGTTGTTCCCTCCCCTGTGTTCGTACATTGACCGATCTCTCCCGGCATTGTATTCTTTTTCCTGAGCCGACTCTGCCCTCCCCTGCGTTCGTACATTGACCGATCTCTCCCGTCGTTGTATTCTTTTTCCTGAGCCCACTCTGTGCATGTTTTAGATCGATCGATCTCTCCTCAGCTTTATCCTGGGCCGCGCTCCCAAACACTTTTTTGGTCTACTGAGAGTAGCGAAAAATTAAATGCATGGGCCGAGGAAAAAAAGGTTGAGTGGGAGGTCGAACTCAAGATCTCACCTCCCACCCTAAAGGCTTTCAACCAACTGATCAACTAATGCTTGTGCAAGAAATTTGGCTTGTTATCTAATTAAATAGTACCACCTCGCATCATTATACGAAATTTCAACAATTTATATAGGTCCAAGAATTGCCCGAAAATCAACAAGCTACCAAGAGGGTTAATTGTGGGTGGAAAAGGAGGAGTTAACTCCACAAACAAAATCTTGTTGGGTGGCTGCATGTTTAAGTGGGGTGGGTGCTACTAGACCAGCGACCCTAGACGCACGATATTTGGACGATGCTATCGATCAAACCATGCATGGATAAGACCAAGTGCAGCACAATCGCTGGATCATGTGTCGTGTGAGAATCGGGTAGGGAGTCTCGTGCGCCGATTAGTTCCTTAGAGGATTGACTAGCGAAGAGGGAGAGATAGGCAAGGAAGCATTAAGTGGGCCAATTGTTGGCTAAGAGCTTTAAAAATAGCTCCAAATTTATCACAACAGCTTAGAATGGGAGATTGAAAATTAGGCCGCAGAAAAATAGATCCGGCTTTTGAATTAAAATCAGTAGAATGGGAGATTTATATATGATAGTCAATATAATGATTTTGCTACAGTTTGATTTATTCATGTTTTTGTGTGATCAGACTTCTCGTACAAAAATCATACCGAAAAGAATCATTGTGTAATATGATTCTTAATGCGCCACCAATATACATTTCTGCTAGACCAGTGTGTGCCTCTCTGCGCCGTCACGCTGTCCCGATGTTTCCGTGAATTCTAATGGACGTTTTGGTGGACACCTCTCTGCTGTCGCCGAGTGGCACCATCCGCATGTTTTCATTGTCGTGTCGATGGATATTTTTGTACACGCGCCAATTATCTCTCCAGGTGCAACGCACGGGCATATTTGCTAGTGACTACTAATAGCAAGACTTCACCCATGTCCTTAGGAACAAACGTAACTACTCACAAAGCATATTCATGTTCATAATCAGAGGAGTATTAATATGCATTAAGGATCTGAACATATG
The DNA here is from genome assembly GCF_002162155.2 of Triticum dicoccoides. Taxonomy (NCBI): domain Eukaryota; kingdom Viridiplantae; phylum Streptophyta; class Magnoliopsida; order Poales; family Poaceae; genus Triticum; species Triticum dicoccoides. Next base: position 20,387,907 of record NC_041385.1, read on the forward strand.
ATCTTCCACCAAGTAAACCAATTAGCATCAACTACAAGGAGTAATCAACACTACTAGCAATCCACATGTACCAATTTGTTGTTTTGGATACAAGATTGGATACAAGAGATGAACTAGGGTTTGAGAGGAGATGGTGCTGGTGAAGGTGTTGATGGAGATTGACCCCCTCCCGATGAGAGGATTGTTGGTGATGACGATGGTGATAATTTCCCCCTCCCGGAGGGAAGTTTCCCCGGTAGAACAGCTCTGCCGGAGCCCTAGATTGGTTCCGCCAAGGTTCCGCCTCGTGGTGGCGGAGTTTCGTCTCGTGAGCTTGCTATAATTTTTTTTCCAGGGTAAAAGCCTTCATATAGGATAAGATGGGCACCGGAGGGCCACCAGGGGGCCCACAAGATAGGGGGCGCGCCCCCCACCCTCGTGGCCAGGGTGTGGGGGCCCTCTGGTACTTTCTTTCCTCAATAATTCTTATTAAATTCAAAAATGACTTTCGTGGAGTTGCATGTCTTTTGGAGCTGTGCAGAATAGGTTTTCAATATTTGCTCCTTTTCCAGCCAGAATCCCAGCTGCCGGCATTCTCCCTCTTCATGATAAAGTTTGTAAGATAAGAGAGAATATCCATAAGTATTGTGACATAACGTGTAATAGCAGCCCATAATGCAATAAATATCTATATAAAAGCATGATGCAAAATGGACGTATCAGTTCCCCCAACAATAATAACATAATTAGATCATATAACTATCCCTCAAAATGCACCAAAGAGTCACTCCAAAGTCACTAATGGCATAGAACAAACGAAGAGATTATTGTAGGGTATGAAACCACCTCAAAGTTATCCTTTCTGATCAATCTATTCAAGAGTCCGTAGTAAAATAACATGAAGCTATTCTTTCCGTTTGATCTATCATAGAGTTCGTACTAGAATAACACCTTAAGACACAAATCAACCAAAACCCTAATGTCACCTAGATACTCCAATGTCACCTCAAGTATCCATTAGCATGATTATACGATATGCATCACACAATCTCAGATTCATCTATTCAACCAACACAAAGTACTTCAAATAGTGCCCCAAAGTTTGTACTGGAGAGTCAAGAAAAAAACGTGTGCCAACCCCTATGCATAAGTTCACAAGGTTAGTGAACCCGCAAGTTGATCACCAAAACGTACATCAAGTAGATCACGTGAATATCCCATTGTCACCACAGATAAGCACATGCAACACATACATAAAGTGTTATCAAATCCATAAAGACTCAATCCAATAAGATAACTTCAAAGGGAAAACTCAATCCATTACAACAGAGTAGAGGGGGGGGGGAAACATCATAAGATCCGACTATAATAGCAAATCTCGCAATACATCAAGATCGTGCCTAATCAAGAACACGAAAGAGAGAGAGAGAGAGAGAGAGAGAGAGAGAGAGAGAGAGAGATCAAACACATAGCTACTGGTACATACCCTCAGCCCCGAGGGTGAACTACTCCCTCCTCGTCATGGAGAGTGTCGGGATGATGAAGATGGCCACTAGTGCGGGATCCCCCTCCGGCAGGGTGTCGGGACAATGTCCTGATTGGTTTTTGGTGGCTACAGAGGCTTGCGGTGTCGGATCCCGATCTATTGTGCTCCTTGGTGTTTTCAAGGTATATGGATATATATAGGCGAAGGAAGTTGGTTAGGGGAGCCACGAGGGGCCCACAAGGGTGGGGGCGCGCCCAGGGCGGTAGGGCGCGACCTGGACCCTCGTGGTCGCCTCATTCCTTCCCTGACGTCCACTCCAAGTCTCCTGGATTGTGATTGTTCCAAAAACGATTCTCCCGAAGGTTTCATTGCGTTTGGACTCCGTTTCATATTCCTTTTCTGCGAAACACTGAAATAGGCAAAAATAACAATTTTGATTGGGCCTCCGGTTAATAGGTTAGTCCCAAAAATAATATAAAAGTGTATAATAAGTCCCATTAAACATCCAAAACATATAATATAATAGCATGAATACTTCATAAATTATAGATACGATGGATACGTATCAGCATCCCCAAGCTTAATTCCTACTCGTCCTCGAGTAGGTAAATGATAAAAGAAGGAACTTATGAAGTGTGAATGCTAGCTGGTGCACAAGTTTGATCAATGATAATTGCAGTCACCTTTTCTAGCATCATTATATGTCATAACAGTAGCTCATCTCATAAAACTTCTCATGAACAAGTAACAAGCTATTCACATGTTAAAGTATAGATCATAAACTTTCTTGAAACTAAGAAACTATATTCTCAGTCATCAAACAATTGCAATTCATCTTATTTTCAGGAAGGGTCTATGTAAGATCTTTGATTTAGAAAACTCCACATACTCAACTATCATTTAAACTTTCACATTTGCTAACACTCACGTGATATTTTTGGGTTCAAAGTTTTAATCAAACACAGAGAAAGATAGGGGCTTATAGTTTCGTCTCCCAACCTTTTACCTCAAGGGTAATGTCAACAATAATAATTTATGAACGCCTACATCCAAGTGGATATATATATATCCAGATCACCCCAACACAAAGTGCTTGCCAAAGGAAAAAATGTAAAAAAGGAAAGGTGGTGATCACCATGACTCTTGTATAAGGGTAGAAGATAAAAGTAAAAGATAGGCCCTTCACAGAGGGAAGCAGAGGTTGTCATGCGCTTTTATGGTTGGATGCACAAAATCTTAATGCGAAAGAACGTCACTTTATATTGCCGCTTGTCATAAAGACCTTTATTATGCAGACTGTCGCTTTTATTTCGTCGCCATCACAAGTTTGTATAAAGCTTATTTTCTTCGCACTAATAGATCATGCATATTTAGAGAGCAATTTTTATTGCATGCACCGATGATAACTTACTTGAAGGATCTCACTCAATCCTTTGGTAGGTATGGTGGACTCTCATGGAAAAACTGGTTTAAAGGGTGTTTGGAAGCACAAGTAGTATTTCTACTTGGTGCAAAGAATTTGGCTAGCATGACAGAGAAAGGCAAGATCAACATGTTGGATGATCCAAGACAATATAACGTTTCAGATATAGGAAAACATAACCCATTAAGTTGTCTTCCTAGTCCAACATCAACTTTTTAGCATGTCATATTTTAATGGGTGCTCACAATTACAAAAGATGTCCAAGATAGTATGTTTATATGTGAAATCTCTCTTCTTTCAATATTATTTCATGATTTTTTCAAGTGACCAATACAATGTTTGCTAACCTTCAATAAATTTACCACCTCTACTTTTTATATGTGAAGTCATTACTCCCCATGGGATAAACATATGAAACAAATATAATTTCAGATTTATGAAGATATAAGTGAAGATCAATGAGTATCAAATAATTACTTAGCTATGTGAGGACTCTCTCTCATTTAAGTATTTCAGATCTTGGTATTTTATTCAATAAGCGAGCAAAACAAAATAAAACGACATTTCAAGGATAGCGCACATCATGTGAAGAAGCAAAAACTTAGGTTCAACCGATACTAACCGATAATTGTTGAACAAAAAGGTGGAATGCCTACCGGGGCATCCCCAAGCTTAGATGCTTGAGACTTCTTGAAATATTATCTTGGGGTGCCTTGGGAATCCCCAAGCTTGAGCTTTTGTGTCTCCTTAATTCCTTTTATATCTCGTTTTCCTAAATCGCAAAAGCTTCATCCACACCAAACTCAACAAGAACTTGTGAGATAAGTTAGTATAAACCAATGCAAAAACCTTAACATTTTCTACTGTAACAAATCACAAAAATTATTATTCAACATTGCATACTAAATGTCTCTGCTTATTTAATACTCCTATCCTCAAATAGAATCATTAAACAAGCAAACATGTGCAAATAATGCAAACATAAATGCAATCAGCCAAAACAGTATAGTCTGTAAAGAATGCAAGATTCATCATACTTCCCTAACTCCACAAATTATGAGAAAAATACTAAACTATATAATATTTACCATATCTCAATATGCAAAAAGTTTCAATATTATATAATTCCCTGACTTTTCTAGGGAATTTTTGCAACAGCGGTAAACTTTCTGTTTTGAAACAGTAACATGTATACTTGCAAAATAAGCATGGTAAAGGCTATCCTTGACATTTTTATTGAAAATATAGATGCAAAAAATTATTCTAAATAACATAAAGCAAATACTAACAAAAGAAAATGATGCTCCAAGCAAAACACATGTCATGTGGTGAATAAAAATATAGCTCCAAGTAAAGTTACCGATGAACGGAGACGAAAGATGGGATGCCATCTGGGGCATCCCCAAGCTGAGGATCTTGCTTGTCCTTGAATATTACCTTGGGGTGACTTGGGCATCCCCAAGCTTAGGCTCTTGCCACTCCTTGTTCCATAGTCCATCGAATCTTTACCCAAAACTTGAAAACTTCACAACACAAAACTTAACAGAAAACTCGTAAGCTCTGTTAGTATAAGAAAATAAAACCACCACTTAGGTACTGTTGTGAACTCATTCTAAATTAATATTGGTGTAATATCTAATGTATTCCAACTTCTCTATGTTTCATACCTTCCGATACTACTCATAGATTCATCAAAATAAGCAAACAACACATAGAAAACAGAATCTGTCAAAAACAAAACAATATGTAGTAATCTGTATCGAACGTATACTTTTGGAACTCCAAAAATTATGAAATAAATTGGTGGACCTTAGGAATTATTCTATTAATCATCTGCAAAGATTATCGACCTAAAAGCACTCTCCAGTAAAAAAATGGCAGCTAATCTCGTGAGCGCAAAAGTTTTTGTTTTTTACAGCAAGATCGCATAGAGTTCACCCAAGTCTTCCCAAAGGTTCTACTTGGTACAAACACTAATTAAAACATAAAACCACATCTAACCAGAGGCTAGATGAATTATTTATTACTAAAAAGGAACAAAAAGAAAATAAACAGAAATAAAACTGGGTTGCCTCCCAACAAGCGCTAACGTTTAACGCCCCTGGCTAGGAATGATGATTTCAATGATGCTCACATAAAAGATAAGAATTGAAACATAAAGAGAGCATCATGAAGAATATGACTAGTACATTTAAGTCTAACCCACTTCCTATGCATAGGGATTTTTTGAGCAAACGACGTATGGGAACAATAATCAACTAGCATAGGAAGGCAAAACAAGCATACCTTTAAAACTTTAGGCACATAGAGAGGAAACATGATATTATTGCAATCCCTAAAAGCATATGTTCCTCCCTCATAAAAAATTTCAGTAGCATCATGAATGAATTCAGCAATATAACCATCGCATAAAGCATTCTTTTCATGATCTACAAGCATAGAATTTTTATTAATCCCCACATAAGCAAAATTCCTCTCATGAATAATAGTGGGAGCAAACTCAACAAAATAACTATCATGTGAGGCATAATCCAATTGAAAACTAAAATCATGATGACAAGTTTCATGGTTATCATTATTCTTTACATCATGCATGTCATCACAATAATCATCATAGATAGCAACTTTATTCTCATAATCAATTGGAACCTCTTCCGAAATAGTGGATTCATCACTAAATAAAGTCATGACCTCTCCAAATCCACTTTGATCATTATTAAAATAAGAATCAACACCCTCTAAAATAGTGGGATCAATAATACCTCAATTTTACACTCTTCCAAACCCACTTTCATCAATATAATCATCAGAAATAGGAGGCATGCTATCATCATAATAAATTTTCTCATCAAAACTTGGGGGACTAAAAATATCATCTTCATCAAACATAGCTTCCCCAAGCTTGTGGCTTTGCATATCATTAGTATCATGTGTATTCAAAGAATTCATACTAAAAATATTGAAATCATGCTCATCATTCACATATTTTATGCCAAGCATTCTACGTAATTCTTCTTCTAGTACTTGAACACAATTTTCATTCCCATCATTTTCACGAAAGACATTAAAAAGATGAAGCATATGAGGCAACCTTAATTTCAATTTTTTAGTTTTATTTTATAGACTAAACTAGTGATAAAACAAGAAACTAAAAGATTCGATTGCAAGATCTAAAGATATACCTTCAAGCACTCACCTCCCCGACAATGGCGCTAGAAAAGAGCTTGATGTCTACTACGAAACCTTCTTCTTGTAGACATTGTTGGGCCTCCAAGTGCGGAGGTTTGTAGGACAGTAGCAAATTTCCCTCAAGTTGATGACCTAAGGTTTATCAATCTGTGGGTGGCGTAGGATGAAGATGGTCTCTGTGAAACAACCCTGCAACCAAATAACAAAGAGTCTCTTGTGTCCCCAACACACCCAATACAATTGTAAATTGTATAGGTGCACTAGTTCGGCGGAGAGATGGTGATACAAGTGCAATATGGATGGTAGATATAGCTTTTTGTAATCTGAAATTATTGTAGGAAACAAGGCCTAGGGTTCATACTTTCACTAGTGCAAGTTCTCTCAACAATAATAACATAATTGCTATTATTATAACTATCCGTCAACATGCAACAAAGTGTCACTCCAAAGTCACTAATAGCGGAGAACAAATGAAGAGATTATTGTAGGGTACGAAACCACCTCAAAGTTATCCTTTCTGATCGATCTATTCAAGAGTCCGTAGTAAAATAAGGTGAAGCTATTCTTTTTGTTCGATCTATCATAGAGTTCATACTAGAATAACATCTTAAGACACAAATCAACCAAAACCCTAATGTCACCTAGATACTCCAATGTAACCTCAAGTATCCATGGGCATGATTATACGATATGCATCACACAATCTCAGATTCATCTATTCAACCAACACAAAGTACTTCAAAGAGTTCCCCGAAGTTTGTACCGAAGAGTCAAGACAAAAACGTGAGCCAACCCCTATGCATAAGTTCACAAAGTCACTGAACCCGCAAGTTGATCACCAAAACGTACATCAAGTAGATCATGTGAATATCCCAGTGTCACCACAGATAAGCACATGCAAGATATACATCAAGTGTTCTCAAATCCTTAAAGACTCACTCCGATAAGATAACTTCAAAGGGAAGACTCAATCCATTACAAGAGAGTAGAGGGGGAGAAACATCATAAGATCCAACTATAATAGCAAAGCTCGCGATCCATCAAGATTCTGCCAAATCAAGAACACGAGAGAGAGAGAGAGAGAGAGAGAGAGAGAGAGAGAGATCAAACACATAGCTACTGGTACATACCCTCAGCCCCAAGGGTGAAGTACTCCCTCCTCGTCATGGAGAGCGTCGGGATGATGAAGGTGGCCACCGATGAGGGATCCCCCCTCCGGCAGGGTGCCGGAACAGAGTTCCGATTGGTTTTTGGTGTCTATAGAGGCTTGCGGTGGCGGAACTCCTGATCTATTGTGCTCCTCGATGTTTTCAGGGTATATGGATATATATAGGCGAAGGAAGTCGGTCAGGGGAGCAACGAGGGGCCCACGAGGTTGGGGGGCGCCCCCTGGACCTTCGTGGTCGCCTCGTTGCTTCCCTGACGTCCACTCCAAGTCTCTCGGATTGTGTTTGTTCCAAAAATGATTCTCCCGAAGGTTTCATTCCGTTTGGACTCAGTTTGATATTCCTTTTCTACGAAACACTGAAATAGGCAAAAATAACAATTTGGACTGGGCCTCTGGTTAATAGGTTAGTCCCAAATAAAATATAAAAGTGTATAATAAAGCCCATTAAACATCCAAAACAAATAATATAATAGCATGAATACTTCATAAATTATAGATACGTTGGAGACGTATCAGTACACAAGGTGTTCCCCCGGTATTCGGGAGTTGCATAATCTCATAGTCTGAGGAACATGTATTAGTCATGAAGAAAGCAGTAGCAATGAAACTGTAACGTTCATAATGCTAAGATAACAGATGGGCCTTGTCCATCACATCATTCTCCTAATGATGTGATCCCATTCGTCAAATGACATCACATGTCTATGGTTAGGAAACATAACCATCTTTGATTAACGAGCTAGTCAAGTAGAGGCATACTAGGGACACTATGTTTTTTCTATGTATTCACACATGTACTAAGTTTCCGGTTAATACAATTCTAGCATGAATAATAAACATTTATCATGATATAAGGAAATATAAATAAAAACTTTATTATTGCCTCTAGCACATATTTCCTTTAATTTCCCACTTGCACTAGAGTCAATAATCTAGATTACGTAGTAATGATAATAACACCCATGGAGTCTTGGTGCTGATCATGTTTTGCTCATGGAAGAGGCTTAGTCAACGGGTCTGCAACATTCAAAACCGTACATATTTTGCAAATCTCTATGTCTCCCTCCGCAACTTGATGCCGGATGGAATTGAAGCGTCTCTTGATATGTTTGGTTCTCTTGTGAAATCTGGATTCCTTTGCCAAGGCAATTACACCAGTATTGTCACAAAATATATTCATTGGACCTGATGCACTAGGTATAATACCTAGATCGGATACGAACTCCTTCATCCAGACTCCTTCATTTGCTGCTTCCGAAGCAGCTATTTACTCCGCTTCACACATAGATCCCGCCACGACGCTCTGTTTGGAACTACACCAACTAACAGCTCCACCATTCAATAAAAATATATTTCCGCATTTCGACTTAGAGTCATCCGGATCAGTGTCAAAGCTTGCATCGATGTAATCATTTACGACGAGCTCTTTGTCACCTCCATAAACGAGAAACATATCCTTAGTCCTATTCAGGTATTTCAGGATGTTCTTGACCACTGCCCAGTGCTCCACTCCTGGATTACTTTGGTACCTCCCTGCTATGCTTATAGCAAGGTACACATCAGGTCTGGTACACAACATTGCATACATGATAGAACCTATGGCTGAAGCATAGGGAATGACCTTCATTTTATCTCTATCTTCTGAAGTGGTCGGGCATTGAGTCTGACTCAATTTCAAACCTTGTAACACAAGCAAGAAAACTTTCTTTGACTAATCCATTTTGAACTTCTTGAAAACTTTATCAAGGTATGTTCTTTGTGAAAGTCCAATTAAGCATCTTGATCTATCTCTATAGATCTTGATGCCCAATATTTAAGCAGCTTCACAGAGGTCTTCCATTGAAAAACTCTTACTCAAGTAACCCTTTATGCTATCCAGAAATTTTATATCATTTCCAATCAACAATATGTCATCCACATATAATATTAGAAATGCTACAGAGCTCCCACTCACTTTCTTGTAAATACAGGCTTCTCCAAAAGTCTTTATAAAACCATGTGCTTTGATCACACTATCAAAGCGTTTATTCTAACTCCGAGAGGCTTGCACCAGTCCATAAATGGATCGTTGGAGCTTGCACACTTTGTTAGCACCCTTTGGATCGACAAAACCTTCTGGATGCATCATATACAACTCTTCTTCCAGAAATCCATTCAGGAATGCAGTTTTGACATCCATCTGCCAAATTTCATAATCATAAAATGCGACAATTGCTAACATGATTCGGACATACTTAAGCATCTCTACAGGTGAGAAAGTCTCGTCGTAGTCAACTCCTTGAACTTGTCAAAAACCTTTCGCAACTACTCGAGCTTTGTAGATAGTAACATTACCGTCAGCGTCAGCTTCTTCTTGAAGATCCATTTATTTTCTACGGCTTGCCGCTCATCGGGCAAATCCACCAAAGTCCACACTTTGTTCTCATACATGGATCCCATCTCGGATTTCATGGCCTCAAGCCATTTCGCGGAATCAGGGCTCATCATAGTTTCCTCATAGTTTGTAGGTTCATCATGGTCTAGTAACATGAAATCTAGAATAGGATTACCGTACCACTCTGGTGCGGACCGTGCTCTGGAATACCTACGAGGTTTGGTAGTAACTTGATCTGAAGTTTCATGATCATTATCATTAGCTTCTTCACTAATTGGTGTAGGAATCACTAGAACTAATTTCTGTGATGAACTACTTTCCAATTTGGATGAAGGTACAATTACCTCATCAAGTTCTACTTCCCCCCACTCACTTCTTTCGAGAGAAAATCCTTCTCTAGAAAGGATCCATTCTTAGCAACGAATATCTTGCCTTCGGATCTGTGATAGAAGGTGTACCCAACAGTTTCCTTTGGGTATCCTATGAAGACGCACTTCTCCGATTTGGGTTCGAGCTTATCAGGTTGAAGCTTTTTTACATAAGCATCGCAGCCCCAGACTTTAAGAAACGACAACTTTGGTTTCTTGCCAAACCGCAGTTCATAAGGCGTCATCTCAACGGGTTTTGATGGTGCCCTATTTAAAGTGAATGCAGCCGTCTCTAAAGCATAACGCCAAAATGATAGTGGCAAATCAGTAAGAGACATCATAGATCGCACCATATCCAATAAAGTACGATTAGGACGTTCGGACACACCATTACCCTGTGGTGTTCCAGGTGGCGTGAGTTGCGAAACTATCAACATTATTTCAAATGAAGACCAAACTCGTAACTCAAATATTCGCCTCCATGATCAGATCATAGAAACTTTATTTTCTTGTTACGATGCTTTTCCACTTCACTCTGAAATTCTTTGAACTTTTCAAATGATTCAGACTTATGTTTCCTTAAGTAGATATACCCATATCTGCTCAAATCATCTGTGAAGGCTAGAAAATAATGATACCTACCACGAGTATCAACACTCATTGGACTGCATACATCGATATGTATTATTTCCAATAAGTCAGTAGCTCGTTCCATTGTTCCAGAGAACGGAGTTTTAGTCATCTTGCCCATGAGGCATGGTTTGCAAGCACCAAGTGATTCATAATCAAGTGATTCCAAAAGCCCATCAGCATGGAGTTTCTTCTTGTGCTTTACACCAATATGACCTAAATGGTAGTGCGACAAATAAGTTGCACTATCATTATCAATTTTGCATCTTTTGGCTTCAATATTATGAACATGTGTATCACCATGATCGAGATTCAACAAAAATAGACCACTCAACAATGGTGCAAGCCAATAAAAGATATTACTCATATAAATAGAACAACCATTATTCTCTGATTTAAATGAAAATCATCTCGCATCAAATAAGATCCGGATATAATGTTCATGCTTAATGCTGGCACCAAATAACAATTATTTAGGTCTAAAACTAATCCCGAAGGTAGATGTAGAGGTAGCGTGCCGACGGCGATCACATCGACCTTGGAACCATTTTCGACGTGCATTGTCACCTCGTCCTTAGCCAATCTTCGTTTAATCCATAGCCCCTGTGTTGAATTGCAACTATGAGAAACAAAACCAGTATCAAATACCCAGGCACTACTACGAGCATTAGTAAGGTACACATCAATAACATGTATATCAAATATACCTTTGACTTTGCCATCCTTCTTATCCGCCAAATACTTGGGCAGTTCCGCTTCCAGTGACCAGTCCCTTTGCACTATAAGCACTCAGTTTTAGACCTAGTTCCAGACTTGGGCTTCTTTCGGGGAGTAGCAATTTGCTTGCTATTCTTCTTGAAGTTTCCCTTCTTCCCTTTGCCCTTTTTCTTGAAACTAGTGGTCTTGTTAACCAGCAACACTTGATGCTCCTTCTTGATTTCTACCTCCGCAACCTTTAGCATTGCAAAGAGCTCGGGAATCGTTTTCGTCATCCCGTGCATATTATAGTTCATCACGAAGCCTTCATAGCTTGATGGCAGTGATTGAAGAACTTTGTCAATGACACAATCATCAGGAAGATTAACTCCCAACTGAGTCAAGTGGTTATGGTACCCAGAAATTTTGAGTATATGTTCACTGACAGAACTATTCTCCTCCATCTTGCAGTTGTAGGACTTGTTGGAGACTTCATATCTCTCAACTCGGGCATTTGCTTGAAATATTAACTTCAATTCTTGGAACATCTCATATGCCCCATGACGTTCAAAACGTCTTTGAAGTCCCGATTCTAAGCCGTAATGCATGGAACACTAAACTATCGAGTACTCATCACCTTTGCTCTGCCAGACGTTCACAACGTCCGCAGTTGCACCTGCAGCAGGCGTAGCACCAAGAGGTGCTTCCAGGACGTAATTCATTTGTGCAGCAATGAGGATAATCCTCAAGTTATGGACCAAGTCTGTGTAATTGCTAACATCATCTTTCAACTTAGCTTTCTCTAGGAACGCATTAAAATTCAAAGTAACGGTAGCACGGGCCGCTGATCTACTAAAACATAGACATGCAATAACTATCAGGACTAAGTTCATGATAAATTAAAGTTCAATTAATCATATTACTTACGGACTCCCACTTGGATAGACATCCCTCTAGTCATCTAAATGATAACGTGATCCAAATCAACTAAACCATGTGCGATAATCACGTGAGATGGAGTAGTTTTTAATGGTGAACATCACTATGTTGATCATATCTAATATATGATTCACGTTCGACCTTTCGGTCTCATTGTTCCAAGGCCATATCTGTATATGCTAGGCTCATCAAATTTACCCGAGTATTCTGCACGTGCAAAACTGGCTTGCACCCGTTGTATGTGAATGTAGAACTTATCACACCCGATCATCAGGTGGTGCCTCGGCACGACGAACTATAGCAACGGTGCATACTCAGGGAGAACAGTTATACCTTGAATTTTAGTAAGGGATCATTTTATAATGCTACAGCCGTACTAAGCAAAATAAGATGCATATAAGATAAAAATCACATGCAATCAAAATATTTGACATGATATGGCCATCATCATCTTGTGGTCATGATCTCCATCACTGAAGCATCGTCATGATCTCCATCGTCACCGGCTTGACACCTTGATCTCCATCGTAGCATCGTTGTCATCTCGCCAACTATTGCTACTACGACTATCGCTACTGCTTAGTGATAAAGCAAAGCAATTACATGGTGATTGTATTTTGTCACGACCGGTTTTCCAATAAAAATATTTATTGAAAAACCAATCTTTTGAGTCCAGTATAAGAGAAATCCTCCTCACTGGTAGACGAATTCTTGATACAATAAGCCAGTAGCATAAAATATATTACAGGGTCGAACTACGGTTGCTCAACCAAATTATTACAAGCACGCCAATAATTATACATAATGGCGGACATGACACAGTGGTGTGGAGGCATACTACTGACTCGAGGATAGGGCGGTGGTGGAGAAACACAGCGGGGAGAGAGATACAAGACTCTAAGTCTGTCATCTCATCGAGCGTCGAGGTGAGGCTCGATGAATTTATTTGGTAGCGGAAGCGGATATAAAACAGTGACCAAATCCAGGGTCGCACGAGACTGACTGGGACTCCTCTAGGTGTCGGACTCGCTATCAAACTCTTCATCCATGAGATCGCCTTCGTCAGCATCCGGCCAAATCAACAAGCCAGTGAGTACTTTGAAAGTACTTGCAAGACAGTTCGGACGTAAGATATAACAAATGCATGCATGAATGCGTCATGAATAATCCACCAATGTACATTCAAAAATTAGCATAACAAGGTAAGTAAAAGGGAAACGGCGGTAGTCCGCCTGAAATCCCAACAAAACATAAATGAAGACCGATCGGGTGTCTAAAGCGACGCCTCGAAAGGTGAACAAATAAATATAAGGAAATGATGCCACAGTCGGGCGTCTTAGCGACACCACATAAAGGGCTTTAAAAGAAATGCCACAGTCGGACGTCGGGGCGACATCACAGAAAGGGCTTTAAAAGAAATACCACAGTCGGGCGTCTTAGCGACACCACATAAAGGGCTTTTTAAAAGAAATGCCACAGTCGGACGTCGGGGCGACATCACAGAAAGGGCTTCAAAAGAAATACCACAGTCGGACGTCAGGGCGACATCACAGAAAGGGCTTTAAAAGAAATGCCACAGTCGGACGTCAGGGCGACATCACAGAAAGGGCTTTAAAAGAAATGCCACAGTCGGACGTCGGGGCGACATCACAGAAAGGGCTTTAAAAGAAAGTAAAATACAACAATGCCACAGTCGGACGTCTGAGCGACATCGCAGAAAGGGCTTTTATTCACAAGGAAATAATACCCATAATAAGTGTTCAATTCATGAGAATAAATGGGTTAGTCCATCCACAGGAATAATCATTTAACCGGACTTAGCACTCATGCGATTCACCGGAGTCTCTGTCATCAAAACTGACATTTGATCAGGATAAGATAATATCGATCTAGGACATGGAATAGATGATTTGGAGGAATATATGACTCTGCAGAGTTTGTACAAAATTTTTCCCACAGCCAACGGATTTCCGTAGTCACGAAGGACTAGTTCCGTTTACGGTATTTCGGAAGAAAACACAGCTAACCAGTACACACCCATCCTACCTCTCGATGCTAGGAATCACCCTAGACATCGTCCATGAAAAACTTTTGAGACGGGGAGATCACAATCTCGAATAGCGTGGGATCAAATTTATATACGCGCGCTCTAAGGGGTGCCCCCCTCTCGGTCCCAACCGGAAACACCCATGCCCCCTGACCGGATGACTAGCTTTAATCCAGGGCCATGGAACCATCATCACGGCCTCTACTTTTGGTGTGTACCAGGAAAGCGGTTTGCAACTTACTAAACCATATTCCTTGCGGAAAGCATGTGGTAGTACAGGGAAGGAAATGAGAGGAACTGGACCGATACGGTTTGACACTGAAGTCACATAGTCTGGCATAAGACTGGCATGCTACGACACTGCCATCTTACCCATCCTCATGCCAACACATGGCCATTCATACTCACATCCATCCACTTATGGATCATCGAGCTCACTTACCTCAATATTGCATAAAATAACGTTCATCGATATGCTCCTCAACATGCCATGAAACTAACTAAATGCAAAACATGCCTAGACACTCATCATATCAAAATTTCAAACATGCTTGCCTGGTTCAGAGTAGTCGGAGCCTAGCTCGGTGAAGTTCGCGGCTCCGTCACCTCCTTCGGTATCTACGGTATAAAGAAAATATATGCGCTATCGTAAATACCAAGGGGTGCACAAAAAGTATTCCAAATATTTTTCAAATAAATCTGATAAAAAACTAGACAAAATTTTAAAGAGAACAGAAAAAGAATCAATCAAAAATACTTTTCTGTTTAAAAGTTATAAGGGTTTTTGTCCAGGGACTCATCTATAATGAAACAGAAGATTTCCAGGGGCTACCTTATAAAAACAGAAAACGCTTCGGCAGAAACTACGCCAGCCCAAAGGGAAAGTGCATTTGGCAGAAGGCGTTTTCAGAAAATGCTTCATTTAGAAAGGATAGAGAGGCTGACAGCGGGTCCCGCCTGTCAGGTTTGAACTTTCAAAAGGGGGGAAACGAAGCTCGTCGGCGCCCGAGAGCCGCGGTGGTCGCCGACGGCGATCCACGGCGAGGCAGGGGGATCGGAGGGTACCTCCGTGTTCAGGGCGCCATTCCGCATCGGTTGGTGGTGGTGGTGGTCGCCGGCGAGTACCACGTCGACGGCGAGCCTGGCTCCGGCGGATGGCGGCTCGGGTGGTTGCGGACTTCGTCGGAGAGAGCTGTGAAGATCATATTGAGGAGGGGGTTAGGCTTCTGGTAGCTAGAGGGGGTAACGGACGGGGTTTGGGCGCCGGAGACGGCCTCACCGGAGCGAATCGAGCTGGTGGCCGAGGTGGAGCGAGGCAGCCGGAGTCGAGGAAGAAGGGCCCCTCGAGGCTCTTCTAGTTGCTGGTCGGGGTCCGGTGAGGTGGTGGAGGTGTGCGGGGGCGAGAGGGAGCTTAGGGGCGCTATATATAGCCGGCCCGAGGCGGTTGCCGCGAACGGGATAAGTCCGGCGAGTGATTACGGCGGCGCTGTGGTTGGGCAGTGGGATTAGGGGCTTGGGCAACGCCGCTGAGGTCCACCGGTTCCATTTAGGTGCTAATCGGGCTGGGATTTGGTGCTATGGGCGAGTTCGGCAGAACGGGGCGGCGCGGGCCCGTCGGCGGCAGTGAGCATGTTTCGTGCTTGCCGGGCCATGGCGACGGTGCCACGGGCGTGCGCTGGTATGCATGAGGCCACGCGGAGAGCAGAGGGGCATTGGGCGGCGCCGAACGGCGTTGAGCCGCCGTTCCGTCCCCTGTCGGTCGCCACGGGAGGTCCCAACGCCGCAGAAGACGCCGGCGAGGGCGGGCCAGCGTGCCACCGACGCTAGGAAGAGGCCAAGTGCGCGTGTGGTGCTCCAGACAGTAGGAAGAGGCGGCGAGGAACGTGCCAAGTGCACTGTGAACGCGTGAGTGAAGCTGACGGACGAAAAATGACACTGAAGTCTGAATTTTTCTAAATTTCCAAAGGAACAGTGCAGCTCAGGTGTTCGACAGAATGTTTTTGGCCTCTAGGGATTTTTCCTTGAGCTGATTTTTGGTGGAGTGGCTTCTCATTGCTCCAGTAGGCTGCCTGATTTTTGGTGAAATTTTTGGAGAAGTGTAGGTATGAATTTCACCAAATTTGGCAAATCTGGTCCAAACTTGCAGAGACTGAATTTTGAAAAATTTGAAAAGAGAAGGAGTGGAGCAAGATGGTTCTGGGTTGTGGGTACAAAGGACTATCCAAGAGAGTTGGTTTGAGGTCAAAACTCAAATGCAAAAGGGTACTTGCTTTGAAAATCACTAAGGCTCAAAATAATTTGCAGAATTGATTTGAGGGGAAAAATAATTAGAATAAAATCCAAAACTTGCTTGGATTAGTTGGGACAGAGAACTTAGGCTGATTACAAGGAGTAGGGGTGGTTTTTGAGGGGTTTTACGACATGGGCAAAAATGCCAAGTCATGGGTGGTTTCCAAGATATGAAAATCCCAAATTTTCATAGAGTTTCTTTTTAAAAGAAAAACAAATTAAACTCCAAAAATAATTTGAGAGGGAACCAACAGAGAAGAAGTTTCAAAAGATCAAACACCACAGTTTGAACAAAAAATAAAATCCTTGCCCAAAGAAAAGAAAGTTTTTAAGAGGAAGGATTTTCTGGAAAAAAAATGGCCTCTTTTCAAAAACCACAAAGTTTTTTTGATGAAAACCAAATTAAAATTTTGGAGTATCACAACACCTACCCCCTTAGGAAAAATCTCGTCCCCGAGATTTCAGCTGATCCTTAAATAAGTGTGGATGCTCTGTCCGAAGAAAATCCTCGCTTTCCCAAGTTGCTTCACTGTCGGTGTGATTGCTCCATTGGACTTTGAAAAACTTGACGGTCTTCTGTCGGGTCCTCCTTTCAGACTCCTCTAATATTCTTACGGGCCGTTCCCGATAAGTGAGGTCTGGCTGCACGTCAATGTTTTCATGGGATACTTGTTTCTCTGG
This sequence comes from Triticum dicoccoides, assembly GCF_002162155.2. Taxonomy (NCBI): domain Eukaryota; kingdom Viridiplantae; phylum Streptophyta; class Magnoliopsida; order Poales; family Poaceae; genus Triticum; species Triticum dicoccoides. Next base: position 20,405,176 of record NC_041385.1, read on the forward strand.
GTTGCTTACGCACTTCCTCAATTGCGAGACATGGAACACGTCATGGACATCAGATAATTCCTCGGGTAATTCTAGCTGGTAGGCTATAGTGCCTCTTCGTGCCACTATGCAGAATGGTCCAATGAATCTTGGTGCTAACTTTCCTTTAATCTTAAACCGTTGCAGTCCTCTCATAGGGGATACTCTCAAGTATACGAACTCACCGGGTTCGAAGCTGACCCTACGATGTCTCTGATCATAATAACTCTTCTGTCGACTTTGAGCGGTCTTAAGTCGGTCTCTGATTAGCTTGACCTTTTCCTCGGCTTCTCTGAGCATGTCGGGTCCGAAGATGTGGCTGTCTCCGGTCTCTGACCAATTTAACGGGGTACGACATCTTCATCCGTATAAAGCCTCAAATGGTGCCATTTGTAGGCTGGCCTGGTAGCTATTGTTATACGCGAACTCGGCGTATGGCAGGCTTTCTTCCCAACTGGTTCCATATGTGAGGACACATGCCCTCAGCATGTCTTCTAAAACCTGGTTTACGCGTTCTGTTTGCCCATCAGTTTGTGGGTGGTATGCGGTACTGAAGGCTAGTTGGGTTCCCAGAGCCTGTTGTAAATGCTCCCAAAATCTTGAGATGAACTGAGTGCCTCTGTCGGATATTATAGTCTTTGGGACACCGTGCAGACAAACTATGCGGGAAAGATAAATCCTGGCAAGCCTCTGAGTGGTGTGGGTCGTCTTTATTGGAATAAAGTGTGCCACTTTGGTTAACCTGTCAGTAATGACCCATATGGCATCATTCCCGTGTCGTGACCGAGGTAGTCCGACAATGAAATCCATCCCTATTTCATCCCATTTCCACTCAGGTATTTTGTTTGGTTGCAGTAGTCCGGCTGGTCTCTGATACTCAGCTTTTATGCCTTGACATGAGTCACAACATGCAATGAAGGTGGCTATGTCCCTCTTCATACCGTGCCACCAAAATCTTTCCTGAATATCCTTATACATTATGGTTCCTCCAGGGTGGATTGAATATGGAGTGGTGTGTGCTTCAGCTAAAATTTGCTGTTTAAGGTCTTCTATATTTGGCACGCAGAGCCTTTCTCCGTACCATAATATTCCTTCATTGTCTATGACGAATTCCGAGGCCTTGCCCATAATCAACTTTGTTTTGATGCCTTCGATGCTGGTGTGACCGGGCTGAGCTTCTTTGATTTTCTCCACAAGGTCGGGTTGTATTTCCAAGTTTGATATGGTGCCTTCTGCTACCATTATCATGTTGAGCTTGGCAAATTCTTGTTGGAATTCGGGCCTCAAGCTGTGCAGATTGTTTTCGTCAGAGCTGGGGTTCCGACTAAGAGCATCGGCCACTACATTTTCTTTTCCTGGATGGTAATGGATACCAACATCATAATCCTTTACCAATTCCAACCAGCGTCGTTGCCGTAAATTTAGTTCTGGCTGCGTGAAAATATATTTGAGACTTTTGTGATCCGTATATATTTCACATCGATTCCCAAGTAAGAAATGCCTCCACTCCTTGAGTGCATGAATAACTGCTGCCATTTCTAAGTCATGAGTGGGATAGTTTTCCTCATGCTTGCGAAGTTGCCTTGAAGCGTAGGCGACAACCGTGCCTTCATGCATCAACACGCATCCGAGACCCTTTCTGGACGCGTCACAATATACTTCAAATTCTTGTGTATGTCGGGTACAATTAATACCGGTGCTGTCGTTAACTTCCGCTTTAGCTCTTGGAAACTTTTCTCGCAGGCTTCTGTCCATTCAAACTTCTTATCTTTCTTGAGCAACTGTGTCATAGGCTTGGCTATGGTGGAGAATCCTTCAATAAATCTGCGGTAATATCCTGCCATTCCCAAGAAACTCCGTATGTCCGTTACGCTGGCTGGTGACATCCAGCCAAGAACGGCCTTGACTTTCTCTGGGTCCACTGCGATACCGTCTTGGGTCAGTACGTGGCCTAGAAAGCGTACTTGTCTTAGCCAAAATTTGCACTTGCTGAACTTGGCATACAATTGGTGTTTTCTGAGCTCTCCTAGCACAATCCTGAGATGTTCTGCGTGCTCTTCTGGTGTCTTGGAGTATACCAGAATATCGTCAATGAATACCACGACAAACTTGTCCATAAACTTGATAAATACTTTGTTCATGAGGTGAACAAAATATGCTAGGGCGTTAGTTAATCCAAATGGCATCACTGTGAACTCGTACAGTCCATATCTGGAGGTGAAGGCTGTTTTGGGGATATCTTCCGCTCGTACCTTCAATTGATGGTATCCTGACCTTAAGTCAATTTTTGAGAATACCTTGGCCTGAGCGAGTTGATCAAACAAATCGTTTATCCTTGGCATCGGGTATTTGTTTTTGACTGTGACCATGTTAAGTGCTCGATAGTCAATACACAATCTCAGCGTTCCATCCTTCTTTTTGGCAAATAAAATTGGTGATCCCCAAGGTGAGGAGCTGGCTCGAATGTATCCCTTGTCCAGTAATTCCTTTATCTGTTTCTTCAACTCGATCAACTCGGATGGTGCCATTCTGTATGGTTTCTTGTATATGGGGGTGGTTCCTGGTGCTAGCTCAATGCAGAATTCTATTTCTCGGTCTGGTGGCATGCCTGGTAGTTCTTCAGGGAATACATCTGGAAATTCACACACTACTGGAACCTTGTTTAGCTCAGAAACGTCCACCTTATTTAATCTCGGTTGTCGGGGTATTTTTCCTTCCTTGGCTGATACTCTTATTGTCTTCCCTTGGTGGTGTGTGAGAATTACGGTCCTGTTGAAACAGTCGATAAAACCCTTGTTGGTGGTTAGCCAATCCATCCCTAGGATGACATCCAGTCCTTTATTTTCCAACACAATAAGATTTGCGTGAAACTCCAATCCTTCGAACTTAATGACCACATTCTGACAGTAATTCTGAGTAACTTGCTGAATCCCAGGGGACTTGATGGTCATGGATATCTCCAAGGGAAGCATCGAAAAATTATTTTTCAAAGCAAAACCTTTCGAAATGAAAGAGTGAGAAGCTCCAGAATCAAACAAAACCATTGCAGGTATTGTGTTGACAGGAAACGTACCGAGTACGATATCCGGAGCATTTTGTGCCTCCTCTTTGGTCACGTGATTCAGATGACCCTTCCTGTGGTTATTGGTGGGATTGAAATTGTTTCATTTGGGCGCGGAATTGTTGCCGCCGTTGTTCGGCTTTGGGGTTGAGTTCCTTGGCTTGGGGCACTGTTTGGCATAGTGCCCTTCTTCTCCACAAGCGTAACAAGTAACGCCGGGGCGATAGGTGAATTCCTTGTCCCTTGCATGAAAATTCTTGATTGGGCGTGAGACATTGGATGAGGATTTGTGTGTCCCACCCTTTTGAAAATCTGTCTTGCTTCGGTGATTGCGAGCATGATTAGTCTGGTCCCTTTTTCGCTTGCGGATATCTCCCAGACTGCGTCTCTCATTTTCCAGAGTAATGGCTTTGTCCACCAGTGTTTTAAAATCAGTTAAAGTGTGCACGACCAGTTGGCATTTAAGCGCGGGCGCCAGACCGTCAAGGAATTTCTCCATCTTCTTGATTTCAGTCATACGCTCTTCATTGGCGTAGCGGGACAATAGAGTAAATTGACTGTTGTAATCTGACACTGTCATGTTCCTTTGTTTGAGGTCATCGAACTCTCTCTTCTTGATTTTCATAATACTCTTAGGAATGTGTGCACCACGGAAACCTTCCTTGAAATCATCCCAGGTTATGTTATTTTCATTGGGATGCATGTGCAGAAAATTCTCCCACCACGATGCGGCTGCTCCTGTGAGATAGTGCGGAGCATACAATACCTTTTCGGGGTCTGAACATTTTGCAATAATTAATTTTCTCTCCATATCTCGAAGCCAGTCCTCGGCGTCAAGAGGTTTGTCAGTGTGAGAAAATGTTTGAGGACGTGTCTTCTGTAGCTCAGATAACTTGGAATGCTGCTGATACTGTCCATGGTGATTTCCCATGTTGATGACTTGGTTCATCATTTCCCGATGTTGTTGCTGACTCTGCTCATAAAGGCGGCACATTTGTGAAAGTGCCGATTTACTGCCCTGTTGGCTTGACTGTCCCTGAGTGAACTCGTTGCTGGGTTGTGCATCATAATTTTCCTCTGGTGGAGTTGGCATGGAGCGAGTCCAAGGACGAGACATTTTTCACTCTGGTGATATATTTTGTAAAACCCATAAGAAAAGCGGAAAGAGTCGCAAAAACAATTCCAAAAAAAAGCATAAAGCTGGCAAATAAAACTAAATAACCCAGCTTACTTAAAAAAACAAATCGACTTGCGCACGGAGAAGGACTGCTCATTACATATCTTACACACGGGCGGTAATTATACAATACATCACTCAGGATATGCATACATAATCCTGACATGTTATTTAGGCTAGTGCACTTCTCCAGATCCTACATGATGCGCAAACAGGCTACTTCTCACAACCTATGTACATATCTTACAAAGCGGTACATTACATGGCAGCTAAGCGTACTCAGGCAGAGATGTTGACGACCTCCTTTGCCCTGCCTAGGGCGAGGCGTAGCGAGGTTGGAGACTCGACTTCCTCCTCGCTAATGGGCTCCATACGTGTAGTGTTGCGCAGAGTGGACGGAGCGGTTGCCAGGGGCGGAGCTATACGTACAGGAGTGGGCGCGAAGGGTGGTGCAGTGCGCGCTGGGGTGGGCGCAATGACTTGGTTGAATTCTTCGGTAGAAGGCAGGCGACGAGTAGGCGTATAAGATGCTGAGGACGAGACCAAAGTCAGTGGCGGTGCGATGGGTAGGAGCTCCCTCCTGTTGGCGGCACAGCCATGGACTGAGTCCATGCGGATAGCTACGAAGTCGTCCACCAGGTTGTCGAAGGCTGCCTCCAAGGCCCGGAGATACTCAATGAGAATCTCAAAAGCCTCGTCTCGTTCTCCTCTGGGGCAGGAGTATGCGTAGTGACAGGTGTAAGGCACATGGCATGGAAGATAGCGGTAGCGACGAGTCTTCATCGCGGGAAGGACATCCCTGAGGCGAGCTATCACCTCACGGGCTGCCATCTGCATAGAATACCTCTCCGTAGGCATGGCTCTTCCCACGAACCGGAAGCGGCGTAACTCACCACACCCTCCCTTGAACTGCACCGCGTCCTGGTGCATGGTCAGACTGTCATTGACTCGGTGCTGGCAGAGTGTGAAGACTGGGCGCACAGATGGACCCATCGCGACTTGAACGATGAAGGAAAGAAGCTTGACGAACCCATCAGGCACGTTGGCGAAGGTCTGAGACTCGCAGCTGTTGTCGGCCATCTACAAAAGTAGGCAAAAATTCTGCATGGTCAGATCATAAATTTATGCTGACTGGCAGAAAATGACTACAATCAAGAAAAATATGAAAAGGCTCAATCATGCTAATAACCAATTAGCGATCGCACCTAGTGGCTTCCTACAGTCAGCCTGGCTTTGGTACCAAGCTTGTCACGACCGGTTTTCCAATAAAAATATTTATTGAGAAACCAATCTTTTGAGTCCAGTATGAGAGAAATCCTCCTCACTGGTAGACGAATTCTTGATACAATAAGCCAGTAGCATAAAATATATTACAGGGTCGAACTACGGTTGCTCAACCAAATTATTACAAGCACGCCAATAATTATACATAATGGCGGACATGACACAGTGGTGTGGAGGCATACTACTGACTCGAGGATAGGGCGGTGGTGGAGAAACACATCGGGGAGAGAGATACAAGACTCTAAGTCTGTCATCTCATCGAGCGTCGAGGTGAGGCTCGATGAATTTATTTGGTAGCGGAAGCGGATATAAAACAGTGACCAAATCCAGGGTCGCACGAGACTGACTGGGACTCCTCTAGGTGTCGGACTCGCTATCAAACTCTTCATCCATGAGATCGCCTTCGTCAGCATCTGGCCAAATCAACAAGCCAGTGAGTACTTTGAAAGTACTCGCAAGACAGTTCGGACGTAAGATATAACAAATGCATGCATGAATGCATCATGAATAATCCACCAATGTACATTCAAAAATTAGCATAACAAGGTAAGTAAAAGGGAAACGGCGGTAGTCCTCCTGAAATCCCAACAAAACATAAATGAAGACCGATCGGGTGTCTGAAGCGATGCCTCGAAAGGTGAACAAATAAATATAAGGAAATGATGCCACAGTCGGGCATCTTAGCGACACCACATAAAGGGCTTTTTAAAAGAAATGCCACAGTCGGACGTCGGGGCGACATCACAGAAAGGGCTTTAAAAGAAATACCACAGTCAGACGTCGGGGCGACATCACAGAAAGGGCTTAAAAAGAAATGCCACAGTCGGACGTCGGGGCGACATCACAGAAATGGCTTTAAAAGAAATACCACAGTCGGACGTCGGGGCGACATCACAGAAAGGGCTTTAAAAGAAAGTAAAATACAACAATGCCACAGTCGGATGTCTGAGCGACATCGCAGAAAGGGCTTTTACTCACAAGGAAATAATACCCATAATAAATGTTCAATTCATGAGAATAAATGGGTTAGTACATCCACAGGAATAATCATTTAACCGGACTTAGCACTCATGCGATTCACCGGAGTCTCTGTCATCAAAACTGACATTTGATCAGGATAAGATAATATCGATCTAGGACATGGAATAGATGATTTGGAGGAATATATGACTTTGCAGAGTTTGTACAAAAATTTTCCCACAGCCAACGGATTTCCGTAGTCACGAAGGACTAGTTCCGTTTACGGTATTTCGGAAGAAAACATAGCTAACCAGTACACACCCGTCCTACCTCTCGATGCTAGGAATCACCCTAGACATCGTCCAAGAAAAACTTTTGAGACGGGGAGATCACAATATCGAATAGCATGGGATCAAATTTATATACGCGCGCTCTAAGGGGTGCCCCCCTCTCGGTCCCAACCGGAAACACCCATGCCCCCTGACCGGATGACTGGTTTTAATCCAGGGCCATGGAACCATCATCATGGCCTCTCCTTTTGGTGTGTACCAGGAAAGCGGTTTGTAACTTACTAAACCATATTCCTTGCGGAAAGCATGTGGTAGTACAGGGAAGGAAATGAGAGGAACTGGACCGATACGGTTTGACACTGAAGTCACATAGTCTGGCATAAGACTGGCATGCTACGACACTGCCATCTTACCCATCCTCATGCCAACACATGGCCATTCATACTCACATCCATCCACTTATGGATCATCGAGCTCACTTACCTCAATATTGCATAAAATAACGTTCATCGATATGCTCCTCAACATGCCATGAAACTAACTAAATGCAAAACATGCCAAGACACTCATCATATCAAAAGTTCAAACATTCTTGCCTGGTTCAGAGTAGTCGGAGCCTAGCTCGGTGAAGTTCGCGGCTCCGTCACCTCCTTCGGTATCTACGGTATAAAGAAAATATATGCGCTATCGTAAATACCAAGGGGTGCACAAAAAGTATTCCAAATATTTTTCAAATAAACCTGATAAAAAACTAGACAAAATTATAAAGAGAATAGAAAAATAATCAATCTAAAATACTTTTCTGTTTAAAAGTTATAAGGGTTTTTGTCCAGAGACTCATCTGTAATGAAACAGAAGATTTCCAGGGGCTAGCTTATAAAAACAGAAAACGCTTCGGCAGAAACTACGCCAGCCCAAAGGGAAAGCGCATTTGACAGAAGGCGTTTTCAGAAAATGCTTCGTTTAGAAAGGACAGAGAGGCTGACAGCGGGTCCCGCCTGTCAGGTTTGAACTTTCAAAAAGGGGGAAACGAAGCTCGTCGGCGCCCGAGAGCCGCGGTGGTCGCCGGCGGCGATCCACGGCGAGGCAGGGGGATCGGAGGGTACCTCCGTGTTCAGGGCGCCATTCCACGTCGGTTGGTGGTGGTGGTGGTCGCCGGTGAGTACCACGTCGACGGCGAGCCTGGCTCTGGCGGATGGCGGCTCGGGTGGTTGCGGACTTCGTCGGAGAGAGCTGTGAAGATCAAATTGAGGAGGGGGTTAGGCTTCTGGTAGCTAGAAGGGGTAATGGACGGGGTTTGGGCGCCGGAGACGGCCTCACCGGAGCGAATCGAGCTGGTGGCCGAGGCGGAGCGAGGCGGCCGGAGTCGAGGAAGAAGGGCCCCTCGAGGCTCTTCTAGTTGCTGGTCGGGGTCCAGTGAGGTGGTGGAGGTGTGCGGGGGCGAGAGGGAGCTTAGGGGCGCTATATATAGCCGGCCCGAGGCGGTTGCCGCGAACGGGATAAGTCCGGCGAGTGATTACGGCAGCGCTGTGGTTGGGCAGTGGGATTAGGGGCTTGGGCAACGCCGCTGAGGTCCACCGGTTCCATTTAGGTGCTAATCGGGCTGGGATTTGGTGCTATGGGCGAGTTCGACGGAACGGGGCGGCGCGGGCCCATCGGCGGCAGTGAGCACGTTCCGTGCTTGCCGGGCCACGGCGACGGTGCCACGGGCGTGCGCTGGCATGCATGAGGCCACGCGGAGAGCAGAGGCGTGTTGGGCGGCGCCGAACGGCGTTGAGCTGCCGTTCCGTCCCCTGTCGGCCGCCACGGGAGGTCCCGACGCCGCAGAAGACACCGGCGAGGGCGGGCCAGCGTGCCACCGACGCCAGGAAGAGGCCAAGTGCGCGTGTGGTGCTCCAGACAGTAGGAAGAGGCGGCGAGGAACGTGCCAAGTGCACTGTGAACGCGTGAGGAACAGTGCTGGTCAGGTGTTCGACAGAATGTTTTTGGCCTCTGGGGATTTTTCCTTGAGCTGATTTTTGGTGGAGTGGCTTCTCATTGCTCCAGTAGGCTGCCTGATTTTTGGTGAAATTTTTGGAGAAGTGTAGGTATGAATTTCACCAAATTTGGCAAATCTGGTCCAAACTTGCAGAGACTGAATTTTGAAAAATTTGAAAAGAGAAGGAGTGGAGCAAGATGGTTCTGGGTTGTGGGTACAAAGGACTATCCAGGACAGTTGGTTTGAGGTCAAAACTCAAATGCAAAAGGGTACTTGCTTTGAAAATCACTAAGGCTCAAAATAATTTGCAGAATTGATTTGAGGGGAAAAATAATTAGAATAAAATCCAAAACTTGCTTGGATTAGTTGGGACAGAGAACTTAGGCTGATTACAAGGAGTAGGGGAGGTTTTGGAGGGGTTTTACCACATGGGCAAAAATGCCAAGTCATGGGTGGTTTCCAAGATATGAAAATCCCAAATTTTCATAGAGTTTCTTTTTAAAAGAAAAACAAATTAAACTCCCAAAATAATTTGAGAGGGAACCAGCAGAGAAGAAGTTTCAAAAGATCAAACACCATAGTTTGAAGAAAAAATAAAATCCTTGCCAAAGAAAAGAAAGTTTTTAAGAGGAAGGATTTTCTGAAAAAAAAATGGCCTCTTTTCAAAAACCACAAAGTTTTTTTTGATGAAAACCAAATTAAAATTTTGGAGTGTCACATATTTCATACAATAAAGTGACAACCATATGCCTGCCAGTTGCCGATAACTCTGTTACAAAACATGATCATCTCATACAACAATTTATATCACGTCATGTCTTGACCATATCACATCACAACAAGCCCTGCAAAAACAAGTTAGACATCCTCTACTTTGTTGTTGCAAGTTTTACGTGGCTGCTATGGGCTTCTTGCAAGAACCGTTCTTACCTACACATCAAAACCACAAAGATTTTTCGTCAAGTGTGATGTTTTAACCTTCAACAAGGACCGGCTGTAGTCAAACTCGATTCAACTAAAGTTGGAGAAACAGACACCCGCCAACCAGCTATGTGCAAAACCATGTCAGTAGAACCAGTCTCATGAACGCGGTGATGTAATGTCGGTCCGGGCCGCTTCATCCAACAATACCGCCAAATCAAAGTAAGACGTTGGTGGCAAGCACTAGGCTATTATCGCCCACAAATATTTGTGCTCTACTCGTGCAAATACCATCTACGCATAAACCTGGCTCGGATGCCACTGTTGGGGAACGTACTAATTCAAAACAAATTCTATGATCACGCAAGATCTATCTAGGAGATGCATAGCAACGAGAGGGGAGAGTGTGTCCACGTACCCTCGTAGACCAAAAGCGGATGCATTTAGTAACGCGGTTGATGTAGTCAAATGTCGTCACGATGCAACAGATCCAAGTACTGAACGTACGGCACCTCCGTGTTCAACACACGTTCAGTATGATGATGTCTGAGGGAGTTCCAGACTAGGGGTTGTCCGGATAGCCGAACTATCATCATCGGGCGACTCCAAGACTATGAAGATACAAGATTGAAGACTTCGTCCCGTGTCCGGATGGGACTTTGCTTGGCGTGGAAGGCAAGCTTGGCGATAGGGATATGTAGATCTCCTACCTTTGTAACCGACTTTGTGTAACCCTAGCCCTCTCCGGTGTCTATATAAACCGGATGGCTGTAGTCCATAGGACGAACAACAATCATACCATAGGCTAGCTCTAGGGTTTAGCCTCCTTGATCTCGTGGTAGATCCACTCTTGTAACACACATCATCAATATTAATCAAGCAGGACGTAGGGTTTTACCTCCATCAAGAGGGCCCGAACCTGGGTAAAACATCGTGTCCCTCGTCTCCTGTTACCATCCGCCTAGACGCACATTTTGGGACCCCCTACCCGAGATCCGCCGGTTTTGACACCGACATTGGTGCTTTCATTGAGAGTTCCTCTGTGTCTTCACCGATAGGGTCGATGGCTTCTTCAATCATCATCAACGACGCAGTCCAGGGTGAGACCTTCCTCCCCGGACAAATCTTCGTATTCGGCGGCTTTGCACTGCGGGCCAATTCGCTTGGCCAACTGGAGCAGATAGAAAGCTACACCCCTGGCTGTCAGGTCAGGTTTGGAAGTTTGAACTTCACGGCTGACATCCGCGAGGACTTGATCCTCGATAGGTTCGAGCCACAGCCGAGCGTGCCGCACTGTCGCGGCGAGCATGATTTAGCTCTGCAGCCGGACAGTACCTTCGAGGCCGCACTCGAAACCGCTCCGATCTTCAATTCGGAGCCAGCTCCGCAGATCGAGGATGGATGCCTAGACACCGCCTCGGGGGCTGCAACCTCTACGGCGATAGAGCCGAACACTGACTTTGTCCCTCATAAAGCTCGTGACTCCGAGGTGCCGGACTCCTTGCCGGACTCCGAACCTCCCGCGCCCGCCCCGATCGAATCCGATTGGGCGCCGATCATGGAGTTCACCGCAGTGGACGTCTTTCAACACTCACCTTTCGGCGACATCTTGAGTTTGCTAAAATATCTCTCATTATCAGGAGAGCCCTGGCCGGACTGCTGCCAGGACGGTTGGGATGCGGACGACGAAGAAATTCAAAGCCCACCCACCACCCATTTGGTAGCCGCTGTCGACGATTTAACCGACATGCTAGACTACGACTCCGAGGACATCGACGGTATGGACGACGATGCCGGAGACGACCAAGAACCAGCGCCTACTGGGCACTGGATGGCCACCTCATCATATGACATATACATGGTGGATATCCCAAAAGATGGGAATGGCGAAGGAACAGAGGAGGATGACCCCTCCAAAAAGCACCCCAAGCGCCGGCGTCAACGGCGCCGCTCTAAATCCCGCCACAGCAAGAATAAAGACTCCGACACCGAAGACAATAATACACCGGACAGTGCCGAAGACGACCCGCTCCAGCAAGATGCAGCGCAGGAGGACGGAGACGCCATCCCTTATGAAGGAGCGGCAGAAGAAGAGGCAGAGGATTATACGCCTCCCTCCGGAGACGAAGCGAGCCTCGACGATGACGAATTCGTCGTGCCTGAGGATCTCGTCGAACAAGAGCATTTTAAACGCAGGCTTATGGCCACGGTGAACAGCCTCAAGAAAAAGCAGCAACAACTTAGAGCTGATCAGGATCTGCTAGCCGACAGATGGACTGAAGTCCTCGCGGCCGAAGAGCATGAGCTCGAACGCCCCTCCAAAAGCTACCCTAAACGCAAGCTGCTCCCCCGATTAGAGGAGGAGGCTTACGAACCCGCATCACCAGGAGACAATACGGCTGACCGACCACCCCATGGTCGCGTCAGAGAGGCCTCTAGGCCCTTCACTAGACCCGTACCCCGGCATCGCTCGAAAAGCACACGGCCACAGGGGAACACTCCAGACTTGCGAGATATATTGGAGGATAAGGAAAGACAATCAAGATCGATCTATGGATCGCGTGGGTGTCCCACGATACGTGACAACAATCGTCGCGCCGGACACAGAAAGTCCGGCCGGGCCGAACAAAATAGACCAAGCTCCCTTGAGCTCCATCGTGATATTGCCCAGTACAGAGGCGCCGCACACCCACTATGCTTCACAGATGAAGTAATGGATCATCAAATCCCCAAAGGGTTTAAACCCGTCAATATTGAATCCTATGATGGCACAACAGACCCCGCGGTTTGGATCGAAGACTATCTCCTTCACATCGACATGGCCCGCGGTGACGATCTTCATGCCATCAAATACCTCCCCCTCAAGCTTAAAGGACAAGCCCGGTATTGGCTCAACAGCTTGCCAGCAGAGTCAATTGGGAGTTGGGAGGACCTAGAAGCCGCATTCCTCGATAACTTCCAGGGCACTTATGTTCGACCACCACACGCTGATGACCTAAGCCACACAATTCAGCAGCCAGACGAATCGGCCAGGCAATTCTGGACACAGTTCTTAACCAAGAAAAAACCAAATCGTCGACTGTCCGGATGCGGAGGCCCTCGCGGCCTTCAAGCATAACATCCGCGACGAGTGGCTTGCCCGGCACCTGGGACAGGAAAAGCCGAAATCCATGGCAGCCCTCACATCACTCATGACCCGCTTCTGCGCGGGTGAGGACAGCTGGCTAGCACGCAGCAACAACCTCAGCAAAAATTCTGGCAGTCCGGACTTCAAGGACCGAAATGGCAGGCCGCGTCGCAACAAAAACAAACGCCGAATTAACGGGGATCATATTGAGGATACGGCAGTAAATGTCGGATTCAGAGGCTCTAAACCTGGTCAGCGGAAAAAGCCATTCAAAAGAACTACTCCGGGTCAGTCCAATTTGGACCGAATACTCGACCGCTTGTGCCAGATACACGGCACCCCCGAAAAGCCAGCTAACCACACAAACAGGGACTGTTGGGTATTCAAGCAGGCAGGCAAGTTAATTGCCGAAAACAATGACAAGGGGCTGCATAGCGATGACGAGGACGAGACCCAACCGCCGAACAATAGAGGACAGAAGGGTTTCCCCCACAGGTGCGGACGGTGAACATGGTATACGTAATGCACATACCCAAAAGGGAGCGGAAGCGTGCACTCAGGGATGTCTACGCGATGGAGCCAGTTGCCCCGAAGTTCAATCCATGGTCCTCCTGCCCGATCACTTTTGACCGAAGGGACCACCCCACCAGCATCCGCCACGGCGGATTCGCCGCACTGGTCTTACAATCGTCGATGGATTTCACCTAACCAGAGTCTTGATGGACGGCGGCAGCAGCCTGAACCTGCTTTACCAGGATACAGTGCGCAAAATGGGCATAGACCCCTCAAGGATTAAACCTACCAAAACGACCTTTAAAGGCGTCATACCAGGTGTAGAAGCCAATTGTACATGCTCAATTACACTGGAAGTGGTCTTCGGATCCCCGAATAACTTCCAAAGCGAGGACTTAATCTTCGACATAGTCCCGTTCCGCAGCGGCTATCATGCCTTGCTCGGACGCACCGCGTTTGCAAAGTTCAACGCGGTGCCGCACTACGCATACCTCAAGCTCAAGATGCCAGGCCCTCGAGGAGTCATCACGGTCAACGGAAACACTGAATGTTCTCTTCTTACGGAGGAACATACAGCGGCTCTCGCGGCAGAAGTGCAATACAGCCTCTTAAGGCAATTCTCGAGTCCGGCCTTTAAGCGGCCGGACACAGCTAAGCGCGCCCGGAGTAACTTACAACAAGACCACCTGGCATGTTCCGAGCACGTGTAGCAGTGCGGCCCCAACCCCAGCTCCTGCGAAACGTCAAAGCAGGTCCTTCGCGTACACCATTACGCTCTGAAGATACCATGGGCATGGGGAGAGGGGCACGACCACGATAAACCCAGACTGCGGCTCAACCACACCAGGGGCTCTCAAGTGTGTCGTTCTTTTTTCTTTTCTTTTTACCTTTTATTTTTTACCCACAGGACTCCATTTGTCAGAGGCCCTGTCCGGCAGCAGATCTGTCGAACTCACGATGCAACAGCCAGGGAAGGATAAAGGCTACAACGAATATACAGGTGGTCTCCGTTACGAGCATTTTTATACACCAATCTGCAGCCTACCCCTGGAGGGGGACATGTTTAACAGTCCCATACCTTGCTTATCGCACTATTTGTATCGTTCTGCATTCGTAGCAGCACTTATTGAATAAAACAATGCAGCACCTTCTTGCTTATAATTGCATTTCCTTTTCATACATATGTTCATTCACGGCATATTGCATCTGTACACTTTGGTACGGCTAATATACACCAGGGGCTTATGTTCCCCGCATCATGGTGTGATGAGTCCGAACACTTTCACAAGTGCGGCACCCCGAACTTATAGCACTATATGCATCGGCTCCGAATCATGTCTTGGGTGAATAGTTGGGTTTGCCCAGCTCCCATGTTTTGGTACCTTACGTTCCGTTATATCGGCTAAGGTAGCACTGGGAGAACCACTCCGATTGCGCCCCAGTTGAGCTGGGTTAACGCCTCAGTGGAGAAAGCTAAAACTGACCGTCATGATGCGGCGAGAGTCGGTCGCTGTTCGAGAGGTTTTTTGCGAGTCCTTAAAGACTTATGCCGCTTAGAGCGAGGAGTCGGATACTGTCCGGCCAAGGCATGGATAGCGCCCCAAATTCGGCCTTCCGAAGAATAGGGGCTTTGCCGAAATTTAAAATTATAGAATTCTATGGCTAAGTGAGAGTGTTCAAGCATTATAAGTCTGGTTGCCTTGTTCGCTGTGTTGAGCGCCTCCCTAGATGGACCCAAAAATGGGAACAAGAGCGCTCGAGTTTATCCCGAACACCCCAGCACTCGTGGCATGGGGGCTGAAGCCGATGACTTGCCATCTCTCAGAGTTGATAAACAGCCGCACAAAGGTAATATTTTAAATTAACAAGCGTTGCTTAGCGCATATGAACCAAGTTTTCAGCGCACAGGATAACAAAATGCGAGTCTACTCAAATATTACATCTTTGGAGCACTCACCCGCAATAGTGCGGGCGCCCTTCAGCACACTCTTATAATACATTTCGGGCGTTCGATGCTCCTTGCCCTCTGGTGGCGGGTCCGTCACGAGCTTCTGGGCATCCATCTTGCCCCAGTGCACCTTTGCGCGGGCAAGGGCCCGGCGGGCACCCTCAATACAAGCGGAATGCTTGATGACTTCAACCCACGGGCACGCATCCACCAGCCGCCGCACTAGGCCGAAGTAGCTCCCAGGCATGGCCTCCTTAGGCCATAGCCGAACTATGAGGCCCTTCATGGCCTGTTCGGCCGCCTTGTGGAGCTCGACCAGCTGCTTCAGCTGGTCGCTAAGGGGCACCGGATGTCCGGCCCCAGCATACTGAGACCAGAAGACCTTCTCCGTCGAGCTCCCATCCTCGGCCCGGTAAAATGCGGCAGCATCGGACACGCTGCGAGGAAGATCTGCGAACGCTCCTCGAGAGCTCCGACTTCGGGTAAGCCACAGGTAATTAACACTCACATGCTTACTTTGCATGAAAAATGCCTTACCCGCTGCTATTTTCTTCACCGCCTCAATCTCCTGGAGGGCCTTGTAGGCTTCGGCCTTAGAGGCTTTGGCACTCTCAAGAGCCGTTGCAAGCTCAGACTCTCGAGTCTTCGAGTCACGCTCCAAGCTCTCATGTTTTTTCACGAGATCCTGGAACTCTTGCTGTACCTCCGCCACCCGCGCCTCCTGCTTCTCTTGCTCGGGGCACTCTGCGGCCGCATTGCGTTCGGCCGCGACCACCGCCTCCTTCAGGGTCGCCACCTCATTAGTGGCCCCTGCAATACCCAAGTTATCCTTGTCATTTTTCTTGCAACCAAATCCTTTTTTGTAAGGTACAATTTTCATAAGGTATTACTCACCTTCTTTTTCCTCGAGCTGCTTCTTGGCATGGCCAAGCTTGTTATCGGACCGCTCAAGGTTTTCCTTCAAAGTATTGACCTCCACAGTCAGTGCGGCGGAGGTCAACAGCACAGCCTGCAATCCCATATTGACATATTTTTATGACTCCTGCGTTTATCTTTCTAAAGATCCTCAGTCCGGCTTTTCTTTCCGAACACCGAACCGAGCATCAGGGGCTACTGTCTATGCGGTACCATTTTACATATATTGAAATTCTTACCTCAAAGCCTATTAGAAGGCTGCTGCAGGCTTCGGTCAGCCCGCTCTTGGCAAGCTGAACCTTCTGAATCACCGCACTCATAACAGTGCGGTGTTCCTCTTTGATGGAGGCGCCGTTGAGCGCCTCCGGCAAATTATCCGGCACCTCCGGTTGGACGGAGGCAGCCGGTGTCGCGGTCTTGCCCTTCTTACGAAGGAATCGCCCGCCGGACTCCGGAGCCACTATGGCCTCCGGGGCTTAGTCCGGTGCAAAGTCCGGGAGGTTGTCCTATGACACCTCCGGGGCCTCCTCCTCCTAGTAGGTCCCTTCCTGGGACCCCACCTCGGCGTCGTCTGCGACACGGGGGGTGGAGGAAGTCGGAAGGGAATCCATATCCGACGCACCCAAGGACCCGCTCGACGAAACGGGAAGATCATCCTTGGGCGGACTGCAGGGTTGTATGCGGCATTAGAAAGACATTATGTGGCGAAAAGAAAAAACCTTGAAGTTATTCGGGAGTCCGGATACTTACGATCTCGCCAGTTGCTTGGCCCTTGGAGGCCAGTCCTCGTCATTGTCACTGGCGTTGGCGGAGCGGTCCGGGGGAAGAGTTTTAACCTTCTTGGACCCTTCAGCCTCCCTTGTTGGGGAGGCCTTCCTTTTCTTCCCTCCCCCCGCTGGGGGAGAGGCTTTCTTCTCCTCCTCGCCTTGGTGGGAGTAGTCGGCCTCGGATTCATCATCCGATAGCACCTCAAAACGGGAACTCTTCCGAGTCCCCGTGGCCTTCTTCTTGGCCTTCTTCTCTGGCACCACATGGGGTGCCGGAGCCAGCAGCCCCGTCAGGCGGGCGTCTGCTGGGTCCTCTGGCAATGGGGCCGGACAAATAGTCCGTTCGGCCTTCGCTAGCCAGTCCTATCAAAGGTAAAGGGAGTTTAGATCCCGCATAGAGTCAAACTATGGAAAACAAGTGGCAAAATCACTTACTTCGTCAGCCGGACGCTGCGAGCGGAATCCGCGATCTTCGGTAGCGGATGCGGGAGCTTCGGTGCCCTTGAACAGCACCTTCCAGACATCTTCGTACGTAGTGTCGAAGAGCTCGCTCAGGGTCTGGTGCTGCGCCGGATCGAACTCCCACATGTTGAAACCCCGTCGTTGGCACGGGAGAATCCGACGGATGAGCATGACCTGGACTACGTTGACAAGCTTGAGCTTCTTGTCCGCCAGCTTCTGGATACAGGCTTGGAGTCCGGTCAGCTCCTCCGAATTCCCCCAGATCAGGCCACTCTCTTTCCATGAGGTGAGCCGTGTAGGGATGCCGGATCTGAATTCGGGGGCCGCTGCCCAATCGGCGTCACGCGGCTCGGTGATGTAGAACCACCCCGATTGCCACCCCTTGATGGTTTCCACGAAAGTGCCTTCCAGACACGTAACGTGGGACATCCTGCCAACCATGGCGCCTCCGCACTCCGCTTGGCAGCCCTTCACAACCTTCGACTTGACACTGAAGGTCTTGAGCCACAAGCCAAAGTGGGGCTGGATGCAGAGGAAGGCCTCGCACACGACGATAAACATCGAGATGTTGAGGATGAAATTCGGGGCCAGATCATGGAAATCCAGGCCGTAGTAGAACATGAGCCCCCGGACGAAGGGGTGAAGTGGGAAGCCCAATCCATGGAGGAAATGGGGAAGAAACACTACCCTCTCATGGGGCCTGGGGGTGGGGATGAGCTCTCCCTCGTCGGGGAGCCGGTGCGCGATGTCGCTGGACAAGTATCCAGCGTCGCGCAGCTTCTGGATCTGCCCCTCTGTGACGGAGGAGGCCATCCACTTGCCTCCCGCTCCGGACATAGTTGGAGAAGGTTGAGGTGATAAGTGCGGACTTGGGCGCTGGAGCTCGAGTTCGCGGAGATGGATAAGCCAAGGAGGAAGAAGGCGCAGGTAAAAGGGTTGGATCTTTATCCCCTTATATGGGCGGACAGAAACACGCGTCCCCGCCGGCCTGGTAAAACTCGCTTGTCTCCCAAGCGTCACAATCAATGGCGCGGTTGGGTTACCCACGTCCGTATTGATGGGAATCCCGGAATAAAGGGAACACGATCTCTGCTTCGACAAGACGTGCCAAGGAAACCGCCTCGCTAAACGCGCTGAGGTGGAACAATAAAAACAATTCGAGTAAAGGCTTGGAAGTGGTGTGACGTCACGCCACAGAATACGTCAGCAGATTGATCTTGTGTAATATTATTCTCTCTACGGTGGTATGTGGAATTTATTTTTGCAGAGCCGGACACTATCCTGGTGTTCACAATCTTCTATAAATTATTCGGAGGAGGAACCCTCCTTGCAATGCCGAAGACAATATGCGCGCCGGACTCGTCGTCATTGAAGCCTGGTTCAGGGGCTACTGAGGGAGTTCCGGACTAGGGGGTGTCCGGATAGCCGAACTATCATCATCGGCCGGACTCCAAGACTATGAAGATACAAGATTGGAGACTTCGTCCCGTGTCCGGATGGGACTTTCCTTGGCGTGGAAGGCAAGCTTGGCGATACAGATATGTAGATCTCCTACCTTTGTAACCGACTTTGTGTAACCCTAGCCCTCTCCGGTGTCTATATAAACCGGATGGCTGTAGTCCATAGGACGAACAACAATCATACCATAGGCTAGCTTCTAGGGTTTAGCCTCCTTGATCTCGTGGTAGATCCACTCTTGTAACACACATCATCAATATTAATCAAGCAGGACGTAGGGTTTTACCTCCATCAAGAGGGCCCAAACCTGGGTAAAACATCGTGTCCCTCGTCTCCTGTTACCATCCGCCTAGATGCACAGTTCGGGACCCCCTACCCGAGATCCGCCGGTTTTGACACCGACAATGTCCCTCGAGCTATTTGTCCAGTTGAGGACAAGGGAGAGTTCCGTCAGCACGATGGCGCGGCGACGGTGTTGACGATGTTACCGGCACAGGGCTTCGCCTAAGCACTATGACGATATGACCGAGGTGTTGAACTGTGGAGGAGGGCATCGCACACGGCTAAGAGAACAATTGTTGTGCTTTGGGGTGCCCCTGCCCTGTATATAAAGGAGGGAGGAGGAGGAGGATGGCTTAGGAGTGGCGTGCCTATAGGGGGAGTCCAACTAGGATTCCCAATCCTAGTTGGAGTCCCCTTCCTTTTCCAAGAAGGGAAGAGAGGGAAAGAGGTGGAGAGGGAGAAGGAAAGAGGGGGGTGTTCGCCCCCTCCTAATCCAATTCGGACCAGCCAAGGGGGGCACGCGTTCACCCTACTGCCTTCCTCTCCCTTTCCACTAATGCCCAAAAAGGCCCATTAATCCCCCCGGGGGGGGGAGGGGGGTTCCGGTAACCTCCCGGTACTCCAAAAAGGCCTGAACATTTCCGAAACATTTCCGGTGTCCGAACATAGCCTTCCAATATATCAATCTTTATTTCTCGACCATTTTGAGACTCCTCGTCATGTCCGTGATCTCATATGGGACTCCGAACAAACTTCTATCATCAAAAACACATAACTTATAATTCAAGTCATCATCGAACGTTAAGCATGCGGACCCTACGGGTTTGAGAACTATGTAGACATGACTGAGACACATCTCCGATCAATAACCAATAGCGGAACCTGGATGCTCATATGGGCTCCTACATATTCTACGAAGATCTTTATCGGTCAAACCACAAAACAACCTATGTTGTTCCCTGTGCCATCGGTATTTTACTTGCCCGAGATTCGATCATCGGTATCATCATACCTAGTTCAATCTCGTTATCAGCAAGTCTCTTTACTCATTATGTAATGTTTCATCCGGCAACTAACTCATTAGTCACATTGCTTGCAAGGCTTATATTGATGAGCATTACTGAGAGAGCCCAGAGATACCTCTCCGATACACGGAGTGACAAATCCTATTCTCGATCTATGCCAACCCAACAAACACCTTTCGATACACCTGTAGAGCATCTTTATAATTACCCAGTTATGTTTTGATGTTTGATAGCACACGAGATGTTCCTCCGGTATTCGGGAGTTGCATAATCTCATAGTCTGATGAACATGTATTAGTCATGAAGAAAGGAGTAGCAATGAAACTGTAACGATCATAATGCTAAGCTAACGGATGGGCCTTGTCCATCACATCATTCTACTAATGATGTGATCCCGTTCATCAAATGACAACACATGTCTATGGTTAGGAAACATAACCATCTTTGATTAACGAGCTAGTCAAGTAGAGGCATACTAGGGACACTATGTTTTGTCTATGTATTCACACATGTACTAAGTATCTGGTTAATACAATATTAGCATAAATAATAAATATTTATCATAATATAAGGAAATGTAAATAACAACTTTATTATTGCCTCTAGGGCATATTTCCTTCAGTATGTAATGTATTCACTGGTGGAAAAAGGGCCTTTGGTCGCGGTTCGCAACTGCCATTAGTCGCGGTTGCGCAACCGCGACCGAACGGGCGCGACTAAAGGCCCCACCCTTTAGTCGCGGTTGCTTAAGAACCGCGACTAAAGGCCCGTCCACGTGGGCGCCAGGCGGCCGTCGGGGCGGAGGACCTTTAGTCGCGGTTCTTCTGGCCAACCGCGACTAAAGGCCGCCGCAGGTTTAGGGTTTTAGTCCCCCCTAAACCTGTTTTCTGTTTAATTTGTATTGTTTTATTTCTTTTGTGCTTTATTTTAATTTTGAAGGAGTTTCACATATTCTACGGTACTACATACATGCATATGAATGTACAATTTCAAACAAATTTGAAATTAGAACCAAAAAGAATTCAAGAGGAATATACAATATATATTCAATATCATCGGATGACCATATACAATTTTGAACAAGTTTCCATACATAATTTAATGCATATAAAGTTCTACGTCCTCGTAATGGTGTTCTCCTTTAGGATGGAGGACTTCCCTCCTGAACCATCCAGCTAGTTCCTCTTGAAGTGGTCGGAAGCGAGCTTCTGGACTAAGCATCATCCGGAGGTTATTCCTCTGAGCATTGGTATCACTCGGAACCCGCTCAGAGGTGTATCTCCGGATCATCTCACAGACATAGTAT